>NC_090375.1:110977959-111296650 GCF_036365525.1 Heterodontus francisci | reverse complement strand
TGCTAGCACATTGTAAACTACACTTGTAATGAAAGCCCCACATGCCACACGGAAATATTAATTTCATCATATAGAACTTTCCCTGAGACTTTTACTGGACATTGTTACAAATAACTTTTAAAAAGCAGAACAGAACAGCTAAAGATGACCGCGCACAAATTTGCACATGAAAAACCAAAGGCTGACTAGAGATAGATGATTACCAAGTCTGGCCAGAACAATGGGGGTGCTCTCTGATTAAATTACCTAGAATGGTTTTGACAATATTGATAGTCAAAAGCCAACAACACCCACTGACTTTGAAAGAGTCAAACCACCACCCCCCCACCACCAAGTATGTTTGCACAGCTTGAGGGGAGAATTTTGAATTTCAAAAAAACCCTTCCGGAAACTTCTGTTTCAAACACAGAGGTGGTCACATCACATGACTGACTATGTAACTCTGGGAGCTTGTGAATTACGCCTCTGAAAGCAGACAGTAACTGAACTCCAGGGAAGGAACATCTCTTGCTCTCTAGCAAAGTCCCAGGGACGCCTCAGTCTTCTTTGGCCTCCTTATCTCGAGAGACAATGGATAAGCGCCTGCAGGTGGTCAGTGGTGCGTGGAACAGCGCTTGGAGTGGCTATAAAGGCCAATTCTCGAGTGACAGTCTCTACCACAGGTGCTGCAGAAAAATTTGTTTGTCGGGGCTGTTGCACAGTTGGCTCTCCCCTTGCGCTTCTGTCTTTTTTCCTGCCAACTGCTAAGTCTCTTCGACTCGCCACACTTTAGCCCTGCCTTTATGGCTGCCCGCCAGCTCTGGCGAACGCTGGCAACTGACTCCCACGACTTGTGACCAATGTCACAGGACTTCATGTCGCGTTTGCAGACGTCTTTAAAGCGGAGACATGGACGGCCAGTGGGTCTGATACCAGTGTACAATGTGTCTTTGGGGATCCTGCCATCTTCCATGTGGCTCACATGGCCAAGCCATCTCAAGCGCCGCTGACTCAGTAGTGTGTATAAGCTGGGGATGTTGGCCGCCTCGAGGACTTCTGTGTTGGAGATACGGTCCTGCCACCTGATGCCAAGTATTCACCGGAGGCAGCGAAGATGGAATGATTTGAGACGTCGCTCTTGGCCGACATACGTTGTCCAGGCCTCGCTGCCATAGAGCAAGGTACTGAGGACACAGGCTTGATACACTCGGACTTTTGTGTTCCGTGTCAGTGCGCCATTTTCCCACACTCTCTTGGCCAGTCTGGACATAGCAGTGGAAGCCTTTCCCATGCGCTTGTTGATTTCTGCATCTAGAGACAGGTTACTGGTGATAGTTGAGCCTAGGTAAGTGAACTCTTGAATCACTTCCAGAGCGTGGTCGCCAATATTGATGGATGGAGCATTTGACGTCCTGCCCCATGAAGTTAGTTTTCTTGAGGCTGATGGTTAGGCCAAATTCATTGCAGGCAGCCACAAACCAGTCGATGAGACTCTGCAGGCACTCTTCAGTGTGAGATGTTAAAGCAGCATCGTCAGCAAAGAGGAGTTCCCTGATGAGGACTTTCCGTACTTTGGACTTCGCTCTTAGACGGGCAAGGTTGAACAACCTGCCCCCTGATCTTGTGTGGAGGAAAATTCCTTCTTCAGAAGACTTGAACGCATGTGAAAGCAGCAGGGAGAAGAAAATCCCAAAAAGTGTGGGTGCGAGAACACAGCCCTGTTCAACGCCACTCAGGATAGGAAAGGGGTCTGATGAGGAGCCGCCATGTTGAATTGTGGCTTTCATATTGTCATGGAATGAGGTGATGATACTTAGTAGCTTTGGTGGACATCCAATCTTTTCTAGTAGTCTGAAGAGACCACTTCTGCTGACGAGGTCAAAGGCTTTGGTGAGATCAATGAAAGCAATGTAGAGGGGCATCTGTTGTTCGCGGCATTTCTCCTGTATCTGACGCAGGGAGAACAGCATGTCAACGGTCGATCTCTCTGCACGAAAGCCACACTGTGCCTCAGGGTAGACGCGCTCGGCCAGCTTCTGGAGCCTGTTTAGAGCGACTGGAGCAAAGACTTTCCCCACTATGCTGAGCAGGGAGATACTACACATCATACAGCACACCCAGCCATAACTGCAACAAAAAGGCAATTTAGTCCCCTTACTGTAAAATTTCCCACCACTCCCATTTTTGTGACTCTCTGGAATTTTGGCACCATGCAACAGTGAAAGACCAATCAGGTTCATCCTCTTTTGAGTGACTGTCACAGCAAGCTCATTATATTTAAACAGATCACGCATAAATCACAAATGACCAGTTTTTAAAAAAAAATGCAAGATTTACAGCGTGCCAGAAAAATAGTATTGGCAATGCAACAACGTACTATTATACGGCCTCAAATCTCCTCGATGACAACATGGCATATCGTAGCTATAGACTAAACATCAGTTTCAACAGTTATTTTATACCCTACGTATGGCTTCCTCCTCCTCTTGATGCTTTTCATCATATGCAAAATCATCAAAAGATTGAAGTGGTACGTTTGTAAGTAGTAATTATTTTTAAGCACTTACTTGGCTCCAGATGATTTAAAAATCCAGTTACATGAACAGGAGTGTAAAACTAGCAACTGTGCTGATCATCTTTGGCCTCGTGAATCCAAGCAAGCTGTTACATGGGTGGGAGACCAGATAATTTACATCATCCCACAGACAAGCATCGCAAACAGCCAGCTGCTCAATCTGTCCAGGCAACACCAGAGTGAAACAGCCAAACAGAAGTCAGCAATTTGAAAACAGTCAGGCCAAATGTTAAAAATAAAGTGAGATAGTTGACAAGGTGAACCTTGTGGCCTTTTAGAAATCCTGTTATACAAATAGGAGGCTATCACAGCTTGTGGGGTCAGTTGTGTGGTCACCATTAATGCAGATAGGTTGACTCCATACTTTCATCCAGCTGCAGTACATGGGCTGCAAGAGACTTGACAGATACTGACTGCCCTTTCATAAGAGGACTACTATTATGTAAACAACTGTGCACATTCAGGGACGTTGAGCAATCTCAGAAATCACCTTAGTCAGAATTTGGCTGGAACAATTTGGCCAAGCATGAATCACAAATTAAGAGTTTATTCGGTCATGACGTTCAATATTTTAATAGATAACGATGTAACTACTGAGGGGATTACAGACAAGCAGCTCAGGGGATTGGAGATCACAGCAATACAGTACAAGAGTCACTGGTGCAGACAGTTGCAATAATTGAAGATCCACTTACATGTGGCCTTGGACTCTACACCTGAAGAAATTCAAAGGACCAAGATCATTTCAGACTGAAAGCATTTTTAGGTTGGTTCCAAGCCCTGAAAAAGAGTAGGGCAGTATCCAGCAGCAGGTGATGATTTATGGAATTTCATAATTTTGGCTAGTACGATCCAAGGAGGGGTTTCAGGATTGACTTGAATCTAATTTTCCAAATGACCCACTGAAGGCTTAGTGTAGTGTTACAAACTCAGATCTAGGACAGATCGACTCAGGATCAGTGATGCAACTTCCTCCCTTGGTCGGATTGCCTGATTTCAAAAAGAGAACACAGGTGGACATAACTAGACTTCCACCACTCTACTCGTGATAGCAGGGCCCAAGAACTGTATCTGATCTGGACTGGCTCTCCATTTCTCAAGCACGTGTATTCCTTTAACTTCTCTGAAGAATTAATACTAGACAAGGTGCCTTTTGGTACCACTGTTCCGATGAAAGTACATCAAACTGAAATCTTAGGGTCGATATTAACATCCCACAACAGGCAGGAGTTGGTCTGAGGTGGTTGCAGGGGATGGAATGTAGTTACAGTTGGGAAACTGATTTAAATTTAATACTTGCTGGCCAAGTTCTAGTGGGCTCAGGAATCCTGGCAATGAAATAGAGTCAGGTGCAAACCAGAGAGATATGAACACAACAGAGCAATAATATTGTGCTCTCCCTAATCTTTCAGCCTCCTCCTGCCAATTGCAGACTCTCCACACTGGCACAACTGAGTGACCTCCCTCCAAACCCTGCCCCACAATCAGCTAATGCCCAACCCACCTTCCAAGCCCCGATCTTTTCCTGATTGCGTCTTCAAACCCTCGTCACTGCTCCTGATCTTTTTCTCCCTTCCAACTGCTGGGCTTCAAAACGACAACTCCCACCCCACCAAGCCCTGATCTTTCCCTCCTCCCCTCCCGATTGCTGGGCTTCAAACCCCACTCCACCAAGTCCTGATCTTTCCCCTTTTCCCAATTGCTGGGCTCTGACACCACTCCCCACACAAAGATTTTGGCTGACTGCTGAGTGTTTGCAGCATTTTCTGTTTTTATTTCAGATTTCCAGCATCTGCTGTATTTTGTTTATGTTCACAATTTTTCATGATTTTAATTTGTCTGCATTTTCATTTTTCCATGTGCTTAAGATATTATACAATCTTCAAAAGATTCAAACTTATTTCATTTAAATGATCTGATAATTGATTTTTTTTTGCAGTAAATTCCAACTTTGCGTTGCTTAATTCAATTCAAATAATTCATTTTTTCCCCACACAACTCAAATAATTCAGGAGACTGCCTTGATTTTAAAAAGTACACAAAAACCTGCCCTACATAGGTTTATTAAATAATTAACAATTTTACAGATTCTCCAGATTTATATTATAGTTTTCTAGTTACAGAAACCAAACATTAAGCAGACCTGTAAATTTGGCCATAGGATCTGCTTGTTGGTATAACTTGATTCACAATATAATTCAAGCTCAAAATGATTAAACCAATGCATTTCATAAATGTTTGAACATATTTCAACATTAAATGACCTTTCATATGTTAGATGCAGGCAAGTACCAAGCCACAGTCCATCTTGTGACTGGGAGGTCAGTACATTTTGAGAACACGTAGAAACTTTCTCCCTTCTCCCAAGAATGTCTGCAAACTCTACAGGAAAAGTAGGCCATTCAGCACATCGAACCTCCTCTGCCATTCAATTAGATCATGACTGATCATCTACCTCAACGCCACTTTCTCACACAATCCCCATATCCCTTGATGTCATTAGTACCCAGATATCTATTGATTTATGTCATTCTACATATATCATATACCTATAAATTTCCCACTGTTTGTGGGCCTGTAATACACAAAATTATCCATTTCCCTTCTTGTTCGTTAACACAACCTCCCTGGGACATTCTGAAGATCTGCTGCCTGATGGAATTCTTCAATACAGCCATACGAGCCTTCTCTTGAAAGTGTTAGAACTAGAAAGATCAAGCTCCCACTTTTTCAAACCTAAGCAATGTCTGTTGTAGCTACTCTACCGTAATTCTTTTATCTCTCACTACCAGAAAGCCATTAAAATTTTCCTTTCCCCTCTGGTAATATCACCTCATCATTCACCAGCTATTTCAATAGTTTTATTAATTCTGTTTTGCTTTTAAGTCTCACTACTACCCGCTACACATTTTAATCCCCCAGCAAGGGGACTGGTGCAGTTTCAGCTGAGGTGAACTCATTACTTTGGTATAGACTTCCTTGTTTCCAGAGCTTACATCAATGTCTCAAGAAAGTCAACTCTTCCCTTCTGCACCAAACTTGCTGCCTGCATTGACCATCATAATCATTCTCTCCTTAACCTGTCCAGCCATGTAGCACTGTAAGAAATCCAGAGATTAACACTCATTTCAAGTTAGTGCCCAACTAATTCAACTCCCTCTGTAAGACCCCAAACATATTTCTAACCAAGTCATTGGCTCAAACTTGGATCATGACCTTTGGCTGATCTTCCCTTTTCATGATAACCTTCAACCAGATATCAACGATACTACACATTAGTATAGCACACCCAGTCATAACTGCAACAAAAAAAGGCAATTTAGTCCCCTTACTGTAGAATTTTCCACCACTCCCATCTTTCTGACTCTCTGGTCTTTCACTGCTCCATGGTGCCAAAATCCCAATCAGGTCCGTCCTCTTTTGAGTGACTGTCACAGCAATCTCATTATATTTAACAGTTTACATATAATCACAAATGATTAGTTAAAAAAAATGCAAAATTTACACTGCCAGGAAAATAGTATTGCCAATGGAACAATGTACTATTATGGCTGCCTCAAATCTCCTAGATGACAACACGGCACATTGTTTACAGGTAAATGGAAAGGTGTTTGATGTCTAATACTCTTATTTGCCATTTATGTGCAGCACTTACACTGAATGATTTTTTGGATAACTACCAACTGGCTTGAAGGTGGTTAACATTTCTAAGCTTTTTAGGGACAATTTCTGGATAACCACAAGTCAGGTTTTTGCATGTATCTAAAATTCAACCCACAAAAGCAAATATAAGATAGAAAAAAACATTAATACTGGCAATTGCACTTGTAAGGTCATTCAAGTTCAGTGAGATCTCTATAGATAAGTATAACGGTCAATTTTGAAAAGGTACAAATGATAAACATCAATTTGCCTAAATGGGCCAATTTAATTCACAAGCTAAAGACCATTATCTGAATCCTTGAAAGTGTTCCAAAGGTCTCGGGTCTGTAACTGAGTATCAGTAGTACCCTGGATAGTTTCTTGTGCACTACTGGTCTACGATTCACATTCAAATACATACATTAGACAAGTTGTTTTTAAACTTATGGGATTACCTGATAAATGCCTGTGTTAAATATCAGAAGCCTGAAGAATTTTAACTAGTACTACATATCATAGCTATAGACTAGACATGAGTTTCAACTGTTATTTTATACTTACCCTACGTATGGCTTCCTCCTCCTCTTGACGCTTTTCATAATGTGCAAAGTCATCAAAGATTGAAGTGGTATGCTTGTAAGTAGCAATTATTTTAAGCACTTGCTTCGCTTTTTCCAGGGGCACCTCCTGTGTGTCCCTTGAGTTGGTAACTGGTTTGTTATCATTATTTTCCAATCGAATATGCCTTAGCTGATTATTGGGAACGTCTTTCACAAAGATCCACTTAACTTCAAACTTGCCCTTCCACTTATCCTGTGACCACACTCCAGCATAAGCATTGTAGTCCACTGCTGACTTCATCTCAGCCACTCCACAAAAATGTCCACTTCCATTTACACTAAAGAGTAAATAGAGTGGTCCTTTACCGTTCAGGGAGCGGCAAGCAGCATCCAAACGTTTATTACCATGCTCAGTACTGCACCAAATAGAGTACTTGATAGAACGGTGTATATCGTCCTCAGAGTAGCTTTTAATTATAAATACTCGGCCCGTCTTCAGACTCCAGTCAAAATCTTTGGGGTTGTAGTTGTGTATGCCTTTTAGTTTTTCCAATACAGGATGTACATCTCCTCCAGATGGTGAAGTGCTTAATGACGCTACACCCAACACAAAACACTCACTATTTGCTCCACTGTTCTGATTGAAGCCAGCCCCCCGATTGCGAGGAGCCACCCAACGGTTTTGTGGCTGCTGCTGACCTTGAGACTGTGGTTGTTGAGGCCCTGGGTGCTGTGGTTGTTGCTGATTTGTTAGGTGGGTCTGAATAGCAATTGGTTGCTGTGGAAGCTGATGCTGCTGAACAACAACTTGAGGCATAACTTGCTGTGCAGGAGGGACTTTGGGCACATTGCCTTTATCTTCCCAAGTTCCAATATTCATGTTGTGTTTTATGGGTGGAGGTGGCACTGCAGGTCCACCTATTGCCATGTTAGTCTTAGGCTTTAGTTTGGGCTGAGGCTTTGCAGGCTTCCTAGCAATAGCAGCCCATGATGTAGGTTTAGGAGCTGAAGTGGTTGTTGCTGGGGTGCTATTAGCAACAATGCTACTGCACATACCTGTACTATTAAGAGCAGAACCTACAGTTTTAGTGACAGCTGTTGTCATATCACCTCCAATCTTCAGTCCAGTCATGCCTTGCTCAATGCTATTTATGCCAGGCACCTTACTCAAAGAGTCACTGCCAAATCCAGCTTGTCCATCAGCTATGGCCCTTCCAAGAGAACTAGGTGGGTATCCATAGCTGTTGCTATATGCAGAACTTTGTGTTGACTGTCCTTGAGATCCACTCGCTCCCCAAGTAGAAAAGTCTGCATTCCCAGGAAAAAAGTTAAATCCATGTTGATTCAAAAATGGTGGGGTGCTGCCCAAGGCCCCGGGCTGACTAAATACACCATCTGGTATAAAGTGATGCTCACCATTGCTCATTTGTCCATATGTTGTTAAGTATGGCATTGGAGGATCTCCCCCTGTTGACCAGGGGGCTTCACCAAGAGAATATGGAAATCCAATGGAAGGAGCATAGTAACTGGGTATATATGGGTCAGACATTGGTGGATAGCTGTTGCTCTGCAAGAAATAAAACAAATTTTAATCTATGAACATATAAACAATGCAACACAAAGACTATACATTTTCATGTATGCTATCAGAACTTCTGCGGTGCTATTCATGGCAAGACGGAACACAGTTTTATAATGGTCCAAGCAATTATACAGCAATTATACCATTACTAAAATGCAGCTGCATTTAAATTAGTGTTCCTTTAAGGTCAGAAAGTGTAATTCTTAAGCCTTCCTGGGTGAGTTAGGGGCTAAATGATTTTAGGCAGATTCACTGGCCAATTAAGTAGTTTTTGCATGTGGATGGTAAGGTTTCTCTATACACTGGAACAGACTGATTTATTCTCTTTCAGTCATGGTACAAAGTTGCTTGTAAGGTGATGTAACGTATGATTCTACTCAAATGGTGAGTACCTATAACTAATTTTCATGCACACTAAACAATCCCTCAGTAGCATTTGTCTCAAATTTAATACAACATAACAAAAACACTCGATTATTTTGCAGCAAATCAAACATCACACAAATTATCAACAAAACTGACTACAACATGGCATCTACCAAACCATGTGGAAAACTGCCCAAGTATGTCCTGTCCACAAAACGCAGGACAAATCCAATCTGGACAAGTACTGCCCCATCAGTCGACTCTCAATCATCAGAAAAGTGATGGAAGGTGTCACTGACAGTGCAATCAAGCAGCACTCACTCAGCAACAATCTGCTCACTGATGCTCAGTTTGGGTTCCGTCAAGGCCAGTCAGCTCCTGACCTCATTACGGCCTTGGTCCAAACATGGATAAAAGAGCTGAACACAAGAGGTGAGGTGAAAGTGATTTCCCTTGATACCACAGCAACATTTGACAGAGTACGGCAAAGAGCCCTAGCCAAAGAGAAGTCAATGGGAATCAGGAGGAAAACTCTCCTCTGGTCAGGGTCATACCTAGTACAAAGGAAAATGGTTGCGATTGTTGGAGGCCAAATCATCTCAGCCCTAGGACTTTACTGCAACAGTTCCTCAGGGTAGTGCCCAAGGCCCAACCATCTTCAGCTGCTTCATCAATGACATTCCCTCCATCATAAGGTTAGAAGTGGGGATGTTCGCTGATTGTAGGATGCTCAGCACCATTTGAAACTCCTCAGATAATGAAGTAGTCCGTGTCCATATGCAGCAAGACCTGGACAACATTCAGGCTTGGGCTGATAAGTGGCAAATAACATTCACAACACACAAGTGCCAGGAAAAAGAAAGAATCTAACCATCTCCCCCTCCACATTCAATAGCACTACCATTGCTAAATCCCCATGATCAACATCCTGGGGGGTTGGAACAGCGACATAAATACTGTGGCTACAAGAGCAGGTTAGAGGCTGGGAATTCTACAGTGAGTAACTCAGTTCCTGATTCCCCAAAGCCTATCCACAAGTACAAGTCAGGAGTATGATGGAATACTCTCCACTTGCTCGGATGGGTGCAGCTCCAACACTCAGGAAGATCGACACCATCCAGGACAAAGCAGCCCACTTGATCGGTGCCTCACCCACCACCTTCAACATTCACTCCCTCCACCAGCGACGCATAGTAGCGGTAGGGTGTACCATATACAAGATGCACAGTTCCTTCGACAGCACCTTCCAAATCCGTGATCTCTTCCACCTTGAAGGACAAGGGCAGCAGATGCATGGGAACACCACCACTTGCAATTTCCCCTCCAAACCACAGACCATCCTGATTTGGGAATATATCACCATTCCTTCACTGTCACTGGGTCAAAATTCTGGAACTTCCTCCCTAACAGCACTGATGGTGCACCCGCACCAGATGGACTGCAGTGGTTCAAGAAGGCAGCTCACCACCACCTTCCCAAGGCAATTTGGGACGGGCAACAAATGCTGGCCTATCCAGCAACGCCAACATCTCGTGAAACAAATTTTTTTAAACAAAAATGCTGAGATGCATGTAGTTTTTTTAAGTTGCACATTCACTTTATACCACAGCTTATAAACTGTTTCAAATGGTGACCTGCAGTCAATGCACACAAAGCTGAAGTCCGAAACAAAGAACTATCTATTCCATACGGTAAGAACACACCACCCAGATCTGCTGATACACTTAGATTGAATTAAACTCGCAGGGTGACTGGCCCACAAACTTATGTACAAAAACTAAGCTGCCTGGCAGGAGATTTCTGCAACAATTTCCATCAGCATGCATTTGTACTTTCAAAACATAAAATTAAACTTGGAACTTTTCACAGGACAAGTTTGGAACCTATAGAAAATTTTTCAGTGCGACTATATAAATACAAGTTCTTTTTAAGAGGTTTGCTCTACAATGATAGTTCATAGAGGTCGCCTAAAGTTATACTGGTAATTGCAACATTACAAGTGTGAAATACCCATTAGGCAAACGCCCACACTGCTTTCTTTTTCATTTTGATAACCAATGTCCTCCGTTTGATGCTGTAAGCAGCTATGCACTCTAGTTACTAGTAACCTTGTCTAACTAGCCATTCTTCATCACAGCACTTGGCCAATAAGCGTCAACCTAAAAGGATTCAATTAGAAATTATACCCCAATGCCTCACTGCCAACCTCCAACCACCAGGAGCTCCTGTGTGCCATTAGTGCCTGGTCGACCCTAAAAGCCACCATAACAATAACCTGCAAAGAGGTCCTGGGCTTCTCTACCAGGAAGCATCGTCACTGGTTTGACAAGAAATGCATAACCCAATCGAGCATAAGCGCAAAGCCTTCACAGACTAGAAACTTCATCACACATCCAAGGTAAAGCAGCAATCCTACAGGCTCCTGAAGGCAGCAGAGCTGTATAAAACCCGGGACTTTAAACACAAATGGTGGGTAGAAAGAACACAAGAGATCCAGCAACTTTCAGACAACCCGCTCATTCCAGGTTCCAGTAAACCTCCTCTGAACCACCTCCAACACATTCACATCCTTCCTTAAATAAGGAGACCAAAACTGCACACAGTATTTGAGATGTGGTCTCACCAATGCCCTGTATAACGGAAGCATAACATCCTTACTTTTATTTTCAATTCTCTTGTAATAAAGGATAGCATTCCATCAGCCTTCTTTATGACTTTCTGTACCTGCATACTAACTTTTTGTGACTCCTGCCTTAGAACACCTAGATCCCCCCCTGCACCTCGGAATTCTGCAGTAGTTCTTCGTTTAAGTAATACTCTGCTTTTTTATTCTGTTACGACCAACCACTCCAGTCAAAGCCCCCAATCAAAATTGCAGGTGGCACAGTGGCGCAGTGGTTAGCACCGCAGCCTCACAGCTCCAGCAACCCGGGTTCGATTCTGGGTGCTGCCTGTGCAGAGTTTGCAAGTTCTCCCTGTGACCGCGTGGGTTTCCACCGGGTGCTCCGGTTTTCTCCCACTGCCAAAGACTTGCAGGTTAATAGATAAATTGTCCATTATAAATTGTCCCTAGTGTAGGTAGGTGGTATGGGAATTGAGGGGATGTGATAGGAATATGGAATTAATGTAGGATTAGTATAAATGGGTGGTTAATGGTCGGCACAGACTCGGTGGGCCGAAGGGCCTGTTTCAGTGCTGTATTTCTAAATTTAAAAAAATATATATACTATTTTAATTGTGATGGGACCAACGCACTGTTAATCCAATCTCCACAGATCGGCTAACATATCATTTAAAACTTTCCAAATTAAAGATCCAACCAAACTGTACCATCTATCAACCCCCGAATGAGGCTAACCAAACCAAGTGTCTTTAAATCTACAAATTAACTCTTTAATTAGAAGAACTAAATTCTTAAACACTATGAAGATGTAACCAAAATTTAACACAGAAAAAATTAGAGTCCTTGCAAATTTACAGTCCGATGTTGCTTGAAGTCCTCACAGAATGTTGCTTTCCTTCTCCAGCGAATTTCAACAATTAACGACTTGCAAACACTTTCAACAGAAACAATCCGACATTAGAGTTTTTGAGGGATGAAAGATCTTCACAGTCGAACTTTCCTTCAATTTAAATTACCAGGGATCTGTGTTTTGGGCTTGACTTTTTCTTAGAATTTTGAGATAATAAACAGACTAAAATCCTCTTCCTTCAGTTTAATTGGTTGAGAGCTCTTTCTTCAGGTGCTCACACCAGCTATGTCTGTATGTCTCTGTCTGTGTCCTCTGTTAGAACAAACTGTCTTCAATTAGCAACTCAGTTTTGAACTGGCTTTTAACAAATGTATCACATGAAACTCACTCCCAGTGGCTATATCTATGGTAACAAGAATGCACCCGTTGAATCGCAGTCTCCAAATGGTTGTTTCCAAGGCAACGAAAATGCACCTTCCTATAACTCGAGGCTTGCTGGTTCTTGAAGCAATACTGATCCTTTGCAAGCCTTAAAGGCAAACTGCATGTCCCCAGAAACAAAACTACAGGACCATGACAATCCTTCCTGCTAAAGTGAACAACTTCACATTTTCCCACATTATGATCCATCTGCCAGATTTTTGCCCACTCACTCAACCTATCTGCATCAGTCTGCAACCTCATGTTCTCTTCACAACATACTTCTGTCCACGACAGTATTGGTAGAGTGACCACTGCACAGTTCTTGTGGAGACGAAGTCCCACCTTCACATTGAGGATACCCTCCAGCGTGTTGTGTGGCACTATCACCGTGCTAAATGGGATAGATTGCGAACAAATCTAGCCATGCAAAACTGGGCATCCATGAGGCGCTGTGGGCCATCAGCAGCAGCAGAATTGTACTCAACCACAATCTGTAACCTGATGGCCTGGCATACCCCCTACTCTACCATTACCAGTGTAATGCTAGGCCCCCACCTAGCTGACAGACCAACCCTGGTTCAATGAAGAGTGCACGAGGGTATGCCAGGAGCAGCACCAGGCATACTTCAAAATGAGGAGTCAACCTGGTGGAGCTACAACACAGAATTACTTGCATGCCAAACTGCATAAGCAGCATGCCACAGACAGAGCTAAGTGATCCCATAACCAACAGATCAGATCTAAGCTCTGCAGTCTTGCCACATCCAGTAGTGAATGGTGGTGGATAATTAAACAACTAACTGGAGGAGATGGCTCCACAAATATCCCCATCCTCAATGATGGGACAGCCCCGCACCTCAGTGCAAAAGACCAGGCTGAAGCATTTTCAACAATCTTCAGCCAGAAGTACCGAGCTGATGATCCATCTCAGCCTCCTCCTGAAGTCTCCAGCATCAGAGATTCCAGACTTCAGCCAATTCGATTCACTCCGCATGATATCAAGAAACGACTGAAGGCACTGGATACTGCAAAGGCTATGGGCCCTGACAATATTCCGGCAATAGTACTGAAGTCCTGTGCTCCAGAACGTGCCGCGCCCCTAGCAAAGCTATTCCAGTACAGCTACAGCACTGGCATCTACCCGGCAATGTGGAAAATTGCCCAGGTATGTCTTGTACACAAAAAGGAGGACAAGTCCAACCCGGTCAATTAACACCCCAGTCTACTCTCGATCATCAGTAAAGTGATGGAAGGAGTCATCGACAGTGCTATCAAGCAACACTTGCTTCGCAATAACCTTCTCAGTGACATTCAGTTTGGGTTCCACCAGTGCAACTCAGCTCCTGATCTCATTACAGCCTTGGTTCAAACATGGGCAAAAGAGCTGAACTCAAGAGGTGAGGTGAGAGTTACTGCTCTTGACATCAAGACAGCATTTGAAAGAGTATGGCATCAAGGAGCCCAAGCAAAACTGAAGTCAATGAGAATAAGGGGGAAAACTCTCCACTGGTTGGAGTCATACCTGGTGCAAAGGAAGATGGTTGCGGTCGTCGGAGGTTAATCATCTCAGCTCCAGGACATCACTGCAGGAGTTCCTCAGGTTAGTATCCTAGTCCCAACCATCTTCAGCTGCTTCATCAATGACCTTCCTTCAATCATAAGAGCAGAAGTGGGAATGTTTGCTGGTGATTGCACAATGTTCAACACCATTCGTGACTCCTCAGATACTGAAGCAGTCTGTGTAGAAATGCAGCAAGACCTGGACAATATCCAGGCTTGGGTTGACACGTGGCAAGGAACATTTGTGCCACACAAGTACCAGGCAATGGCCATCTCCAACAAGAGAGAATCTAATCATCTCCCCATGATATTCAATGGCTTTACCATCGCTGAATCCCCCACTATCAACATCCTGGGGGTTACCATTGACCAGAAATGGAACTGGAGTAGCCATATAAATACCGTGGCTACAAGAGCAGGTCAGAGGCGAGGAATCCTGTGGCGAGTAACTCACCTCCTGACTCCCCAAAGCCTGTCCACCATCAACAAGGCACAAGTCAGGAGCGTGATGGAATACTCTCCACTTGCCTGGATGGGTGCAGCTCCAACACCACAATAAGCTCGACACCATCCAGGACAAAGCAGCCCACTTGATTGTTTGTGGATGGGATGCCATTCACTCCCTCTACCACTGATGTACAGTGGCAGCAGTGTGTACCATCAACAAGATACTCTGCAGCAACACACAAGGCTCCGTAGACAACACCTTCCAAACCCGCAACCTCTACCAACTAGAAGGACAAGAGCAGCAAATGCATGAAAACACCACCACCCTGCAAGATCCCTTCCAAGTCACACACCATCCTGACTTGGAATTATATCGCTGTTCCTTCACTGTCACTGGGTCAAAATCCTGGAACTCCCTTCCCAACAGCAGAGTGGGCGTATCTACCTCACATGGACTGCAGCGGTTCAAGGCGGCAGCTCACCACCAACTTCTCAAAGGCAATTAGGGATGGGCAATAAATGCTGGCCTAGCCTGCGATGCCCACATTCCTATCTGTCATCTGCAACTTTAGCTACCATGCCATCAAAGTCATTGATATAAATTGTAAAAAGTTGAGGCCCCAGCCTCGAGCCCTGCAGGACTCCAGTTGTCATATCCTGCCAATCAGAAAAGGACCCATTTATGCATACTTTTTTTTTTAAAAACCAGCCAGCCAACCAATCTTTCCATTATGTTACCCCCTACACCATAAGCTCCTACTTTGCACAATAACCTTTTATCTGGCACCCTGTCAAATGCCTTCTGAAAATCCAAGTACAGTATGTTAACGGGCTCCCCTTTATCCACAGCATATGTCACTCCTTCAAAGAACGCCAACAAATTGGTTAAACATGACTACCCCATCACAAAGCCATGCTGACAACGCCAGATTACCTTGAGTTTTTTTTTTTAAGAGCCCAGCTACAACCTCCTTAATAATAGATTCTAACACCTTCCCAATGACAGATATCAAGCTAACTGGCCTATAGTTACCGGTTTTCTGCCTCGGGCCCTTCTGGAGTAGGAGGGGTTATATGTGCCACTTTCCAGTCTGATGGAACCTGTCCAGAATCTAGCAAATTTTGACCAACACCAACACATATACTACCTCATTAGCTACCTCTTTTAAGACCTTAGAATAAAGTCCATCAGGACACGGGGACTTGTCAGCCTGCAGCTCCATCAGTTTGGTCAGTACCGCTTATCTGGTGATTGTAATTTCACCAAGTTCCTCTCTTCCTTCCATCTCTTGATTTACAGCTATAACTGGAATTTTTTTTGTATCCTCTATAGTGAAGACAGAAGCAAAATATTTGATCATTGCATCTGCCATTTCCTTACTGTCTATTAGCTCCCCATTCTCACTCTCTAGAGGGCCAACACTCCCTTTACTTGCAGAGCTCAAGGACAGGGAGCCAGTCAGTACTTGCTGGAGGGAGCATTTCGAAGAACTCAACCAAGACTCTGTCTTCAACTTGATGCCCTCAACTCCATTCCTCAACACCCTGTTCTGGCTCAGTCTCGGTGCTATCCCAGTCTGAAGTGATAGCTTATAAAACTTTCAGCAACTAAAATCATGTTAGCATTTGAAACTCAAGTCTTTAATTTTCACTCTTTGTAAGGCCTCAGTCCAAACAGATTCTCCAGCAATATAAATATATATATAAAAAAAAATTCAGAATCAGTACTACCAACTTAAACACCCTTGCTGTATTTAAAACATGCAAGTAAAATTATGACATAACAGGCTGTTAAAACAGCCTATTTCACTTTCTAATGCATAGAGACCCCAACTAACTTTCTCCTTCCCATAAATGCTGTGCTGAATTTGGAAGCAGCTACTACCCTTCCTTTCGGTCATGTACTGTGAATTTAATTAGAAACGACTGATTGAAGTTGCTAGTTACAAATGTAGCTTAAAACCGAAAGAACCTCTGTGCTCTTCTTTGCATAGGACCACGGGATCTTTTCCATCCACTTGACAGCACAGATGAGGCCTCGATTTAACACCTCATTTGAAAGACGAATCTTCAAAAGTTCACTACGCCCTTAGACTGTCAGTCTGGATAATGTACTCAAATTCTTCAGTGGGACTTGAATCCAGAACCTTCAGGCTCAATGATGAGCGCCACCACAAATACAAGGCTGACAACAAAGCCTTTGTCACCAGAGATCACTAAAACTAGGGATTGAATTTAGGGCTTTCCTAGTCTGTATGACTCAATTCTACAATGGCACCTACATCCATTCACTAAGCACGAGGTAAGTTCCAGATCACAATTCTATTCACACCAAGTTCAACATACATATCCTGCTTCAGTAAGAAATCAAATACACCCTTTGATAGCTACATAAACATTGTACAAGACTGAAACACTTCCAGCATTTAACAAACCCTTCAAGTAGCTTTTGTGCAAAGGAATTTCCTGTAATTTACAAACATCTCTGTTGCCAACATATTTTCTTTGCACAACAGTGAATCTGGTTTCCAAGCATGCTGTTGACTACACTTTTTTTTCTTGAAAATTAGTCTCAACAGATAACATATTGCTCAAATGAAGACTGAATGAGTTCTAATGGAAAACAGTTGCAAAATCCAAATACAAAGCTGAATGAACAGATATGTATGAAATTGGTCTTTGCTATAACAGTATTAATCCCAAAATTGAGCCACACTAATTACTGTACTAATGTGCTCATTTGTTCAATGTTAGTTTTTAATAACTGGATCAGTAACCAATTGAAATATCGACCTAATCTCAAATAATGCTGCCCCAATATTACCATCACTGCTCCTCAGGTTGTGTGCATGCTGGTGGTGCAAGAAACTGACCTCACCGAAGACCAGGTCACACAATTTACATTTCAGTGCAGCACTCTTAGCATGACACACAGGAAACATACAAAGATCAGGGGCATGAGTATGAGAAGAGACTGACAGCTAACACAAAAGGGAATTCAAAAGTCTTCTATAAACATATAAATGGTAAAAAGGTAGTAAGGGGGGGGGGGGGGGGGGGGGGGGAGAAAGAGAGGAAAGGCACGCAATTAGGACCAAAAAGGGGATATATGCATGAAGGCAGGGGTACAAATGAGTACTTTGTACTGACTTTATCAAGGAAGAAGATTCTGTCAAAGTCATGGTGAAAGAGGAGGTAGTTGAGACACTGGATGGTTTAACAATTGATAAAGTGGAGGTACTGGAAAGGCTGGCTGTACATAAAGTTGATAAGTCACCAGTACCGATGGGATACATCAGAAAATGTGCAGGAAAGGAAGGGTGGAAATTGTGGAGGTACTGGCCAGAATCTTCCAATCCTCCTTAGATACAGCGGGTGGTGCCAGAGGAGTGGAGAATTGCAAATGTTACACGCTGTTCCAAAAAAAGGGTATAAGGATAAACCCAGAAACTGCAGGCCAGTCAGTTTAACCTGGTGGTGGGAAAGCCTTCAGAAGCAATAATACAGGACCAAAATTAACAGTCACTTGGACAAATGTGGATTAATTAAGGAAAGTCAGTATGGATTGTTAAATGCAAGTTGTGTTTAACTAACGTGATAAGGTAATAGAGTGGATGAAGGTAATGTAGTTGATGTGGTGTACGTGGACTTCCAAAAGGCATCTGATAAAGTGCCACATAATAGGCTCACCAGCAAAGTTGAAACCCATGGAATAAAAGGGACAGTGGCAGCATGGATACGAAGTTGGCCGAGTAACAGGAAACAGAACAGTGGCTGACTATCATTTTTTGGACTGGAAGAAGGTATATAGTGGGTTGATACTAGGACCACGGCTTTTCTTAGACTTGGGCTCGCAGAACACAATTTCAAAATCTGCAGATGACCAAAAACTTGGAAGTATTATGAATTGTACAGAGAATAGTGATAAACTTCAAGAGGATATGGACAGGCTCGTGGAATGTGCATAAACATTGCAGATGAAACTCAATGCAGAGAAGTGTGAAGTGATACATTTTGGCAAGAAGAATGAGGAGAGGTAATATAAAATACAGGGTACAATTCTAAACAGTGACATGAAGAAAAACTTTTTCTTATGCTGTGTGTGGTTAAGATCTAGAATGCTCCGAGCACAGTGGAGGTAGATTCAAACATGGCTTTCAAAAGGGAATTAGGTATGCACCTGAAGACAAAAAGTTTACAGGGCGATGGGGAAAAAGACCAGAGAGTGAGTCTAGCAGAGTTGCTCTTGCAGAGCCGGCATGGACATGACAGGCCGAATAGCCTCTTTCTGTGCTGTAACTATTCTTTTTAAGAGTGAACAGCAGCTTTTTTGTTTTGAATGGATGTTGAAATGGCTGGAATAAAGAGACACTATATATCCATTTAATGAAGCTTGCTTTAGAAGTTTAGAGGCATTGATCAAAAAAAGGTAGTCTTTTTTGGAAAAAAGGGTCACTCCTCCAGTGAAGATATTTGTATGCACGAAAGGTGATAAAAAGGGTCAACAAACATGTGAATGGTCTACAGAATGACAGCAAGCCTTTATGAATAAAGTTAATCAGAGTGACATGAAATGTGTAATACTGCTATTGATTTTTCTTTGATATTGTACCAATCTTAGTTTTTAATCTTTAAGTAAGGAAGTACAATTCAATTCTGAAATAGTGACTTTTGAACTCAGACTGATCCCATAATCTCAGCAGGTTTTAATATGAAATAATCACCTGCTTAATGAAAGAAGTTAATTGAAGATATGTCATTGCATACTGGCTAGTTTCAGGGAGCAATACTCAATCACACAGATGCAGACACAAAAGGAAAACGTTTCTGTCGAATGGGTGAGATCAAGCTGGTGCTGATTGTAAGACCGTCTTTGATTCCATACCAATCAGTAGTTTCAACTTTGTAAGAGAACGAAATAAGGGAGTTAGACTGGCCTCGTTCATAAAGAAATCAGATTAAATGACGATATTGATATGGCATAGGACCAATTAGATTCTCCTTAATGAGTTGTATTTTAATTTTTGGTATAAATATGTAATGTAGAAACAACTTTTATTTATATAGGGTCTTGAGTATTAAAACATTCCAAGGTCCGGCACCAGAGCGTTATCATACAAAACGGAACACCAAACCACACAAGATATTAGGACAGGTGATCAAAAGCTTGGCCAAAGAGGTAGGTTTTAATAAGCGTCTTAAAGGAGGAACGAAAAGGTAGAAAAGTTTAGGGAGGGAACTCCAGAGCTTAAGGCCAAGACAGCTGATGGCACGGCTGTCAATGGTAAAGCAATTAAAAACCAGGAATGCACAAGAGGCCAGAATTTATAAGGTTTAGAATTTTAAAAATCGAGGCATTGTTGATCAGGAGCAAATGTTGGTCAGTGAGCACAGGGATAATGGCTGAATGGAACTTGATAAAGTCAGGATAGAGGCAGCACAATAATGCTAATTGTTATTGAACATGATCGGGGAAAAACACAAGGTAGAAAGCAAAATGTTTACATCTTCAACCATGTCACCATTGCCTCCCCAGTGACCCCTCTCCTTCCTACTATTTTTTCACTCCTATCACTGCCCCTACCTCTGCTTCCTAAAAATTCATGCTGAAACTCTGAATCCTTCCCTCCCTCTTGCTTCAATATTACCTCATCCTTAATGCTCCAGTCATCCTCCCTACTTACTCCTACTTGTCTCTCTCCAAGGTGAGGTTAGTGAGAGGCAATAGGCCAACTTATCCTCAACCTATTCCCTTCCCAATCACCACTTCTATACATTTCCCTCAGAAGCTTTATGCGCTTTCAAAATTCAATTTTTTTTCAAAAGAAATTAGAATGATTAATGACACTTTTGTCTCTATTGTCTGTGTCTCTCTTTTAGCAATTAGAATCCCTGTGCCCTAGGTGTAACTAGTACAGTCATACACAGAGATCCTGTCTCAAAAAAAATAACTTGAATTTAATATTTTAAAAAATCAACTGAACAGAAATTGTTAGAAGTAAAAGTATTCTTTCAGTGGGGCTGACTGATTCTGCTGCATCCTGGAAACTTAACTAACAATATCACATGGGGAAGGCAACTGAGAGAGGGGATGCAAATTTTAAAATTTTAATAAACTGAATGAAGCATAACCAAAAATAACCCCGAAGATTAATGGAGAGAAAGGATGAGATGTTGGCTTGTCACCCTTGCTGGCTTTGGGACCTTGGGAGAGCAACTGGTATTTAAAAAAGGAGGAAACATCAGATGGGGCAAACAGGAGTGCTGAAGACACAGGAGACTCATTAGTGCTTCCAGTAGTTGGATGGAGGTGGCAAACAGTGAATGGATGAGGATCAATTTTGGGAAAAACAGAAGGGACACACATGATTGAAGCCTGAAGGGGTGGTAGAGGCAGGAACCCTTACAACATTTAAGAAGCATTTAGACGAGCACTTGAAATGCCATAGCATACAAGGCTACGGGCCAAGTGCTGGAAAATGGGATTAGAATAGATAGGTGCTTGATCGTCGGCACAGACAGGATGGGCCGAAAGGCCTGTTTCTGTGCTGTATAACTCTGAGTCTATGTCAATCAGTAGAAGTATTGTAAAATTACATTGCATAGCTTGCCATATGTGGCTATTTCAATAAGCAATTTGCAGCTTATCAAAGTGGCAGACTGGAACAAGGCTTGGATTCATAGGGCTGACACTGAGCCACATAAGGAGATATTGGCCAGAATTTTACATTGGGCAGGAGTCCCCGCCCACCGGCCAAAAAGTTGGGGGCGAACCCGCCTCTGCTGTGCCTAGGAGCCATGCCGGGATTTTACATCCCCCAGGCCCTTAATTAACCTTTAGCAGGATTTCCGCTTCTGTGAGGCAGGAAATCCCACTTCCAATAACTACTGGCTAATCAGTGAACCGGCTGTGCTCAGTCACAGCAGCAAGAGGGACGCCGGCCCCCCGGATAAAAGGTTAAGTTTGTGGGGCCTCGCTGGGGTCCGGTCCATTGTCCCAAGCGAGGCAAGGGGGGGGGGGGGGCTCAGCCCTCAGTGGGGCACAGGGTGCCCGATCAGGAGCGCCCCTAAACCCGCAAGGAGAACGCCAGGTTTTACTTGGCAGTCTCCTGAGGGGACCTCAATCGTCCGCTGGTATAATACCAGCGGCATTGGGAGGAGGCCCTTAAGTGGCAGTTAATAGGCCACTTAAGAGCCCTGACTGGCCTAGGGCAGACGGGCTGTTTTGCCACTGCTGCCCCTCGTAAATCTGCAGTGGAGGCGGAAAGGCATCGGGAACAGCACCCCCTGCAAGAATGGCTACCAATAGTGGAGCGATTAAAAATCGGGGATGCTCAAGAGGCCAGAATTAGATGAGTGCAGATATCTCGCAGGGTTCTGTGGCTGGAGATTACAGAGATAATGGGCGGCACAGTGGCGCAGTGGTTAGCACCGCAGCCTCACAGCTCCAGCGATCCGGGTTCGATTCTGGGTACTGCCTGTGCGGAGTTTGCAAGTTCTCCCTGTGTCTGTGTGGGTTTCCGCCTGGTGCTCCGGTTTCCTCCCACCTCCAAAAGACTTGCAGGTTGATAGGTAAATTGGCCATTTTAAATTGCCCCTAGTGTATGTAGATGGTAGGAGAACGGTGGGGATGTGGTAGCAAATGTGCGGGTAGTGTAGGGTTAGAATAAATGGGTGGTTGTTGGTCGGCACAGACTCAGTGGGCCGAAGGGCCTGTTTCAGTGCTGTATCTCTAAATAAAAATAAATAAGGAGGGGCGAGACCATGGAAAGGTATGAAAACAAGACAAGAATTTTAAAATTAATCTAGGTCAGCGAGCACAGGGGTGATAGGTGAATGGAACTTGGTGTGCATTAGAACATGGGCAGCAGAATTCTGGATGACCTCAAGTTTACAGGAGGGTAGAATATGGAAGACCAGTTAACAGTGCATTGGTTTAGTCTAGAGGTAACAAAGGCATGAATGATGGTTTCAGCAGCAGATGAGGTGAGGCAGGCGTGACGTTACAGTGGTGGAAATAGGCAGTCTTAGTAATGGTGGGAAGCTCATCTTGGGGTCAAATATGACAAGGTTGTGAACCGTCTGGTTTAGTCTCAGATAATTTCAGGGTGGGGAATGGAGTCGGCAGCTAGAAAGCAGAGTATGCAGCGTGGACCGAAAAAAATGGCTTCAGTCTTCCCAATATTTATTTTGAGGAAATTTCTGCTCATCCTGTACTGGACGTCTGATACGTGTCTGATAATTTAACAACAATGGAGGAGTCAAGAGAGGCCGTGGCAAGATGGAGCTGGGTATCAGTGTACTTGAAAGCGAACACTGTTTTTGGATGATGTCAGCGAGGGGCAGCATGTAGATAAGAAATAGGAGTAGGCCAAGGATAGATCCTTAGGGGACACCAGAGGGAAGAGAAGCCATTGCAAGTAATACTCTGGGTAAGATTGGATAGATAAGAATGGAACCAGTGAGAGCAGTCCCACCCAGCTGGATGACAGTGGAGGGACGGAGGAGGATGGTGTTCAACCACGTCAATGGCTGCAGACAGGATGAGGAGGGATAGTTAACCTTTGTCACAGTTGCATAAAATGTCATTTGTGAGTTTGATAAGAGCCGTTTCGGTACAGTGGCATGGTCAGAAACCTGATTGGAGGGATTCAAACATGGAGTCCTGGGAAGATGGGCATGGATTTGGGAGGCGACATGTTCAATGACTTTGAAGAGGACAGGGAAGTAGTTTGCAAATACGGTGGGGTCGAGGGCTGTTTTGAGAAGGGTGATGACGTCACACTTAAAAAGGAGAGAGGAACAACACCTGAAGAGAGAAAACAGTTAATATTGTTAACCCGCGACATTGTTAAGTAATATGATTTGAGTGTATGTCCAGTTCTATTGCATGGACTGTATGCTTAATAAAACTACAAAAACTTGCTGTCAATGGTTAAAGAAACTTACTGATTGAGGAACAAATGGATCATAAAAAACATCCTTTAATACCTCTACCATTAATGGCAGAGGTTTTAGTCATCTTGTCATGATAAATTGAAACTCTCTCCCTATAACCCCTCCACCTTGTTGAATCTTCAGCTTTGAAAGTCTTCAAAACGTACTCATTCTTGTCTCCCCTAATTGCTGTGTCTAACCCTCAATTGTGAAACATTTGGAGACATCTGTTAAAGGTGCTACATCAATCCAAGTATTATTCAAATATTTACCCATTTTATAGAATTATACTTTCTAATATAGAAAGACTTCAAGGGCGGCACGGTGGCGCAGTGGTTAGCACCGCAGCCTCACAGCTCCAGCGACCCGGGTTCAATTCTGGGTACTGCCTGTGTGGAGTTTGCAAGTTCTCCCTGTGTCTGCGTGGGTTTCCTCCGGGTGCTCCGGTTTCCTCCCACAGCCAAAAAGACTTGCAGGTTGATAGGTAAATTGGCCATTATAAATTGCCCCTAGTATAGGTAGGTGGTAGGGGAATATAAAGACAGGTGAGGATGTATAGGGACAGGTGAGGATGTGGTAGGAATAGGGGATTAGTATAAATGGGTGGTTAATGGTCGGCACAGACTCGGTGGGCCGAAGGGCCTGTTTCAGTACTGTATCTCTAAATCTAAATCTTTATTACTGCTAGACTGCTCTGGTAACAATGCCCAAGATGAATGCAAGGTGCCTTGCTTTGAATCAGCTGGAAATTTAGTATACCCAACCAGTGGTGGAATTTCCTTAGTATTTGCAGAAACCACTGCAGAAACCGTCCACATTTTATAATGTTGCTATAGGAGATAAAACTCATACATACACTAATTCTCTGAAAAGGATGATCTAAGATTACATCACTATAGAAATTAAACAGCACATGTGAAAAAGTGTACCTTCTCTAAAAACCAGCCACAGTGTAAGGTAAATATGTTTACATCTGTCTGTAGGCATTGCATAACTACTCTTGCTTTTCAAAAACAGAAATCAACTGTTTTACTATGTGCAACAGTTTCCTTACTAATATCTGCAGATCAAAGTCAAAGCGGAGTCTGGTTAACCATACAGAACAAAGTTGGATCAGTAAATGCTGCATCACTGCCAGTTAACGTGGAGACAGTGGATCTTAGTGAAGGTAGCTAAAATAATGTGTTTCAATATGGAAAGGAAATATTTGGCAAGGACAAGGAATGATTTAAACAATCTACCCAACTTCTATCAACAGTATGAGATATATGTAAGCAGAAAGTTTCTATTTTAAGTTTCCCGACAAGTTGAGGATTTTTTGATGTGCAATGGCAGAATTCAACTTAAAAAGATAATAATGGTATTAGTAATTAAATTATTCAGGGAAGCAGATGTGGTTCACATCATATACATAGCTGGTCTATCATCCATGGCAACAAAAATATCAACAATTACTCATCTGTACTTGCCTGTCTGATGTATGCAGTATGAGGGGTATTTTCAATTGGGGGCAATTTAGGAGATATGAAAAAAATCTGAACTGCTGTGCTACACAGTACAAAACAAAATATGGGGTTCATCAATTTGGAATGGATATATGGCCAAGAGGTGGGGGAAAAAAAATCAGCTAAGTGCCAACTTTACTTAGGCAAAAAAGAGTGTTAATTTCCAACAAGAATCTGAAGGATTTTGAATGTTTCTGTCTGCCATAGTAAGCTATATGCAAATGCATACATTTAACAATGCTGAGCTAAAAGCATGCAATTGATTATACTTGCAACTTTTATACCAGACTACCAAATTTCTAACAGCAACTTGCATTTATTTAGTGCCTTTAACGTAGGAACACATCCAAAGGCACTTCACAGAAGTATAAATCAAATAGAAATTCAGATTGAGCCAAAAGGGGAGATATTTGGAGGGGAGGCCAAAAGTTTGGTCAAATAGGTAGTTTTAACAATTGTCTTAAAAAGGAGAGAAAGATAGATGGATTTAGGAAGGAAATTTCAGAGCACAGGGCCTAGATAGCTATAAGCACAGCGCCAATAATGTGGTAAAAAGAGTGGGCGATGTGTCAGATGCAGAGTGTTCTCAGAAGGTTGTAGGGCTGCAAGAGATTACATAAATAGGAAGGGTGAAGCTGATGAAAGCATTTGAAAATTAGGGCGGGAATTTTAAATTTGAGATGGCGGTAGACTACGTACCAATGTAGATCAACGAGCATAGGAACGATGGATGAGCAGTCCTTGGTGTGGGCTGGAATAATTATAGCAGTATTTTTGATGATCTTCGGTTTATGGAGGGTGGAGGATAGGAGCACAGGAGAGCAGTGGAATAGTCAAAGTCCGAAGGTGACAAAAGCATAGATTAGGGTTTCAAAAGCAGATGGAATAAGACAGCAGAGTGAGAGGTGAAAGTTCAGATGCTGGAAATCTGAAATTAAAAACAAATGCTGGAAACACCAAACAGGTCAGGCAGCATCAGTGGAGAGGGGACCTGAAACATTACCCAAACCTTCTCTCCACAGATGCTGCTGAACCTGAGTGTTTCCAGCATTTTCTGGTTTTATACCAATATTTACATATGAGCCTGGAACATAAAAAGGCCAGAATTCATTTGACAAATAAATTTGAAATAAATTCTTCAAATTTCTTAGAAAAGGAGGCCCTGGACTTCAACAAATTTAATATTTTTGACATTTCATTCATTCTAAGGATTGGTGATCTTAATTTACAAGATTTTCTCATCACACCCTGCAAATCTATCTCATCATTTCCAGTATGTCATATTGGGAAAATGTAATTTTTCTTCTCAAAGGGGCACACAATCCACATAGTCTCTTTTAAAAAACTGTTCATTCTTCTAGTGATCTAGCTTTGACAATATTCTATTGACTTTAAAACCTGACCGCCTTTGAAATGCCACCTTTAATTCACTCAAATTTCACTGGTAATGGATGCTAATGACAGTTGTACCACTGTAATTATATTTACTATGAATATTTAAATTCCAATTATTCTAACTTTGAAAAAGCTTGACTTTTCTCAAAACCTTGTACAGCTGGATTAATCACTTAACTCTTTATGAATATACAAAAGACAATAAAGACTTTTCCTCCCCCACCCCACCCCGAGTGTCAAACCTCTTATTCCTCACCAGTCCCCACTCTATCTTGGTTGAAAGTAGATATGCAGACATTGGGAGGTCAGGATCAGGCTTGCCCTTGATTTCCCTCAACCCGCAGTCAACTACCCTGCTGATTCCCACTGTTAGGGCTCATGCAGGAATAGCCCCATCAGTGGGGAGCAGACAGCATCTGTGGAATCGCATTGCAGAGAACAGTCAATACTTCCTGTAGACAGCAAAACAGGCAAAAGAAAAATCATGTTTTTCTTGGAAATTTTCTCTTCAAGACATTGACTTTCATAGAAAATGGTTTTATCACCCAAGAGTACTTCACTCGAGTGGCCATTATTCATAGGAGTATCTAATCAATCACATATTTAGCGTTAACAACTGTGGCTGGATGTATACCTGGAGGTTTGGTGTTATCACATTAGTCAGTGAATATTGGGTACTCTGTAGTTGTATGTCTTTACACTCGCAGAACTCATATGCAAAAGTTCGTGTCCTCAAGCCGACAGGAGGGGTCGGGGGGGGGGGGCAGGGGGCCTCAGGACAAAGAGTCCTGAACAGGTTGAAATAGCCATTTCATTTCCAATGGTACATCTGTGACACTTTCAGACAAGATTCTTGAACCACTTGTTTTTTTTTTTAAAGTGATATCTTAAGCATGTATATTTAATGTCTATCATTTATACTGAAAGTCAATATTAAAATCATTAAAGTTAAAACAGTGAATAGACAGGCAATTATCAAAAATAATTATTTCCATAATAACATTTTACAAGTGGTTCTGGCTTTAATTAAAAGTAATACTCCAACTCGCTAATCCTAAATATCTATTAGGCTAAACGGTCTGAAATTCCTCATGAATTGGACTGCGAGTGTTATTTATGGTGGCATAAAAAAGTCATTTGATGCATTGATTTTACTTTGAACACTTTTGAAATGAATTATCTCCATTGACTGACTTGCCATGTATTGCTCCGATGTGCTATTTTTCTCCTTTTAGTGCAGACCAGAAAATGCAATTTACTTCCCTTACCTTTTCTTTCCCCTAGTCTGCTTCTGCTCCTGGTATGTCCAGCAATCTACAAAGCTAGAGTACCCACCTGCCACCATGGTCAGAGTCACGAAATCCCTTTGATTGGGCAGCGCAAGCGATTCTGTAAGCGCGAGCCAGACACCTTCGTTTTGGAAAGGCCAACGGTGACCCACTCCTTCATTTCAAATAAAGGACAGAGTACGACTTCACGGAATATGCAGAGACATCACAATCAGGGAAAAAGCAGTCTGGAAAAGAAAGTCCAAATCCCAAAGTTCGAACTCTACTTCCCTATGACTTTTCTCCCAGGTTACTCGCTGCAGTATCCAGGAGATAATTCTCAATTAATTCCTGGAAACTCAGCCAATCCTGGAAGTTTGGGAACGCTACTTATATTTCAGCCAAGCCAATCTAGCCTTTACCCAGCACCTACATATACAATTCCAGCAAGGATTATTAGATAGCAATCAAAAGTGGGGAACCGCAGTCAAATCCCATACCAATCCCAGCTAAAATCAGCTAACTCAGTAGATTGGGGACTTAATCGAATCTGTACACCAAAGCTACTCACTAGATCAAGGCTGTTAATCTCAAAATCCTATTTCAACTAATATTGAAATGTTAAAATGAAAATACAGAATAAAATCAATACAGAATTATCCTTCAAAATCAATGCACAGCAAAATTTGATTTATTTTCTTATATATTTGTTCTCGGGTGGGAAGCATGCTGAATTTTGACCTAGTGATGAAGGAATAGCAATATAGTTTGAAGTAAGGATGACATTTGGAGGTGATAATGTTCTTACAATGCTGCTCTTACCCTTCTCAAATGGTGCCATTCGCAGGGCCTGGAGCTATTGTCAATCGAAATGACTCCAGATCCACAGCAATGTGGTTGACTCTTACATGCCCTCTGAAATGGCCTAGCAAGCCACTCAGTTGTCACCACCACCTCAAGGGCAATTAGGGATGGGCAATAAATGTTGGCCTGGCCAGCGACACCAACATCCCATGAATGAATAAAAAAAAGTTGAAATGACACTAGCAAGTTGCCGTAGTGCATCTTGTTGATGGTACATACTGCAGCCACAATGTGCCTAAAATGCAGATGACAGATATTGATTATAGTGGCAGAGGCAAATGAGTGGGATTTTTTTTTCCTGATGGTGTTGAATTGGAGTGCTGTAGCTACATCTGTATAAGCAGGTGAACATTCCATCATACTCCTGATGTCAGTGCTGTAAATGGCAGATTGGCATTGAGCAGTCAGGAGGCAAACAAACTGGCAGATATATTTAGCTTCTGCCTTGCTATTGTATTGACACAGTTGCTCCTGTTAAGCTTCTGGCCAATGGTGTTCCCCAGAATGTTGCTGATGCAGGACTCAGCAACTGTGGTGCCACTGAATGTCAGGATAAGGAGCTTGGGCCTTCTTTTGGTGGAAATGGGTCACAACCTGGCACTTATGTAATGTGAATGTTACCTGCCACTCGTCAGCTCAAGCCTGGCTTTGTCCAGCTCCTACTGAGCCAAGGACGCTGCCTAATGAACCCCTGCATCAAAGACCAGGGCTGCGGTGATTGTGCTCCAAGAACCAAGGCCAGCTTCCTGTATAAAAGCAAAATACTGCGGATGCTGGAAATCTGAAACAAAAACAAGAAATGCTGGATTCACTCAGCAGGTCTGGCAGCATCTGTGGAAAGAGAAGCAGAGTTAACGTTTCGGGTCACTGACCCGAAACGTTAACTCTGCTTCTCTTTCCACAGATGCTGCCAGACTTGCTGAGTGAATCCAGCATTTCTTGTTTTTGTTCCAGCTTCCTGTATGTCTGGTCTGGCTTCAGCCACTGGTGGGTCTTCCCACTGACTCAGCATTAGCACTGTTCCCTAGTGCTATACTCAGTCAAATGCTACCTTGATGTTGAGGGCAGCTGCTCTCATCTCTGCTCTGGCATCCAGCTCGTGCTTTTTCTGAAATTAAGATTGACGAGATCTGGAGCATCATGATTCTAGCAGAACCCAAACTGAGCATCTGTGACCGTGTTACTGGTTTTGCTTGACAGCATTATTGATGACTTCTTCCATCTCTTATGATTGGGAGGAGGTACATAAGTCAGCAATTACCATAGTTATATTTATACTGTGCCTTTATCATGAAACATCCCAAGTTGCTTCACAGGAGTGTTTGTCAAATTTTGTTTGATCTTAGCCACATAAGGAGATATTTGGGCAAGGTTTTAAGGAGTGTCTTAAAAAGGAAGAAAAAAAGAGGCTGAGAAGTTTATGGAGGGAATTCCAGAGCTTAAGGCCTTGGCAGCTGAAGACACAGACAACGGCAGAGTGATTAAAATCAGGAATGCTCAAGAAGCCAGAAGTGTAGGAGTGCAGGTATCTCGGAGGGTTTTGTGGCTGGAGGCGACTATGGAGACAGGGAAGGATGAGGTCGTGGAGGGATTTGAAAATAAGGATGAGAATTTTAAAATTGAGTTGTCGCTTAACCAGGAGCCAATGCAGAATAGTAAACACAGGAGTGATGGGTGAACAGGACCTGATGCGAGTGAAGACACAGGCAACAGGGCTTTTTATGACCAAATTTACAGAGTAAAACATGGGAAGCTGGCCAGGAGCGCATTGGAAGGGTCAAGTCTAGAGGTAAAAAAGGCATGGAAGAGGGTTTCAGCAGCAGATGCGGCAAGGGTGGAGTCGGGCAAGGTTGCAAAGGAGGAACTAGGCAGTCTTAGCGATGACACGGATACATGGTCAGAAGCTCATCTCGGGGTTAAATGTGATCAGTCTGGTTCAGGCAACTGTGAGGCTGGGTGAGGAACGGAGTCTGCGGCTAGGAACAAATCAACTGCTTCAAGCTTCCCAATATTTAGTTGAGGGAAATTTCTGCTCAACTAGTTCCGATTGTCTTGACAAGCAGTCTGACAATTTAGAGACGGTAGAGGGTCGTGAGAGGTGGTGATGAGGTAGAGCTGGGTGTCATCAGCATCTACGTGCAAAGTGACGCTGTCTTCGGATGATGTCGCTGAGGGACCATATGCAGATGAGAGATGGGGGGGGGTGGGGGGGAAGGAGAAGGGGGCAGAAGGCCAAGGATAGATTCCTGGGGGAACACCAGAGGTAATAGTGCAGAAGCAGCAAGAGAAGCCATTGCAGGTGATTCTCTGGCTAAAACTGGATAGATAAGAATGGAACCAGCTAAGTGCAGTCCCACCCAGCTGAACGGAGAAATGTTGGAGGAGGATAGTATGGTCAACTGTGTCAAAGGCTGCAGACAGGTTGAGAAGGTCAAGGAGGGATGGCCCTTAGTCAGTCACATAGAACGTCATGTGACTTCGACCAGAACTGTTTCACTGTGGCAGGATGGAATCCTAACTGAAGGGATTCAAACAGAGTTCTTGGAAGGATGGGCACAGATTTGAATGAGCATGCATGAACATGAGCACACGCACACAGAAAATCAAGTGAAGGACAACAAACCTCCATTTATAATACACCTTACAGCAGTCTCCCAAAGCACTTTACAACTGATTCTACTTCAAGAAAAAATCTTGTTACTTGTCGGCAAATGTTGTAGACAATTTAGGCAGAAAGTCCCACACAGCAAATGAGATGACCAGAGTTTTTTTGTTGGAGAAAAAAACATTATCCAGGATGCCAGAACTGGTAGTGTTATAACTAACAGTGCTATAGAATATTTTACAACCGACTGAGTAAGAGACAATGACTTAGTTTAATGTATCAACACAATACTGTATTTAAATGCCACCTTGGATTATGTGATGTCCATTATGGGGCTTAAATTAGCAACCTTCTGACTAAGCAGCACCTGTTTTAATTCTTTGCAGACAACCCCACTGCCTTCAGCCATTTGAGCAGTGGGGTCTGCAATACACAATCAGAACAATTTATACCCTGAATCTTTTTAATGATTCAACATTAATCAGAAAAGGAATCAGTGCTACAATGGCAAGTATCATTAGAAAGCATGGTCCAAGCAGTGAGGACTGCACTGATTTATCCCTGTACCCAAGTTCTTTTGTATGCATCAGGTCTGTCGATGGATTGAGTACCTCCCCTTCTACTACTGCACTGACCTTTTTAGATTTATGTGCTTGAGGCCTGGAATGGTTCTAAGCCTGACTGCAGAACTTGAGCACATAATCTGACTGAACTTCAGTGCCATACTTAGGAAATTCTGCATCGTTAGAGGTGTCATCACTTGGATAGGAATATAAACCAGTACCCCATTTGCCAGCTTGGGTGGATGCAAATATCCCAGGTCACGGCGAGAAGAGGAGCAGGGCAATTCTTCTGATGTCTTGGTCAATATCCAACTCTCAACCACCACCAGAAACAAATTAACTGGCCATTCATTTCTCTGCTGTTTACAGGACCTTGCTGAGTGCAAATTAGCTGTCTTGTTAACTTATATAAAGGGAACTGCAATTCATAATCCACTGAATTACATATGAAATGTTTTGGGTCATCATGATTTGAAAAGTGTTATACAAATGCAAATTGTTCCTTTAAAAATTTTAGTGGAAGGTGTAATGAATATTTGAAAATAAACCTAGTTGCTCTCAGCTTAGATTTTTGAGACACAGAATCCATTTACTTTCAGGTCAGTCCTTGCCCCAGTTCTCCTCCTGCTGGATCTATAATTCTCCAGGCACTGCCTGCTCTCCAGCATCTCACCGAAGACCTTCTATCTTTAGGGAACCAACAAGAATTTATAGCTGAAAATTGTCATCTGTGCTTTGGATTTGCTTTCTTTTGATCTATTCTCAAATCCACAAGTATTAACTTGTCAAATGCCTTAACATTCAAGTGATTTAATTGCCAGTTACAAGAAGTGTTTAAAAAATACAGTGCCAATCTTACAGCAGTGCTGTCTCCAACAGCTCCAATTTCAGCAGCAGCACTGAAAAGTAAGAGAGGTGGTGCAGAGACCATATCAACAGCAGAGCTTATGTAGCTGTGTATAATGCTGCTACCAGCTGCAGCTCCAACTAGCCACTAACCACACTGATTTCAGACAAGCTGTGTACCTAGCCTAACTATTACCACATTGTTTGCCTTTAATGGTCCTTCTCCAGGATCAAAAGTCACTATTGCAACTTTCGTACAACTTGTTTTGTGTTAAAGATACTTTGCTTTATAAACATAGCAAATTCTGCTGGAAGCATGCTGCACAATATAAACTGATCAGAAAATAAGGCAAGACCTTGCAGAATTGCTGGACTTTATGCCTTGTCCTTACATAAACAAGAATATAAATTTTTTTTGTTATTCTCTACCTAAAACAAGGGAACCAATACTTGCAAAAATAAACTTTACTGCTCTGTACTTAGGGTACAGTAATCTTACATCAGTCTTCGGCAGTTGAGACCCATTAATAATGCAAAATCATGAAAATAAAATCCTTCCAAAGTGTACATTTCAGGTTTAAGAAAAAGGAATGTATGCAATGACCATCAATGCTCAAATGAAGATTTTTACCTGATTCGTCTGGCTGGTTAAATAAGGTTCAAAATCATCATCGTTCACTGTGTCTTTTTGATGCATCGAACCGTTCTGAACTGTAATTAAAAACATTCCATTAGAAAATGCTCTTAATACAGTCATCTTTGAAAACCCAACATTTTTTTTTTTAAAGTTTTATATTGGACTGTGTAACAGGATATAACCACCAGAGTCAACGGTGAAAAGGTAGCTCATGAAATGCTAATGGATTTATAAACTCGCAGTTTCAGAACATACTGCATGAGCATATATAGTACGCTTAACGAGAACATGTAGTTTATAACTTGCGGATCATTGCTTTTCCTTAAAAAGAAAGTTTCATTGCTGTACGATACCCAAAAAATTTCAGATATTGAAGCAGAACTATAATATGGATGCAAAAGATAGAGGATAACACATGACAATAATCTTATCAATAGTTACCTATCATATCAAAGTAGATGAAAGAATCTTGAATGATTAATAGTCCAACATCTAAACTATCATCCCTCCAAAACTGGCAATCAAGAAATTATTCCAAAAAAAAATTAAACTGGATGATGCAGTTTTACAATGGCATAAGTACTGTACCATGTAATGCACAATATATTATTTTGTTAATACAGCACGACTTTATGGCCAAAATAAGTTTAACTGTACAAGTAAACAGAGCTTGAGGTCAGATTTTAATTATTTGTTCAGCGAACTGTTTAGATTGGAATGTGCAACTCTGAAAAAGTAAGCATTTTAAGATTGTTTGCGCAGTACAAAGTGCAGCATATGCACATGCAATTTTGAATATATTACCGGATCTCCTAAAGCATTGCTAGTGTTAAGTTAGATATTTGGCTTTACAAAGAACAGGAATTTTATACTATGCAGAAATCAATACATTACTCTGCTATGGTGATGTGTCGCTTTTTGGGTAACAGTCTAATTGTTAAGTAAACACAAATTCAGGTCGCTTAAAGTGGACAAGAACATGGCAGATAGAATACAATGTGGTGAAGTTGAAGTTATCCACATTGGCAGGAAAAATAAAAAAGCAGATTATTTTTTGAATGCTGAGAGACTGGGGAAATGTTTGCATTTAGGAGGAACCTGTGTGTCCTTGTACATGAATCACAGAGATAATATGCAGGTACAGCAATCAATTAGGAAGGCAAATGGTAGGTTCGCTTTTGTTACGAAGGGATTGGAGTACAAGAGTAAAAGCAGTCTTATTACAATTATACAGAGCATTGGTGAGGCCATACCTGGGATACTGTGTACAGTTTTGATCTCCTTACCCAAGGAAGGACATACTTGCTCTAGAGAGTGTAACTGAACTAGAGCTAGATCTAAATCTCAACTGATCTAGAGAGATCTAATTGAAACATCTAAAACTAAGATACTAAGAAAACGTTTTCCTGGTTGGGGAATCTAGAACACAGGGTTACAGTCTCAGAATAAGGGGTCAGCCATTTGGGACAGAGACAAGGAAAAAGCTCTTCACTGAAAGAGTTGCGAATCTTTAGAATTCTCTAACCCAAAGAGCTGTGGATGCTCAGTTGTTGTGTATTTTCAAGACAGAGGTCGACAGAGTTTTGGGTACAAAGGGATATTGCGAGAAGGTAGAGCTGAGGTAGAAGATTTTATTGACTCAAAGGGCCAAATAGTATATGCCAGCTCCTATTTCTTATGTTCTTAAATAGAGTTTTATTGTTGTTTGGTCAGATAATTCCATAAATATTGGCGACCACACTCTGGAAGTGGTTCAAGAGTTCACCTACCTAGGCTCAACTATCACCAGTAACCTGTCTCTCGATGCAGAATTCAACAAGCGCATGGGAAAGGCACCCTCTGCTATGTCCAGACTGGCCAAGAGAGTGTGGGAAAATGGCGCACTGACACAGAACACAAAAGTTCAAGTCTATCAAGCCTGTGTCCTCAGTACTTTGCTCTACGGCAGCGAGGCCTGGACAACGTACGTCAGCCAAGAGCGACGTCTCAATTCATTCCATCTTCGCTGCCTCCGGAGAATCCTTGGCATCAGGTGGCAGGACCATATCTCCAACACAGAAGTCCTCGAGGTGGGCAACATCCCCAGCATATACACCCTACTAAGCCAGCGGCGCCTGAGATGGCTTGGCCATGTGAGCCGCATGGAAGATGGCAGGATCCCCAAGGACACACTGTACAGCGAGCTCGTCACTGGTATCAGACCCACCGGCCGTCCATGTCTCCGCTTTAAAGACGTCTGCAAACACGACACGAAGTCCTGTGACGTTGATCACAAGTCGTGGGAGTCAGTTGCCAGCGATCACCAGAGCTGGCGGGCAACCATAAAGGCAGATCTAAAGCGTGGCGAGTCGAAGAGACTTAGCAGTTGGCAGGAAAAAAGACAGAGGCGCAAGGAGAGAGCCAACTGTGTAACAGCCCTGACAACCAATTTTATCTGCAGCACCTGTGGAAGAGTCTGTCACTCTAGAATTGGCCTTTATAGCCACTCCAGGCGCTGCTTCACAAACCACTGACCACCTCCAGGCGCTTACCCATTGTCTCCCGAGACAAGGAGGCCAAAGAAGAAGGTGGTCAGATAATTCTGCAAGTTGCAAAACTGATCAATTTCAACTACAGGTCAGAAGTGCCCAGCATTAATTAGCCTTTCTTTTTAAAAAAAAGATTTTCATCTGTAACAGTGTGATGGATCCATACACTGCCAGATAGCATTTTTTTTTAAATTATAAATTAAAGAGCAAAGCTAACAAAGCTAAATGATTTGCTAGGAGGACAGGAATATTTTACCATATAATGCACAAGTCATTATTCAAGTATTGGTGTGCTTACAAAGACTAATTAAGTAATCACTGGGCGAGTTCATACACTGGTCAATTTAGAGCTGGAGACATCATGGCTCTGGTGGGTGCTGTTTGCTCTTTTCTTGCCTCATGTAATACAGAAATTTGCATTGGAGAGTGTGACTCTTAAATATGACAGACAGGAAGAGTATGCATGTGTAAAGTTTTTACAATTCTAACAACCTGGCTTATGGTAAAAAGATTTGCTACTTTATAAAGATAGAAGCATACTGTATTATTGTTCTAGCAAAGTGTAAATGCTGTCTCCAAGGCTACAAAATGGAATTGATGCTAAATAAACACTAGATTGGTTCAGAGATCAATTAAGTGCTATTGATAAATAAAGTTAATACAGATGTCAGTTAAGAAGCTGCAACCATTTGGGTTCCAGTTGAGTTCCTATATTTCTACATATTTCTCTTTGAAGTGGCACTGAAATCTTTGAAGGCGAGACTTGAAGTGCTACAGCCAGGAAATGCGAATTACAACAGTGCTTTCCAATACAATATCATTGGCCACCTGACTAATTGGGAATCCCGATGTGGCTAATTGTATTTCTATACAGGGTACAGCTGAGAAACACCAAGGGCAAAAAAGGTTAGTGGGGGTTGTATATAGACCCCAAAACTGTAGTGATGTTGGGAATGGCATTAAACAGTAAATTAGAGGTGCATGCCATCTGCATAATCTGCAGATAGATTGGACAAATCAAATTAGTCACAATACCGTAAAGGAGGAATTTCTGGAGTATATATAGGATGGTTTTCTAGACCAATACGTTGAGGAACCAACTAGAGAACAGGCCATCCTAGACTGGGTACTGTGTAATGAGAGAGGAATAATTGATAATGTAGTGGTGCGAGACCCCTTGAGGACGAGCGACTATAATGTGATAGAATTCTTCATCAAGATGGAGAGTCACGTAGTTGATTCTGAATCTAGGATCCTGAATCTTAGTAAAGGAAACTACGAAGGTATGAGGCGCGAGTTGGCCATCACGGATTGAGAAACGTTACTTAAAGGGATGACGGTGGAGAGGCAATGACAAACATTTAAAGAGCGCATGGATGAACTGCAACAATTGTTTATCCCTGTCTGGCGTAAAAGTAAAACGGAAAAATAGCCAAATCATGGCTTACAAGGGAAATTAGAGCTAGATTTAGATCCAAGAAAGAGGCATATAAATTTGCCAGGAAAAACGGACCTGTAGATTGAGAGCAGTTTAAAATTCAGCAAAGGAGGACCAAGGGATTGATTAAGAAGGGGAAAATAGAGTACGAGAGCAAGCTTGTGGGGAACATAAAAACTGACTGTAAAAGTTTCTATAGGTATGTAAAAAGAAAAAGATTGAAGACAAATGTAGGTCCCTTAGTCAGAAACAGGGGAATTTATGATGGGGAACAAAGAAATGGCTGAACAACTGTATGCATACTTTGGTTCAGTCTTCACAAAGGAGGACACAAATATCATACTAGAAACGTTGGGGAACACAGGGCTTAGTGAGAGAGAGGAACTGAAAAGAAATCAGCATTAGTAGAGAAATAGTGTTGGGGAAATTGATGGGACTGAAGGCCGATAAATCCCCAGGGCCTGATGGTATGCATCCCAGAGTACTTAAGGATGTGGCCCTAGAAATAGTGGATGCATTGGTGGTCATCTTCCAAGATTCTATAGACTCTGGAACAGTTCCTACAGATTGGAGGGTAGCTAATGTAACCCCACTATTTAAAAAGGGAGGGAGAGAGAAAGCAGGGAATTATAGACCAGTCAGCCTGACGTCAGTAGTGGGGAAAGTTCTAGAGTCCATTATCAAAGAATTTATAGCAGAGCACTTGGAGAACAGTGGTAGAATTGGGCAGACTCAGCATGGATTTACAAAAGGGAAATCATGCTTGACAAATCTACTAGAATTCTTCGAGGATGTAACTAGTAGAGTTGATGAGGGGAAGCCAGTGGATGTGGTTTATTTGGACTTTCAGAAGGCTTTCGACAAAGTCCCACATAAGAGATTAGCATATAAAATTAAAGCGGATGGGACTGGGGGTAGTGTATTGCGATGGATAGAAAATTGGTTGGCGGACAGGAAACAAAAAGTAGGGATAAATGGGTCTTTTTCCGAATGGCAGGCAGTGACTAGTGGGGTACCGCAGGGATTGGTGCCAAGACCCCAATAATGATTTAGATGTGGGAACTAAATGTAATATCTCCAAATTTGCAGATGACACAAAACTGGGTGGGAGGGTGAGTTGTGAGGAGAATGCAGAGAGGCTTCAGGGTGATTTGGACAAACTGAGTGAGTGGGCTAATGCATGGCAGATGCAGTATAATGTGGATAAATGTGTGGTTATCTACTTTGGTAGCAAAAACTGAAAGGCAGATTATCTGTGAAAGAGGGGAATATGCAACGAGACCTGGGTGCTCTCGTACACCAGTCGCTGAAGGTAAGCATGCAGATCCAACAGGCGGCAAAAAAGGCAAATGGTATGTTGGCCTTCATAGTGAGAGGATTAGAGTACAGGAGCAGGGATGTCTTGCTGCAATTATACAGGGCATTGGTGAGGCCACACCTGGGACATTGTGTGCAGTTTTGGTCTCCTTACCTGAGGAAGGATGTTCTTGCTATAGAGGGAGTGCAGAAGGTTTACCAGACTGATTCCTGGGATAGTGGGACTGACACATGAGGAGAGATTGGGTCAGTTAGGATTATATTCGCTGGAGTTCAGAAGAGTGAGGGGGGATCTCATAGAAACCTATAAAATTCTAAGGGGACTAGACAGGATAGATGCAGGAAGAATGTTCCCGATGGAGGGGGAGTCCAGAACCAGGGGTCATAGTCTAAGGATATGGGGTAAACCTTTCAGGATCGTGTTGAGGAGCAATTTCTTCACCCAGAGAGTGGTGATCCTGTGGAATTCACTACCACAGAAAGCAGTTGAGGCCAAAACAGTGTATGTTTTCAAGAAGGAGTTAGATATAGCTCTTGGGTCTAATGGGATCAAAGGGTATGGGGCGAAAACCGGAACAGGTTACTAAGTTGGATGATCAGCCATGATCATAATGAATGGCGGAGCAGGCTCGAAGGGCCGAATGGCCTACTCCTGCTCCTATTTTCTACGTTTCTATTAGTAAACAAGAGTAACAGGTTCCGTTGCTGGGCAAGCAATCTCAATATTTATATTTGCATGGCATATAGGTGTATTTGAATTTTTTTTGTACATGCTGGTAAAATGATAAGACAAAAATAAAGTGTGCGACTGTTTTGTTTGATCATGGTACTTGCTTGGTTACTGAATGGCAGAAGTATGTTAAGTAAATATATGCACGTGAAGTACATTTACTTGCAATGTTCGAGTTGTGTTTTCTACTAAAATTAGTGCATGTGCCTAAAACATACTTGTGTCTAGTCACCAATTTCACACTGGACAACAATGCACAAGACATACTATTTTCATGTTATACTTATGGGTCGATAGTTGATTTCCATTTTGTTGGACAAGGGATTTATTCTGTTTTTGATCAGTTTTTGTGTAGACATCAACCATCAATGCATTCCATATACTCAAGGTTTGAGAAGATCAAAAATTAATGTAATTACAAGTTTAATATGAAATCTGCAGTTAATGACTAGGAAATCCAATGTGCATGCATATTGTAAATAATGCAGGGCTCAAAATGGTTTCTCAGAAGACACTACATAAAGTAAATTAAATATTGTTTTCCTTTCGCCAATACACATTTTCCACCAGCTAGATAAGATTGTTTGAGCTGCAGATTTTGCTTCTGCTACATATAACTGCCAGATAAAATGGTCATATGGCAAGTCAAAAAATGTAAAGATGTCAGGTCTCCTCCATGCCAGCAATCAAACATGTTACTTCCACATGGCAGTGCATATGGCAGCAAATTTAAGAGCCTTTAAAACAGGGATGAAGGCTTTCAGGCCTCTACAGCTTTAAATCAGAGTGTCAACTTTACATCCAAATGACAATAACTCAAGCACATGAGATCCCATCAGCAGTAAACAATACACACTACAATTAGCTGGGTTCAGCAAATATGCACAAACAGAAAGTGAGGTCAGAGCTTGATACATTCTTAAACACTTAGTTCGTTTTCCTGCATAATGTGGGCACACGGTCAGAGCGCTGGATTTACTTTACTGCACAATGTGAGCACATGGTCAGAGCGCTGGATTTTCCTAGAGAAAATGCAAGCATTTTACAATCCGAAAAGTAATTCCATTGTGGACTCATTTTCAGTTGCTCTGTCAAAGTAACAGTGAGGCTAATTGCGGTTGCCATTGTTTATACACAAATGGCACAGCAACTCCAAGCAAGACGCAGATGTGCGGTTAAACTTAATGTTGTTGTCCGACTTGTGAAAGTCCGCCATTACCTTCGCAAAAATACATCTTGCCGTCTGCCTCACCATTAAAATGTATTAAATGACCATGAAATTGCTGTATTTGCACATTAGATACAAACTACAGGCATTCACTATTACAAGCGTAGAATCTCATTTCTTCAGGTTTTCGTTGGTACTGGAGACTGCAAAAGGTAATTTCTAAAATTTTTCCTTTCTGCCTCTATCGCTCTCTCAATCCAATCTTCTTTTCTCCCTTTTTCTGTAGCGGATTTGGCATTGAATTCACCCACTCTAATTTATACTCAGTGCAGGAAAATGGGATTAGAATAGGCAGATGCTTGATGGCCAGGACAGACACAATGGGCCAAAGGGCCTGTTTCTGTGTTGTATAACTATGACTCAGTCACTGCAGTCAATTTCACAATACTACAATCTGATTGGTTACAGTGATACAGTTGCTTGTCCTGTTCACTCAGATCCCATATACTACCATTCCCCTTGCTGTGCCATCAGCTCACACTTTCAGAAACTGGCCGCACAATAAATTTAAAAACCTTAACACGCAAGAGCAAGTCTAACTAACAGCAAATGCCATTAGATGCCCTCCCACAGCAACTCATGGCCAATGAGGTGGGAACGCAGTCGATGATCAAGTGAATAAATAGCTACTACTACAAATTTTACACAGCCCAATATGGTGCAATGGAGAATTAAAGCCAGGTCAGCATTAAGACTTGCAAAAGAAAAAAAAACTCTCGCCTCCAGGTCGTCAGTATTTCAAATCATATATTTCATAAACTGAGAACCTAAAATTCCATTATTGTGTTTGCACAAACACAAAAGGATTAGCTATACTTTTTAACTTGTTTGGGTGCCTCAAAGATGTAATATAAGTAACTGTATGAAGCAGTTCAAATGAAATTTGCTAAATTGAGTAAACTTCACATGTTTAAAAATCAAGGAAACACTATGCTGCTTTCAGAAACAATCAAAACCTCAGGCTACACTTATTCCCACATTATGTCAAAAATATTGAAAGAGAAATCAATGCTGTTATATTTATTTTACTTCACTTTCAGACTTTGAAACAAAGAAATGCAGGAAACAAAAATTAGAAGTGAACAATTAAAGTGCAAACAAGTGAAATTAAAGTGGTAAAGCATTACGAAATTCAGCCTGAATGGTTTTGTTACCAGATTCATATGTAGAAAATCAAAGTAAACTAAAACTTGATTCAGGCAAATAAAACATGGAAGCTCATTTGCCTCGGAAGGCAAATTGCTCCTAAAGTTCGAAATCATGTCCTGCCATATGAATACTAAAAGTGTTCTGAAGTTTGATAGAAGTGTAAAAAAAGTTTTCAACGTTTGATTTGATGAGTTCATAAATAAAAGGTGATGTTAGGAAAATGAAGTTAAAGCGCGCTCTAGCAAAACAAACAAAAAAATACAAAAAAAAGTCAAAGCACTCAATCTGTGTGAAATCAACAGAATGAGTAACGGACCAACTCACCTTTACTTCCCTGGCCTTTCGGTCTCTGATGTAGTATCGTGTTTAATAGAAAGAAAAATACAAAAGAAAACAAAAACACAAAAAAGAAAACACCCGTCAGTACCTTATGGAAATCCGGAATTAAATATTAACAAGTTATTTTTTTTAAAATACACCTTGTTGCAACATTGCAAACGACAGGAAGTGTCAGAGCGAGAGGAGAGTTATGGCTTGCGAGGCGGCGGCCGGACTCAGCACTCACTCCCCAGCTGGCAGTCAGTCGATTACCTGATCCACGCTGGTAGCAGACATTCTTCATTAAAGAGCGGCGGCAGGGGCTCGGCCGATTCCTGTTTAACCCGCGCTCCCAGCGGCCCGAGGCAATGCTGGTAAATCCCAGGAGGCGGAGGATGGCGCCACTGTTTGTCTGCCCGCAGCTTTCCCGTGACCTGTATAGTTGTTGAGTCGGCAGCCGGAGTACGTGTCTGTAAAGGTACGATTATTATCTCTCATACACAATGGCGGAGAGCTCCAGCACTCACTTCCGTTCACAGCCTATGACCTTCCGGCATCTGACGTCATTGCGTGAAGGACAACTGAAGAAAAGGGGAAGAAATGAGAGAGGCGGTGCCAGGTGCAATACAGTCCTCCAGCCGAGAGGGCGCCATCAGCTGGAGGACCTCCCCCCGCCAAAAAGAGAAAGAGCGCTGGTCTACTTAGTCCCAACCAGTGCCATCGCCTGGAAAAGTAACGCTATAACAAGAATTATAAAGAGAGAAACAAAAGTTAACGCTTCAGACCTTTCATAAGAACTGGAAAAAGAGATGTTACAGATTTTAAGCAAGTACAGAGGCAGGGAAAAGAGGGAAAGAACAAAAGGGATGGTCTGAGATAGGATGGAAGACAGAAGAGATTAAATGATAGAAGGAATGATGGAAGACAGAAAGGAGATGGTAATGAGACAAGTAAAGAAACAAAAATATGGGTCGAGATACATTAACTCTGCTTCTGTCTTCACAGATGCTGCCAGATCTGCTAAGTATTTCCAGCACTTTCTGTTTTTATTTCAGATTTCCAGCATCCGCAGTATTTAGCTTTGACTTTAGTGTTTAATTTACTGCCCTTTCTCTTCCAGGAATGCATACCTTGAAGAAATTCTGCTCTTCTCTCTGACGGGATTTCCATTTGTCCCTTGTTCCCCTTCATTAATTTCCATTTCCCTCCTGGTGTTTGATAAGGTGTCTATCAAAACTCATTTTCACAGCCACATTTCCTTCCTCAACGACTGTCTCCGGCTCCAACTTGTTCCATGTCCAACTGAAGTTTCATCCTTCATGTTTCGAATCCATCCAGGATTACAGGTATCTCCTAGACATACAACGTTCCTCGGACTGCTGTTCTCGCTACATCCTGAGGTCCACACTCAGTGCCATGTGCCGCCACATGTACACACTCAACCTCTCTCTCCAGAAGCACTGATTCTCCTTATCTTAAAGCTGTCCTGCTCCGCAGTTTCATTCCATCTTTTGTCTTATCCGACACACTAACAAAAAGCTTTTTCTCTTCCTTTCAGGTGTTAAGGAACGCAAGCTCCAGCAGCTCATGGGGACTAATGCCCCTCCGGATTCTTCTTCCCCTTCACTTTCCTCTGACCCCTTGCCGTGTATTCACAATACCCCCTGACCTTTCCATCTCTGATGTTGAATGATCTGTACTTAACAAAGAACTCACCCACAAGAGGAAACATCCTTTCCACATCCACCTTGCCAATAAAAGCAAAATACTGCAGATGCTGGAAATCAGAAATAAAAACAAGAAATGCTGGAAATACTTAGCAGGTCTGGCAGCATCTGTGGAGAGAGAAGCAGAGTTAACGTTTCAGGTCAGTGACTCTTCATCAGAGCTGTCAAGACCATTCAGGATCTTATATACTTCAATCAAGTCTACCCTCACTCTTCTAAACTCCAGTGAAAACAAGCCCAATCTGTCCAACCTTTCCTCATAAGACAACTCACTCATTCCAGGTATCAATCTAGTAAACCTCCTCTAAACCACCTCCAACACATTTACATCCTTCCTTAAATAAGGAGACCAAAACTGCACACAGTATTCGAGATATGGTCTCACCAATGCCTTGTAGAACTGAAGCATATCATCCTTTTATTTTCAATTCCTCTCGTAATAAAGGATAGCATTCCGTTAACCTTCTTTATTACTTGATGTACCTGCATACTAACTTTTTGTGACTCATACACTAGAACACCGAGATCCTTCTGTACTCCGGAATTCTGCAGTCATTCTCCGTTTAAGTAATACTTTGCTTTTTTATTCTTCCTTCCAAAGTGAACAACTTCACATTTTCCCACATTATAGTCCATTTGCTAGATTTTTGCCCACTCATTCAACCTATGCAACCTCCTTATGTCCTCTTCACAACATACTTTCCTACCTTTGTGTCATCTGCAAATTTAGCTACCAGGCCATTGCTCCCCTTATCCAAGTCATTGATATAAATTGTAAAAAGTTGAGGCCTCAGCACAGACCCCTGCAGGACTCCACTCGTCATATCCTGCTACTCAAAAAGGACCCATTTATGCATACTCTCTATTTTCTTCCAGCAAGCCAATCTTCTATCCATGTTAATATGTTACCCCCTACACCATGACCACCTACTTCGCGCAATAACCTTTTATTTGTTGCCTTGTCAAATGCCTTCTGGAAATCTAAGTACGGTACATCAATGGGCTCCCCTTTATCCACAACGCTGTTACTTCTTCAAAGAACTCCCATAAATTGATTAGATTAGATTAGAGATACAGCACTGAAACAGGCCCTTCGGCCCACCGAGTCTGTGCCGACCATCAACCACCCATTTATACTAATCCTACACTAATCCCATATTCCTACCAAACATCCCCACCTGTCCCTATATTTCCCTACCACCTACCTATACTAGTGACAATTTATAATGGTCAATTTACCTACCAACCTGCAAGTCTTTTTTTTGGCTTGTGGGAGGAAACCGGAGCACCCGGAGAAAACCCACGCAGACACAGGGAGAACTTGCAAACTCCACACAGGCAGTACCCAGAATCGAACCCGGTTAATTGGTTAAATTGGTTAAACATGATTTCCCTTTCACAAAACCATGTTGACTATTCCCGATTACCTTGAGTTTTTCCAAGTGCCCAGCTATAACTTCTGTAATGATCAATTCTAACACCTTCCCCATGACAGACATCAAGCTAACTGGCCTATAGTTACCTGTTTTCTGTTTCCCCCCTTCTTGAATAGAGGGGTCGTATTTGCTGCTTTCCAGTCTGATGGAACCTTTCCAGAATCTAGTGAGTTTTGAAAAATTAATACCAACGCATCTACTACCTCATTAGCCACCTCTTTTAAGACTCTAGGATGAAGTCCATCAGGACCTGGGAACTTGTCAGCCCGCAGCTCCATCAGTTTGCTCAGTACCGCTTCCCTGGTGATTGTATTTTCACCAAGTTCATCTCTTCCTTCCACCTCCTGATCTGTAGCTATTACTGGAATGTTTTTCTATCCTCTAGTGAAGACAGAAGCAAAATATTTGTTCATTTCATCCACCATTTCCTTATTATCTACTATTAACACCCCATTCTCTCTCGCTAGAGGACCAACACTCACTTTACTTACTCTTTTCCTTTTTAAATACCTGTAGAAACTCTTTTTTTATCCGTTTTTACATTTTTAGCTAGTTTCCTCTCATCGTCTAATTTCTTTCTCCTGATTAAACTTTTAGTCATCCTCTGCCATCCTTTATATTCTGACTAATCATCTGACCTGCCACTCATCTTTGTGTAATTATATGTTTTTTCTTAAGTTTGATACTTTCCTTAACTTCTTTAGTTAACCATGGATGGTCCTTAGAATTTTTCTTTATAGTAGGAATATACTTATTCTGAGTATTCTGAAATATCCCCTTAAATGTCTGCCACTGCTTCTCTATTGATCTATCTCCTAGTCTAATAACCCAGTTAACTTCAGCTAGCTCAGCTTTCATGCCCACATCGTTGCCTTTATTTAAGTTTAAAATACTAGTCTTATACCCATTCTCTTTCAAACTGAATGTAAAATTCAGTCATATTGTGGTGACTGCTACCTAGAGGTGCCTTTACTCTGAGGTCATTAATTAATCCTGTCACATTACACAATACCTTCTCTCTTGTTGGTTCCAGAATGTGCTGCTCTAAGAAACTATCTTGAAAGCATTTTATAAACTCCTCATCCAGGCTACTATTGCCAATCTGATTTTCCAGTTTATATGTAGATTAAAATCACCCATAATTATGGCCATCTCTTTATCATAAGCACCAAATATTTCTTCTTGTATACTTCATCCTACATTGTGGTTACTGTTAGGGGGCCTGTAGACCGCTTCCACTAGTGACTTCTTTCCCCTACTATTCTTCATCTCCAGCCAAACTGATTCTGCACCCTAATCTCCTGATACAAGGTCATCTCTAATTATTGCACTAATGCCATCCTTGATTAACAGTGCTACCCCTCCACCTTTACCGAGCTCTTATTCTTCTTGAATGTCATATACCCCTCAATATTCAGGACCCAATCCTTGTCATCCTGCAGCCACGTCTCTGTAATGGCTATCAGATCATATTTATTTACTTCAGTGTGCGCTATCAGTTCGTCCACTTAGTTATGAATGCTATGTACATTCAGATACAGAGCCTTTAGTTTTGTATTTTTATTATCTTTGTAACATCTAGCCTTGACTGTTGGTGTGTTCTTAAGTTTTTTCTCTCTGTACCTTCCTGCCATTCTCTGACCTTCATTTCACACATTACTATTCTGCTCTCCTGCCTTAACTCTACCCTTTGATTTGCTACATCTACCCAAGCTTGATCCCTCCTCCCCCTCCCCCACCCCGACTTGTTAAGTTTAATTAAAACTAAGAGATGGGAGTGTGGTAGGAAATTAAATGATAAGCAACCGGAAGCTTGGAGTCATGCTTGCAGACTGAATGGAGGTGTTCCATAAAGTGGTCTTCCAACCTACAATTGGTCTCCCCAATGTAGAGGAAACCACTTTGTGAGTAGCAACTACAGCATACTAAATTGAAAGAAGTACAAGTAAATTGCTGTTTCACCTGGAATGAGTGTTTGGGGCTGTGGACAGTGGGAAGAGGTGAGGTAAAAGTGCAAGTGTTGCATCTCCTGCACTTGCACAGGAAATGGTTGTTGGCAGGGGAGGGAGTGTTGGGGTGATTGAAGAATGGATTAGGGTATCTCAGAGGGAACAGTCCCTTTGGAATGCTGAAAGTAGAAGGGAGGGGAAGATATGTTTGGTGGTGGCATCACATTGGAGGTGACAGAAAGAGTGGCAGATAATCCATTGAATGTGGAGGCTGATGGGATGAAAGGTGAGGACAAGGGGATCACAATCACAGTTCTGAGAGGGAGGGGAAGAGGTGAGAGTAGAAGTACGGGAAATGGGACAGGTATGGTCGAGAGCTCAGTCAACCAGAGTGGAGGGGAGTCCTCAGTTGAGGAAAAAGGAAGACACATCGGGAGCACTGGTATGGAAGGTTTCTGCCATATCATCACCAATGGTTTATGATCTGCCTTGACTATAAACTGCTTGCCAAAGAGATAAGTGTGAAACTTGGTGATTCCAAATACCAGTGCTGGCGTTTCCCTTTCTATGTTGGAGTAATTGAACTGTGTGGGCATTAAACCTTTTGAACCAAAAACAGTTGGACAGCCTTCTTGCATGCTCTGGGACCTTGTAACAAAGCATCTACTTCAAGAATCTTTATTCAGGTCATAATACTGCAAACACGCCTCTATCAAGAGTGATTGCTTCAGTAAATGGAATGCATGGTCCTTGTGCCACAGGTATGGCATATCCTTTTGGAGGAGTTCCCATAGAGTTGAAGACTTTTCAGAAAAATTTGAGCTAGGAAACAAAATAGACTGAGACAGTTTCATAAGTCTTTCTTGTCTTGTGGACTAGGCATGGACTGAATATCCTCTATCTTGCTGGGATTTTGTTTTATGCCTGTATCAGAGTAGGTTAAGCCAAAAACGTTGATGTGTCTCGCGTTAATGGCACACTCCTTGCTATTGAATACAAGGCATTCCTTTCTGGTTGTTCGCATTAGGATGTGCAGATTCCTGTTTTGCTCCTCTTTTGTGCTGCTTATCACTGCTATATCGTCTGCAACACAAAAAAACCCTGAAACACTCTCAGTGTTGTTGAAATAAATCCTGGCTTACTGAGAAATCAAACAGTAAGCGCAAAAAAAATCTTCCAAATGGAGTTGTGAAAGTTGTTAACTTTTGTAAACTTTCAGTAAGGTGGACCGACCCGTATCCGTGTTTTGTATCTAGCCTCGAAAAGGATCTGGCTCTAGCAAATTTTGGATTTAACTCTTCGAAAGTGGGGATTTTATGAGGACATTGTTTTAACATCCAGTTCAGCTTTCTAGGGTATAAACATACCGTTATTGAGCTGCATCAATCCGTATGCTTCTGCACATGCCAAATAATTCCTTGCCTTTCCATAGAATCCAGCTTGGCTTTCAGTTTGTCCTTGATGTGGATGCTGCATTTTCTTTGTGGATCTAGAGAAGAAGTGGCGTCATACCTCACATGTAGAGTAGCTTCATCTCCTCTGAAGCTTCCCACGGTATCAAAACGATTTGGGTACATTTATTGCAAATCCTGAATGGAGTCAATGGGATCACATCTATTCTGATTGATGTCCTTGGCACACTGCTGATCTCATGGATTGTCACGATTCTAAGCTCGCTATATGCCAGTATCCCTGCAATTGCTGGACCATTAGTATTGACAATGTAGAAAATTTGCTGTGACCATGAAGAGTTGCTGTACCTGCACGCCAATGTTATTGTTCCCATACAATTGATTGGAGAACCATTGTAAGCAGTAAGTCGTGCTTTTGTAGGTCGTATCATGATTTCCCATCTTGCCAGGTACATATTCTTCAGTATTCTCAGTGGCAAAATATTTGCATTTGCCCCTGTTACAACCTCGAGTTGCAACTTGTGCTGGCCACTCTTCTGTGGGCATATGATGCTGATGGTGGTGATTACTTCCTGCTGTGTAACCGCAGCCATCTGGTGTACAATTGTTGCTGTGTGAAAAACTTGTTCACCATCAGTGCCTTCTTTATTACTCACATCCTTGTCTATCTCAAGGACATGTCTGTGTTTAGATTGGCCTCTTACGAATGCATCCCTGTTTCTCCTACAAGGTGCTGTTTGTTCCGATGAAGGGTCACTGACCCGAAACGTTAACTCTGCTTCTCTTTTCACAGATGCTGCCAGACCTGCTGAGTGATACCAGCATTTCTTGTTTTTATTTCAGATTTCCAGCATCTGCAGTATTTTGCTTTTATTTTGCTGTTTGTTTCTTGTCAGGTTGTGGCCTGCTGTGTCTTCTGGCCAATGTTCCATTACCAGACCTCCTGCACAGGCTTGCCCAATGCCCTTTCTCACCACACACCTTACAGTTATCCAAGTAAGGAGGACAATTTCTTGGTTGGTGCATCAGACCGCACTTACCACATATCTTGCCTTGCTGAGGTGACCTGGTTAACTCACTTATGTTTGTTGTTCCAGGTACTCGTACGCACTGTCTGCTTGCAGCTATGGGCTCAAACTTCCTGCCTTCTGTCAGGAGACTTTCGATCTCCATACCCTTTTTCATTGTCGAGTAGCTCTTTCTGAAAAGCTTCTATTGGGGTAGACGCAATGATCAATTCCATTATCTGTTTGGATAACTCCACTTACGAGAAATCACAGACTTTTCCTTTCTCGAGGCATCTGCTTACAAATTGATCGATGGTCTCCATGGACTGCTGTCTCAGTGCCATCAATTCCAGACGATGGATTCTAAAATTAATCTTGACCTTCAGCTTGTCCTCTAATGTAGTCCAGAGTCTCGCTGGGTCCCTCTGGTCCACTTCAGATTGTCTTGAGGTGTTTATTTTGATTGCTTGCTAGTCAAGCTCTGTGAAAGCCAGATCCAAAAAGCACAACTCCATGCACTGTTTGAAGAGTTGGAATTTGTGGAGGAGATCTTGGGCTTTCCAATTCATTGATGGGCATTTGGTATTCATGGTACCAAATTTCCTGTCTGCAAGAATCCTTGGCTGGAGCTTTCCCCTTTAAATGATTCCCTCTTTCTTTTTTTGAGGCTTTCCCTGAAGGGGAAAACAAATTGCAATTCAGCTGTGTCTACAGCGTCAGGCTTCAGCCACGTCCTGAGTTCAGTGCCAGTAGTGTGGGCTTTCAGCCTACAATCAGACAGACTCCACCCACGAATCGTTTATAGTGGGAAAATACGCAGCGAACAATGGCGGTGCCGTTCCGCAGCCCTGATGTGAACCAACGCTGCTCGCTTTCCCCCACCTGATTCCGCGTAATTCTTGCCTTTTCTTGCCGGCCACTGTCAAAATAATAAACTCCTTTCATGTACTCACACACTCCTGAGCACTGAATTCAGCAGACGGTCATCAAACCCGACAGTGTCGTGCCACCGCTGCTACTTCCGATGATGTATCGCATTGTCCTGTCTTCGATGGACTCCAACGGGAGAGATCATTGATCCTGATGTCTCGCTCAAGATTGCTATCCCCATTGAACACCATTGCTGAGCCTTTCTGCAGTAAGGCTACTTCGCTGCTTCTGCTGCCTCCACGCTGTGGTCTTCAACCATACATCACTGCCACTGCTGCCACCACTTTGTGTTATTGCTTTCTTCAACAATTAGGTACCAAACAATCTTGAGTTGAATGGTAGTTAAAGAGTGGGTTTTTTTTATTATGAATTAAGTTTACAAGAGAGCTCGATCATACATGTGTGATTAGGTGATTAACACAACTCCAATGGAACTATCACCTGTTGGTCGACATCACTTTCTATGATGATGTGTGAAGTACTCAAACTGTTAAAGTGATATTACAACAAGAACCAGTTCAGCCAGGCAAAGAAGGAGACTGGTGGATGGGGGCTTGTTGGGCCACCTTTCAGGGAAGCAACGAGAGCCCTCAGCCCATCCTGGTGGCAGATGGAGGTGTACAGGGTTTGGGCACCCATGGTGAAAAGAAGACAGTTACGGCCAGGGAGCTGTTAAAAAGGCAGAGGGCATCGGAAAAGTCGCGGATGTAGCTGCTAATAGACTTGACAAGGAGAGAAAAGATAGAGTCAAGATCAGAGTTCCATGAGGCAAGAACAGACTGACACAATACTGCTGCCAGGGCAGTCCTGTTTGTGGATCTTGGGAAGGAGGTAGAAGCAAGCTGTAAGAAATATGGGCTTTTATAACATTTTCCTTGTACTATGAATTTTAGGTACTGCACTTTACATATGTGGTGTGGGTTCTTATTAAACAAAGAGTTAACTGTTGGCATGTGAAGAGCTGTTTGCATTGATTAGGTTAGGCATAAATAAATGATGTCCCGTGATGATTAGGGTAACATGTTGGATGAAACTAGTGTTATGACCCAGGTGCGCAAGGTGTCTAGGGGTCTGTTACTAGCTTCACCTAGTCTTATTGTAACAGGGTTTAATTTTAAATTCACTGTGTTTTGAGTTCCCCCTTTGTGAATCCTTGTACACAACTTTCCAATTATAAGGCAAAGAAATGAGCACAAACAGGCTTTCTGTGGTTTAAAGAAGAAAGATGAAATTTATTAAACCTTAAACTTAAACTCTAACGCGGTTAACGCCTACTAATATATACGATGCGCCCACACGAGCATGCATACACGATACACACATGCAAATAGGGACAGAAAAGAGCAGAAGAAAAGATAAGTAGAACAGTTTGAGGCAATATCTTGTTACTGTTTCTCAAACTGGCTGCAGTCCTTGATTGAAGATCTGGTCTTGTGTTTCGTTGGGGCCCAGTATTCATCCTAAACCTTGTTCACATAGAAGACTGTTCGCTCTTTGAGTTTACATGTCTTCACAAGATTCAGTTCTGTGGGAAAGAGATGGAGGCAGGCAGACAGGAGAGGAGATGTTCTCAGTCCCAGGAGAGATCTTCACTCCATGAGCACATGGCTTTGTCTCTTCCAATCCTTTGTTAGGAGTTCAAATTCAAAAAAATTCCCAGGTTGCCCAGCAGGTTAGTCATGTGACTAGCTTCTAATATGGGACAGTCTCTTCTGCGAGGTTTGTGGATTGTACCTTAGCAGTCTCTGGAGTGCTAGCTCCCCCCACCTTCGACGTCTGGTAATCAAAAGTTCATTGTTGGTTGAATGAGTCAGGGCATGGTGCTTTGTCCCTTGTTCCAACACTGTAAGTTACCATGGAAATGTCTTTCTGGTCAGGGGCTTGCAATTTTAAGTTTTAATGTTCATGTGGCATAATCCTGTGTGCCTCAATCTTGGCAGGTGGGGGGTTTGCCTGACACTAGACATTTATAGAGACAAAGAGTAAGAAGTTAGAACAATTCAGAATGATCAAATGGAAATTAGAGCAGTTTAAAATGATTGAATTAGAAGGTATGATTCAGGCATTCAGACACAGACTAACTGGGGACAGAAAAAGGTCGATTTGGAATGACTAGACTGTTTGCATATTTTTGATTGTATTACTGAACTCTGATTGTAACTGTGTTACCAAAGAACAATTTAAGCTCCAAATCATGTGCATGCCTTAGATTTTGTCTATTGTAGTCCAGGATATGGCCACGATTGTGATAATGGTCTACTGGTGTAACTGTGAATGGGCTATTGAGTGTGTCAGGCACATCGGAAGAGTGATAATACAACATTCACGGAGTAACTCTGAAGAGTTATGAAAAAACGATCTTTGTCTTTAAAAAATTAACCTTTATTTTAAAAAGTGAATAATGGTCCAAAATGGCCACCAAAGAAAAAGGGAGATAGCCTTTTGCTTATTCAAACAGTCTGACAAAGACAAAGGACAAACCTTCCAAGCCAAAAATTTTTAATGAAACTCATCTTATACCTACCCTAAAAACATTCCAGAATTGAATGTCTTCTCCTAAAACAAAGGAGGTGTAAAGTAGCCATGCCCTGGGCCATTGTGTGATCACCATGGGTGAGAAACCAGAGTGTCTCCGAACAGCAGGTGTGACGTGATACAGTTTTACCTTAAAACAAAGCCAGAGAGAGCCTGACTCACAAGGTGAAGCTACTTGTAACAGCTGGCATTCTAGCAAGCCAGAAAGCACATGCCCTGCTAAAAAAATCTGACAGCAGAGAGAGCTAGAAGTGTCTCAACAGAACCTTCAATTGAGAGAGAAATTTACAATCATCTCAGGCCTGCAACTATCTGGAACTCTAATTTCTAGAGAATTCAACAGGTTTATCATAACCCTTCTACCTCACTAAAACCTGCCGACCTCTTTCCCTTCTCTATCTGTTTCTTTTTGTGTGTGTGTGTGTGCACGCACAAGCGAATGCGTGAGTGAATGAGGTTGCAACAATTTTGGGATAAGGCATATTGATCAATAAACAATTGACTTTCTGTTTTTAAAACCTACAAGAAAACCTGTTCTGTCTGTTTATTTGGAAAATAAAACACCAAGGGGCTAAACCTCTTAATACAAAAATGCTTGCTGCAGTCAGGTGGGGAGTTGAACAGTGGGAACTACCCACATCATACCACATGGCCATAACAATTGTATTAATTATGGTATGAATGTGAGAGTTAAAGTTAATGACTTTTACCAACTACAGTAGGAGAAATCATGAATTATATGATTTACCAGACTACTGGGCCTGACTGAAAATGTAGACGGGAATGGGCTTCGTCATTAACAAGAAAATGAGTAATTTGTAACCAATGAGAAAGAGCTAATAAACATAAGACCAAAAAAGAAATATATGAAACCAGACACTGAACCAGCAGAATACGTGATTAGACCCTGTCCAAGGTACTCTAGTTGCTACTGAAGACCAGACAAAGAGGAGCAGAGGGGAGAACATTGCTTAGAGTCTGAAAATTTTGGGAAAGCAAGGGCCCGTGGACAGTTGTTGCTCATTGCCTATTGTTAAATATACCTTAATAAATTCTGATTGATTGACTATACTTTGGCTGTTATCCCTATCTCACCACACCGGTTGGGCTGGATTTTATTAGCTAACGTCACAGAGCCGCCGTGTTATTCAGCGCGGTATTTAAGTGGCCAGGGCAAACCGCCTACCCCAATGACATGGAGAGGGCGGGTGGTCCATCCCTGGCAATGACGTCAAGTGCCATTGCGCAGGTGCCAACACCATTTTTAAAGGTCTTCAAGCCCAACATCTCAATTTACATATTTAAAGGAATAGTGATTTAAAATAGATTTGAAAAAATTAAATGTTTCTGGCCCCTCTCCCACCTCCCATCAATAACCACATAATTCATTCCTTGTCCTCTCCCCCCTGAAATCATTACCTTGTGCACCTGAACTTCGCCCCCTAAAATGCATACGCTATGCACTTTACCCTTTCCCACCATCCCCTACACCAATCGGTTGAGTTTGACCCCACTACACCCCTCACGCACTGAAATACTTACCTGCTCCACCCTCCCACCACTAGCCCGCATTGGATCCCCAGACGGATATCCGAAGGCTTGGGAGTGCCGGCCACTGGCAGCAATATCACTCCGGAACGGACAGTGGGAGCGGGTAAGTAATTAACTCATTTATTTAAATGCATTTAAATTTTGCTCCTGTCGCCGAGCGTTGGGGGGCCTGCCATGAGGCCTCACCATCGCTGGCAATATCAGGCTGGGCCTTCCCAGCATCGAGGCCTGTGGCGGGCCTCTCCTGGAGGCATTTTCCGCTCCCCCCCCACCCCTTCGCCATGACACCCGACGTCGGGGGTGCTTTAAAATTTAGCCCGTTGTCTTGTCCGAACTAAAGTTAAAGAGCTGTGTGGCGCTGGGGGACTGTGAGGTTGGAGGCAGTGAAGGGAAGCTCTCCAGAGGAGATGAGGTCAGTAACAGGCCTGGAGATGATGGCTTAATGTTTGATAGTAGAGTCATGGTCCAGGTGGAGATAGGAGGTAGTGTCAGAGAGTTGGCTTTCAGCTCTGCAATGTAGGAGTTGGTTTGCTGAACAACAGCGCCATTGTTATCAACAGGTTTGATGACAATGTTAGGATTCGATCTGAGAGAACAGAGTGCTGCATGTTCAGAGGGAGGTAGGTTAGAGGAAAGCATGCTCCCGACCTCTCCATTCAACAGCACCAAATCACTCATCCTGATCCGCAGTGCCAATTCCTCCTTCACCACATCTGAACTTTAAAAAAAAACTTCTTTTCTTCCTTTTAGGTGTCAAGAATTACAAGCTTCAGCAGCTCCTTCAACCAACACCCCTCCGGCGCCTTCTTCCCCGTCACTTTCCTCTCACCCTTTGCCACATTTTCACTATAACCCCTCTGACCTTCCTCTCTCTGATCTCAAATGATCAGTCCTCAGTAATGGCCTCTGCTTCATTCTATTACAACCCCACATCAATGAGCAACAGAGTTTGGAGACAGCGTAAATATGGAAGCTGAACCCATTCTTCCGAGTATGTCACCATGGGATAGCATACAAACTGTGAAGTGAATGGGACCAAGTATGGACTCCAAAAATAAAATGTCCACTTGTTAACCCGATTTCATCCATGTTTAGTTTTTACTTTAATAATTACTCAATTCAAACAACTGGATGATGAGTTTCTGTAAGCCAAAATGACTTGAAATTAATACTAAAGTATATAAGCAGCCTTTTTTAAACTTCATTCATGGGTTTGGGCATCGCTGGCCAGCCCAGCATTTATTGCCCATGAGAAGGTGGTGATGAGCTGCCTTCCTGAACCACTGCAATCCATGTGGGGTAGGTACACCCACAGTGCTGTTAGGAAGGGAGTTCCAGGATTTTGACCCAGCGACAGTAAGGGAACGGCGATGTAGTTCCAAGTCAGGATGGTGTGTGACTTGGAGGGGAACTTGCAGGTGGTGGTGTTCCCATGCATTTGCTGCCCTTGTACTTCTAGTTGGTAGAGGTCGCGGGTTAAAAAGGTGGTAAGGGAACCCTCTAAATTCTTTTTTGTAGTTGAAATGTAAAGCACAATGCCCGTGGTACAAGATGAACTCTTGCAGCCAACCTTACTGCAATTACCACATCTCGCACTTCTGCTTTTTCCAACAGCTCTATACCGCATGTTTGGTATCAGGGCAATTTTTAAAAATTCATTCATGGGATGTGGGCGACGCTGGCTAGGCCAGCATTTATTGTCGATCCCTAATTGCCCTTGAGAAGGTGGTGGTGAGCTGCCTTCTTGAACCGCTGCAGTCCATTTGGGGTAGGTATACCCACAGTGCTGTTAGGAAGGGAGTTCCAGTATTTTGACCCAGCGACGGTGAAGGAACGGCGATATAGTTCCAAGTCAGGATGCTGTGTGACTTGGAGGGGAACTTGCAGGTGGTGGTGTTCCCATGTATTTGCTGCCCTTGTACTTCTAGTTGGTAGAGGTCGCGGGTTTGGAAGGTGCTGTCAAAGGAGCCTTGGTGCATTGTTGAAGTGCATATTGTAGATGGTACACTCTGCTGCCACTGTGCGTCGCTGGTGGAGGGAGTGAATGTTTGTAGATGGGGTGCTAATCAAGCGGGCTGCTTTGCCCTAGATGGTGAGAGCTTCTTGAATGTTGTTGGAGCCACACCCATCCAGGCAAGTGGAGAGTATTCCATCACACTTCTGATTTCTGCCTTGTAGATGGTGGACAGACTTTGGGGAGTCAGGAGGTGAGTTATTAGCCGCAGGATTCCTAGCCTCAGTTTCTGGTCAGTGGTAGCCCCTAGGATGTTGATAGTGGGGGATTCAGCGATGGTAATGCCATTGAATGTCAAGGGGAGATGGCTAGATTCTCTCTTGTTGGAGATGGCCATTGCCTGGCACTTGTGTGGTACGAATGTTACTTACCACTTATCAGCACAAGCCTGGATATTGTCCAGGTCTTGCTGCATTCCTACACGGACTGCTTCATTATCTGAGGAGCCACGAATGATGCTGAACATTGTGCAATCATCAGCGAACATCCCCACTTCTGACCTTATGATTGAAGGAAGGTCATTGATGAAGCAGCTGAAGATGGTTGGGCCGAGGACACTACCCTGAGGAACTCCTGCAGTGATGTCCTGGAGCTCAGATGATTGACGTCCAACAACTACAACCATCCTCCTTTGACCTGGTATGACTCCAGCCAACGGAGGGTTTTCCCCCTGATTCCCATTAACCTCAGTTTTGCTAGGGCTCCTTGATGCCATAGTCGGCCTTGATGTCAAGGGCAGTCACTCTCATCTCACCTCTTGAGTTCAGCTCTTTTGTCCATGTTTGAGCCAAGGCTGTAATGAGGTCAGAAGCTGAGTGGCCCTGGCAGAACCCAAACTGAGTGTCACTGAGCAGGTTATTGTTAAGCAAGTGCCACTTGATAGCACTGTTGATGACACCTTCCATCATTTTACTGATGATTGAGAGTAGGCTGATGGGGCGGTAATTGGCCGGGTTGGACTTGTCCTGCTTTTTGTGTAAAGGACATACCTGGGCAATTTTCCACATTGCAGGGTAGATGCCAGTGTTGGAACTGTACTGGCTAGTGGCACGGCAAGTTCTGGAGCACAGGTCTTCAGTACTATTGCCGGAATATTGTCAGGGCCCATAGCCTTTGCAGTATCCAGTGCCTTCAGTTGTTTCTTGATATCACGCGAGTGAATCGAATTGGCTGAAGTCCCCGGCATCTGTGATGCTGGGGACTTCAGGAGGAGGCTGAGATGGATCATCAACTCAGCACTTCTGGCTGAAGATTGTTGCAAATGCTTCAGCCTTATCTTTCGCACTGATGTGCTGGGCTCCCCCATCATTGAGGATGGGGATATTTGTGGAGCCACTCCTCCAGTTAATTGTTTAATTGTCCACAACCATTCACGGCAGGATGTGGCAGGACTGCAGAGCTTAGATCTGATCTGTTGGTTATGGGATCACTTAGCTCTGTCTATCGCATGCTGCTTTCGCAGTTTGGCATGCAGATAGTCCTGTATTGTAGCTTCACCAGATTGACACCTCATTTTTAGGTATGCCTGGTGCTGCTCCTGGCATGCCCTCCTGTACTCTTCACTCTGTACTATCACTACAATCAAGCTAGGGGACCAACCCTGGTTCAATGAGCAGTGCAGGAGAGCATTCCAGGAGCAGCACCAGGCATGCCTAAAAATGAAATGCCAACCTAGTGAAGATACAACACAGGACTTTTTTTTTATTCGTTCCTGGGATGTGGGTGTCGCTGGCTAGGCCAGCATTTATTGCCTATCCCTAATTGCCCTTGAGAAGGTGGTGGTGAGCTGCCTTCTTGAACCGCTGCAGTCCATGAGGGGTAGGTACACCCACAGTGCTGTTAGGAAGGGTGTTCCAGGACTTTGACCCAGCGACAGCGAAGGAACGACGCTATAGTTCTAAGACAAGATGGTGTGTGGCTTGGAGGGGAACCTGCAGGTGGTGGTGTTTCCATGCATCTGCTGCCCTTGTTCTTCTAGGTGGTAGCGGTCGCGGGTTTGAAAGGTGCTGTCTAAGGAGCCATGGTGCGTTGCTGCAGTGCATTTTGTAGATGGTACACACTGCTGCCACTGTGTTTCAGTGGTGGAGGGAATTATTCACCACAGGATTCCTAGCACCTGACCTGCTCTTGTAGCCACAGTGTTTATATGACTACTCCAGTTCAGTTTCTGGTCAATGGTAACACCCAGGATGTTGTTACATGAATACTAAACAGTGGAAGCAGTGTGCTATGGACAGAGATAAGCAATCCCATAATCGCGGATCAGATCAACGCTCTGCCATCCTGTCGCATCCAGTCGTGAATGGTGAGCAATTAAACAACAAACCAGAGGAGGAGGAGGCTCCAAAAAACATCCCCATCTTCAATGATGGGGGATCCCATAGATCAGTGCAAACGACAAGTCTGAAGCATTTGCAGGCATCTTCAGCCAGATGTGCCAAGTGGATGATCTATCTCGGCCTCCTCCTGAGGTCCCCACCATCGTAGATGCCAGTGTTTAAACAATTTGAATTACTTCATATGAAAGCAAGAAATGGCTGAAGGCACTGGATACAGAAAAGGCTATGGGCCCTAACAACATCCTGTCTGTAGTACTGAAGATTTGTGCTCCAGATCTAGCCGCGTCCTTAGCCAAGCTGTTCCAATACATCTACAACACTGGCATTTACCCGATAATGTTGAAAATTGCCCAGGTTTGTCTTGTCTACAAAAAGCATAACAAATCCAATCCAGCCAATTACCACCTCAACAGCCTACTCTCAATCACCAACAAAATGATAGAAGGCATCATCGACATTGCTATCGCAAGGCACTTACTCAGCAATAAACTGCTCACCAATGCTTAGTTTGGGTTCTGCCGGGCGACTTGGCACCAGACTTCATTACAGCCTTGGTCCACACATGGACAAAAGAGTTGAATTCAAGAAGTGAGGTGAGAGTGACAGCCTGTAATATCAAGACAATATTTGATCAAGTATGGCATCAAAGAGCCCTATCAAAATTAAAGTCAATGGGAATCAGGGGGAAAACTCTCCACCCGTTGAACTCATACCTTGCACAAAGGTAGATGGGTGTGGTTGTTGGAGGCCAATCATCTCTGCACCGGGACATTGCTGCAGGTGTTCATCAAGGTTGTGTCTTAGGCCCAATCATTTTCAGCTGCTTCAACAATGACCTTCCCTCCATCATAAGGTCAGAAGTGGGGATGTTCGCTAATGATTGCACAATGTTCACCATTCGCAACTCCTCAGATGCTGAAGCAGTCCATGCTTGCATGCAGCAAGACCTAGACAACATTCAGTCTTGGGCTGAGTGGTAAGTAACATTTGTGCCACAAATGTGCCATGACCATCTCAAAAATGAGAGAATCCAACCATCTCCCCTTGACATTCAACGGCATTACCATTGCTGAATCCCCATTATCAACAACCTGGGGCTAAACATTGACTAGAAACTGAACTCGACCAGTCACATAAATATGTTGGCTACAAGAGCAGGTCAGAGGCTGGGAATTCTGTGACGAGTAACTCACCTCCTGACTCCCCAAAGCCTGTCCGCCATCTACTAGGCACAAGTCGAGTGTGATGGAATACTTTCCATTTGCCTGGATGACTGCAGCTCCAACAACACTCAAGAAGTTCGATACCATCTAAAATAAAGCAGCCCACTTGATTGGATTCCCATTCACCAGCTTAAGCCTTCATTCCCTTCCACCACCAGTACACAGTGGCAGCAATGCTTACCATCTACAAGATGCATTGCAGAAACTCACCATGCTTCCTTCAACTGCACCGTCCAAATCTGCGATCTCTACCTCGTAGAGGAACAAGGGCAGCAGACATATGGGAACACCACCACTCGCAAGTTCCCCTCCAAGACACACACCATCCTGACTTGGAACTATATTGCTGTTCCTTCACTGTCGCTGGGTCAAAATCCTGAAACTACCTCCCGAACAGCACTGTGGGTGTACCTACATCACATGGACTGCAGCTGTTCAAGAAGGCAGCTCACCGCCACCTGCTCAAAGGCAAGTAAGGATAGGCAATAAATTCTGGCCTTGCCAGCGACGCTCATATCCCAAGAAGAAATTTTTTAAAACTTCTAAAAGCAACAAACAAACATGGAATTCCTGCAGAAGACCCACTTCAGTGTCCACCTCTCCTCCTCCAGAACACATTAAACTCACGGGAACTAGTTGGGTTAAACAATGCTATGATAAAAGATAAAATGTAAAAAAGACAAGATAAAAATAGATAAAAAGGTGGCAGTGCCCAAAATGGAAAAGGGACCAATTTTAAATCTGTAAATGAGTGGCAGAAGGATCATTAACCAGAGGACACAGATTTAAGGTAATTGTTAAATGGGCCAGAAGTAACATGAAAAAAAATTACTTCATGCAGCATATAGTTATGATCTGGAATGCATTGCCTGGAAGGGTGGTGGCAGCAGATGAAACAATAACTTTTAAAAGGGAATTGGATAAATACCTGAAGGGGAAAAAAAATTGCAGGGTGTGAGGAAAGAGCAGAAGAATGGGACTAATTGGACAGTTCTCTCAAAAAGCTGACATAGGCAGGATAGGCTGAATGGCCTCATTCTGTGCTGTATCATTCTGTGGTTGGAATTTAACAAGGAGATGTTGGCCCCGCCCACTGGCTGAAAACTCAGGGGTGAGCCCCACTCCACCGGCCCTGGATGCCGCGACTGTATTTTACAGTCCTCGGGCTATTAATTGCTTGCAGTCATGGCTTCTGCTCCTCTGAGGCAGGATGTGTCACCTGCAAGAGCTGCTGGCCAATCAGACAGTGCGGTGGCCATTGCTGGGTCTGCAGCTGGCCCTGAACCCAGCCAGCGATGGAGCCAGAGAAAAAGGTAAGTGGAGTCGGGGCTCACCAGGGCCAATCAGCCAGGCTCCAGTAAGGTGGGGGCCTCAATTGGCCTAAAGGTGGGCGGGTTGCCTACCACCTCCCCCGCTGCTGGTCAGATAGCAGCGGGAATGGGTAGATTCTAAAATTACAGTAACAGTCAGCACAATTAGATGAAATTAGGGCAGGGTGTAAAGTATGCTAAAAATAACTATAATTAGACTAGCATTAATAATTATGCAAGTATAGGAGTCATCATAATACGTACAGTAATTATCAGTTACAAAAATGGGTTTGGTTTCTGGTGGAGTGTTGCATCTATGTACAGTGGTAGTAAATACATTCAGGTATGAGATTTGTTTTTCAATTTGGTTACATAGACAGTATTTAGAACAAGGAATTCTTTGCCACAGGGATTGGTTGTGATAGAGACTATCACATTGTTTAAGAAGAATATGAACATAAGAAATAGGAACAGGAGTAGGGCATTCAGCCCCTCGAGCCTGCTCTGCCATTCAACAAGATTATAGCTGATCTGATCATGGCCTCAACTGCACGTTCCTACGTGGCCCCCATAACCCTCGACTCCCTTGTAGATCAAAAATCGGTCTAACTCAGCCTTGAATATATTCAATGACCCAGCCTCCACTGCTCGCTGGGCTAGAGAATTCCAAAGATTAATGACCTTCTGAGAGAAGAAATTCCTTCTTATCCCCATCTTGAATAGGAGACCCCTTATTCTGAAACTGTGCCCCCAGTTCTAGACTCCCTCACGAAGCGAAATATCCTCTCAGCATCTACCCTGTCAAGCCCGTTCAGAATCTTATATGTTTCAATAAGATCATCTCTCATTCTTCTAAACTCCAATGAGTATAGCCTGATGTGCTCAACCTTTCCTTATAAGACAACCACTTCATCTCAGGAATCGGCCTAATGAGCCTTCTCTGAACTGCAAATGAATGCAAATAATTCTGTCCTTATTTATGTAGTGGAGTGCTGTTTCTTACCTCACTTTTCAATCACTTGATTGTCTTGCAATGATCTGAGAATACTATCATGTTTTTAAATCTATTTTATTTCTAATAAAACTGTAATGTAGAGGCAATTTGTTTAAATAGTTTTCTCAAAAAGCCTGCTTTTTCTCCTCAATGGTATAGATACATAGGAACATAGAAAATAGGAGGAGTAGACCATTCAGCCCTTCGGGTCTGCTCCTCCGTTCAAAAAGATCATGGCTGATTGTCTAATTCAGTACCCTGTTCCCGCTTTCTTCCCATATCCCTTGATCCTTATGGCATTAAGAAATATATCTATCTCCTTCTTGAATATATTTAATGATTTGGCCCCTGCCTTCTGCGGCAGAGAATTCCATAGGTTCACCACCGGCTGAGTGAAGAAATTTCTCCTCATCTCGGTTCTAAATGGCATACCCCGTATCGTGAGACTGTTACCCCTGGTTCTGGACTCCCCAGTCATCAGGAACATCCTCCCTACATCTCGCCTGTGTAATCCTGTTAGAATTTTATAGGTTTCTATGAGATCCCCTCTCATTCTTCTAAACTCTCGTGAATATAGGCCTAATTTATGGTATTGGAGAAGGATGAATTTCAGAACCAACAAAATTGTACTATAAAGATAGTCACATATAAATAAGTAAGCTACAGGGAGAAATAATGGCCTGGATTTTGTGGTTGCAATGACAGCAAAACTGTCAGCATTTGCCATCATAACACTGTGAAACTGACAACAACTTTTGGCATTCACACACGCGCATTTAAATGCAGAAATCGAGAAGTTGCTGTCAGTGATTGTACCCTGGTGTGAACTTGGGCTAATAACCCATTTTCTACAAATTAAAATTGCCAGTATATTCTATGGCTTCTTGAAGGAGGCACAAAGAATTTGCACATATTTAATGAAGCCAGGATTCTGCTGGAAATCATGCTTCTGATACCTGGACAGTATCAGTAGGGACTTTATCGTACTCACCTGTCAAAGTGGCAAGGATTGTGGTAGTCTGTTGCGCGTTGCACCATTTTGCCTGGCTGGAAGGACCGACCCTTAACCAGGTAGAAATGGATGACATGGCATGAACAAACATGGATGTTGATGGGGCCATTCTTTGTGGAACACCCGATGAAGCCACAGCTGCAGCTGGCAGAGCGGCTAGAGAGCAGCTGGTGGCACCTGCACTTGGACAGTGATGAAAATGGCAAGATGCCTCCTTCTGTCCCCTTCCCGCAGGAAGGCACACAGGTAGATAGATTTTTTAATATATCCTGGCTCCTAGTTTAAACCAATGTCCTAACTTAGAGTGAAAAAATACACCAACCAATCACTTACCTGCTTTCCGGTGACATCACACTTTGATTTTCTTTTCTCTTGAACCCAGTCCGTCCACTCCAATCTATCCCCAACCTTGCTCTATCTATCTCTACCGCTTTCGCTTAGCTCTCGCTCCTGGTCTCGGGCCTCCTCTGCTGCCACCGTTCTATTTAAACCCCACGCCCAACTCTCCCCCACTCTCACTCAGCGCTCGCTGCTGGTCTTGCAATCTGCCTTGCGTGCATGTCAACGGCCGTGGCCATCAGGCCCACAGGTGCATAGCCATTGGTCACTGGGTCTTGATGCGCATCCCCCTCATCCTCCTCTTTGGAGGAGGCAGGCACGCTCAATGTGGTCATCTGTCTCCAAAGCAACTCCTCTCCGGAGCACCAGGTTGTGCAGAGCAGCAGTCTACCACTATTCGGGAGACCCTTGATGGGTCTTATTGCACGACTCTACTACGCATCAAAACCGTATTTTCAGAAACGCAATTGCCTGTTTGATGGTCGCACTTGCAGTCACATGGCCATGGTTGTAGGTGTCCCTGGCCCTGTGATGGGGTTCCACACAGGTGTAAGCAGCCATGTCTTTAGTGCATACCCCAAGTTACCCAGGATCCATCCACAAAGGCATTCGGTGGTGGGAGGGGTGGGGGCGCGGGAAATGAAGAGTTAGGGCACTTGGCACTGTCTCAGGATGTACGCGTCATGGCAACTTCCTGGAAACCTTGCACACACCTGGAGGATCCTTTTGTGGTGGTTGCAGTCTAATTGAACATTGAGCAAGTAGAACCCCTTCCTGTTAATGAACATGCCTGGCTGCTCTGAACAAGCTTTGATTGCCACATATGCAGTCTGTAACCCCTGGACCTGAGGGAATCCTGCCATGACCCAGATTCCTATTATCCTTTCAGCCTGACTGGCCTGTTTGGTGCAAAACCTGATGTATTCCCCTGGCCCTGAACAAGGCATCCATAACCTGCCACTGACAGAGGGATCCCACAAATGTCTCCAGATGATCCCCAGAACAAGCCTGCTGTGAAAAGGTTGAATGCCACAGTCACCTTCACCATCATAGGCAATGGATGGCCACTGTATCCCAGTGATCTCAACTTCTCCTCCAGTATTTTACATAGGTCAGCGACCACGTGGCTTGACAAACACAGCCTTTGAAGACACTGGTGCTTTGACATTTTCATGAAGCTAAGCTTTTGTTTGTTTACCCTTTGAGATGGTTAAGGCCTTCTTCTAACATTAGCCTGCCTTATTGTCCCAATGCGCCCTCCTCGTCCGTGTCCCATTGCAGTGTCATGCTGCTAGTGCTCCTCTGCCCCCTGCTGCCTCTTTCTTTGTGGCTGATGCAGTCTTTCTCTTCCATTCTCCTCCTGACTGGAGGAGTCAATCTCTCAGTGCAGAGCACCCAGTTAGCTTTAAAACCTTCATGTGCAATGGCTCTGACCTTCCTTGCATTGCCTGCACTTGTTGCAGGGGACTTGGGAGATGCCCCTTCCGCTAATATCTCTCCTTTATTGTTTTATATGCTGAAATCCCTCGAAAGGATCCCAGCCTTTGAGTCTTTGACCTGAGCCTGCCTGTTTGTATACACAGCAGAACTCAATGGCTGCTCATTGCAGCCAACACTTACCTGCCACTTAGCTCTCACTTCCTTTGAGCAGCCAAATCACTGATGCTTGGTGGGACCCATGCTCCCCATGCAAAATGGTAAAAGCTGTGTAAAATTGTGGTCAATTGGCTGCTTAACAGGCTCAATTGAATGCCTGCCTCCAGCCTGCGTGGTCCCAATCCCATTGCCTGATCACCCTTTGGAAAATTGGCCTGTGGCAGGAAGACGTCAGGGATCTGCTCCAATGCATTCCCCACCATTTTCCCTGCCTCCTCACCTCCAAGCCCATTGCCATGGGGCAGCTAAATTTCTGCCCCTTGTCACAGAAACCCTCAGGCATGGATGTGAGGGGGAATGTCTGTTTTTTCCTAATGCTTGGCATTCTTGAATTGTTGCTGTTGTGATATTTATTGAGCTTTATATTTACGTATGTTTGTAATATAATTGATTTTGTTGCTGCTGCACTTAAGTCTTAGTTTGAAGGCAACGTTAAACCGTTTAAAACTTTTTATTAACATCAACCACTATAGCGTTACAACTGTTCACAAAGTAACAAATAACTTGTTAACTCAACTTGTATTTAAAGTCTTGCACTAAGCACCACATTGTTTATATAAGATTTAGCACTAAATACCTCAAAAATCTTGCAATGAGTAATTGCTTCAATAAAAGGCTCACTGTTTCACTTTCAATCTGCCTGAAAAATGCGTCACGAATCTTGAAATGTCAGGTTCTTCGTTAAATCGGCGTTTCATTCATTGACACAAGGCTCACCTCACTGACTGCTCGGGCATGTTGTGAACATCATGCGTTAAAGTGATTGACACAAGTCTCAGATCACTGACTGGTAGATGAGGGAGGACTTCCAATGCAGTTTTGAGAGAAGCAGTCTCAAGTATTAGCAGACAAGTGAGAATGCCAGAATCAAAAGGGTTAATGTTTGAGACAGTGAGACTAACCCCTCCTACTGTAGTGATGATGATGTATTAGTCACATGGGTATTAGGCTTGGAAGAAGCGAGAAGCAACATGAGAGGTGCTAGCTGGACATGCTTAACGAGAGTGTTAATAGTTATGTATATAAAACAAATGAGTTACTATTTAGCCTTACAACAATTCTGAGACATCTATAAACATGCTTGAACTATGCTAACAACAATATACAATATGGTGGCAACGGTGAACACACCCAGAAATTATTGAAAGACCTCACCTCATACAGTAGCGTCAAGAAGATGGCAGATCTCGAAGGGAAACTGTGAAGAGCTCCAGAGCTGCTCCATAGCCAAAGGAAGACACGGACAGTTGGTGAGTCAGCTGTGCAGGAATTCAGGCTGCACAACAGAAGCATGGTGGTCTCCGAGCAGAAACCAGGTCCAGCGATTGGACTGCGAGTCATAGTACTGAGCAACAGTCAAGGATTGGGTGAGAAACTTTTTGGAAAGGGTGCATTTATTGTTTAACGGTGCATTGGACAGGCAAGACAGGGAAGAAAGGTCGATCACTTACGAGGGAAAGTCTGGAGTCTGCGGCCATTCCTCGAGCAGACACCAGAGGAAAAGCACAGGAACTCCCAAAAAGTGCAGGAAACCAACCAAAAAGAGCATGAACACCTCCATTAAAGCAAAGAAAAAGTTCTTAAAGAAAGAGAAATCCTAGAGTTTGGAAAAAATGGATTAGAAATACACGATGCCTGAAAGCTTCCAGAATTCAGAAGACCCAATCAAATACAGAATTGATCGATGTGGAGAAAAGGATTTAGAATAGGTTCTCAGCTATACACCAAATCTGAGGCTGAGCAAGTAAATATTCTGTTATACTCCATGGGTGCAATTGCTGATGACGTGATCATAAGACATGGCATTAATGAGGCTTCAGACAACTTTGATGATGTTTTACAAGCCTTCGATAAATACTTTAATTTAAGACGTAATAAGATCCTGGAAAGAGCAAAGTTTAATAAAAGGATCCAGAAGTAGGGCGAATCAGTGGACGCTTTCATTAATGACTTGTATAGATTGGCTGATGGAAGTGAGTATGGAGAACTGAAATCTGAGTTGACCAGGGACTGAACAGTAGTGGGAATAGCTGATGAGTCTTTATTAGATCTCTTTCAGTCAAAAGAGGACCTCACTCTTGAGAAAGCGATTCAGATAGTGGGACAGGTAGAGGTCAGAAGACAAAATTGAGCCATCCATGCTGGGACCAGTCTTCCAGTGAGCCGCATGACTAGGGATGTAGAGAAGGTTTTAAACTAAATAGTGGGGGCAAGGGATCAAATTTAGGAAGATATGGTAAATTAAAAAGTAGATACAAGGCAAGAGAGAAAGGTATTAATATGGGAAATGATAAACAGATCATGACAGGAAGGGACAGAGAGTACAAATCGAAGAGTAAATCAGCAGATAAGGCTGGAGGTTACAAAAATAATAAAAGGACAAAACTAAAGGCTCTGTATCTGAATGCACATAGCATTTGAAACAAAACAGATGAACTGAGAGCACAAATAGAAATGAATAAGTATGATCTGATGCCCATTACAGAGACATGGCTGCAGGATGACATAGATTGGGATCTGAATATTGAAGGCTATATGACATTTAGGAAAGAAAGGAAGCTAGGAAAAGGAGGAGGGGTGGCTCTGTTAATTAATGATGGTATTAGTGCAATAGAGAGGGATGATCTAAGTTCAGAAAACCAGGATGTAGAGTGGTTTGGGTAGAGATGAGAAATGATATAGGCAGGAAGTCACTTGTGGGAGTGGTGTACAGGCCCCCTAACAGTAACCACACAGTATGACGGATATAAAGGACTAAATAATGGGAGCATGTCAGAAAGGTACAGCGATAATCATGGTTTTTTTAAATCTACATATAGACTGGAACAATCAGATGGGCAAAGGGAGCCTAGATGAAGCTTTCATAGAATGTTTATGGGATAGTTTCTTAGAACAGCACATTCTGGAGCCAACCAGAGAGCAGGCTATACTAGACCTGGTATTGTGCAACGAGATAGGATTAATTAATGACCGCATAGTGAAGGCGCCCCAAGGTAGCAGTGATCATAATATGATTGAATTTTACATTCAGTTTGAGGGAGAGAAGAGTGGGTCTAAGACTAGTATTTTAAACTTAAATATGGGCAATTATGAGGGCATGAAGGCAGGGCTCGCTAAAGTGAACTGGAAAAGTATGTTAAGGGATAGCTTAATAGAGATGCAGTGGCAGACACTTAAGGGTATATTTCAGAATACACAGAATAAATACATTCGAATGTGAAAGAAAAATTCCAAGGTGAGGACCCACTATCCATGGTTAACTAAAAAAATTAATGATATTATCAAAATTAAAGAAAAAGCATATAATTGCACAAAGATGGGAGGCTGGTCAGAAGATTGGATAGAATATAAAAAACAGCAAAGAATGACTAAAAGATTAATAAGGAGGGAAAAATTAGAATACAAGAGAAAGCTAGTTAGAAATATAAAAACAGATAGTCAGAGTTTCTATAGATATTTAAAAAAGAAAATAGTTAACAAAGTGAGCATTGGTCCTATAGAAAGTGAGTCTGGGAAATTAATAATGGAAAATAAGGAGATGGCAGATGAATTGAACAGGTATTTTGCATCAGTCTTCACCATTGAGGATAAAAGTAACGTCCCAGAAATAGCTGTAAATCAGGAAATGGAAGTGGGGGAGGAACTCAAGAAAATCACAATCACCAGGGAACAAATTGTTGGAGCTGCAGGCTGACAAGTCCCGGGTCCTGTTGGACTTCATGCTCGGGTCTTAAAAGAAATGGTTAGCGAGATAGTTGATGCATTGGTTTTAATTTTCCAAAATTCCCTAGATTCGGAGAAGGTTCTATTAGATTGGAAAATAGCCAATGTAACTCCTTGATTCAAAAAGGGAGGGAGACAGAAAGCAGGAAACTACAGGGTAGTTAGCTTAACATCTGTCTTAGGGAAAATGTTAGTAGCTATTATTAAAGACGTTATAGCAGGGTACTTAGAAACATTCAAGGTAATCAGGCAGAGTCAACATGGTTTTGTGAAAGAGAAATCATGTTTAACCAATTTATTGGAGTTCTTTGAAGCAGTAATGTGCTGTGGATAAAGGGGAACCGGTGGATGTACTGTACTTCCAGAAGGCATTTGATAAGGTGCCACATCAAAGTTTATTGCGGAAAACAAAATCTCATGGTCTAGGAGTAACATATTGGCATGGAGAGAAGATTAGCTAGCGAACAGGAAACAGAGAGTAGGCATAAATGGGTTATTTTCTGGTTGGCAAGATGTAACAAGTGGTGTGCCTCAGGGATCAGTGACTTGCATGAAGGGACTGAAGGTATGGTTAATAAATTTGCTGATGAAACAAAGATAGGTAGATAAGTTGTGAAAAGGATATAAGAAGGCTACAAAGGGATATAGATAGGTGATAGGATGGCCGGAATTTTACTTTTGCGGACGGGAGCCATCCACCGACTGAAAAGTTAGTGGCGATATCGCCTCCGCCTGGCCTGGGGATCCAGACCGCATTTTATGGTCCCCAGGCCATTAATTGGTTTGAGGGGGGACTTCCACCCCATTGAGGCAGGAAGTCCCACCTAATGGAGCTGCCGGCCAATCAGCTGACCGGCAGCTCTTAGTCCCAGCAGCGCCACCAGGAGCGCTGGCCACTGTTAGAACTGCAACCCAGCATCAACTAGAAAAGGAAGGACAGCCCTGGGAAAATGTAGGTTTTTGGGGCCTCGCAGGGGTGATCAGTCGGGCCCCGGCGAGGCAAGCGTGGTCGATTGGGGGGACGGGAGCGTGTTGGATGTTGGGGGTGGCCGGGGCATCGGGGGCGGCCTCTGTTGGACACAGGTTGCCTGATCAGGAGGGGCCCCCCCAGGCCATCAGAAAGACACCTGCTTTTGTCAGGCAACTTTTCTCAGGCCTGGGCTGCCCGAACAACCAAGGGTAAAATCCTTGTGGCAGCAGGCAGAGGCCCTCAAGTGACCATTAACTGGCCACTTAAGGGCCTTGATTAGCCTGAGGCAGGCGGGCCTGTTTTCGACGACGCCGTCCCGCGTAAAATGACGGCGGAGGCAGGAGCGGGTTGGGAAGGGCCCCCCGAACCTCCCACTCTATTTTACGCCCACCCCTCTCGTCCTCCCCACCGCCCCCCCCCCCCGCCCTCTCCCTACACCAACCCGCTCTTTGGGGGGCACATAAAATTCCGTCCGTTAACTGAGTGGGCAAAGATGTGGCAAATGGAGTACATTGTGGGAAAATGTGAAATTGTCGATTTTGGCAGGAAAAATAAAAAAGCATATTATCTAAATTGTGAGAGATTGCAGAGCCCTGATATGCAGAAGGATCTGGGTGTCCCAGTGCACAAATCGCAAAATGTAAGTATGCAGGTACAATATGTAATTAGGAAAGCTAATAAAATGTTATTGTTTATTGCAAGGGGAATTGAATACAAAAGTAGGGAGGTTATGCTTCAGTTATACAAGGCATTGGTGAGATCACATCTGGAGTACGGTGTACAGTTTTGGTCTCCTTATTTAAGGAAGGATGTAAATGCGTTGGAAGCAGTTCAGAGAAGGTTTACTAGACTGATATCTGGAATGGGTGAGTTGTCTTATGAGGAAAGGTTGGACAGGCTAGGCTTGTAGCCACTGGAGTTTAGATGAGTAAGAGGCCACTTGATTGAAACATATAAGATCCTGAGGGATCTTGACAAGGTGGATGTGGAAAGGATGTTTCCCCTTGTGTGAGAATCTAGAACTAGGGGTCACTGTTTAAAAATAAGGGGTTGCCCATTTAAGACAGAGATGAGGAGAATTTTTTCCTCTCAGAGGGTCGTGAGTCTGTGGAACTCTCTTCCTCAAAAGGCGATGGAACCAAAGTCTTTCAATATTTCTAAGGCAAAAGTAGATAGATTCTTGATAAGCAAGGGAGTGAAAGGTTGTTGTGGGTAGGCTGGAATGTAGAGTTGAGTTTGCAATCAGATCAGCCATGATCTTGTTGAATGGCAGAGCAGGCTGAGGGGCCGAGTGGCCTACTCCTATTCCTACTTCGTATGTTCGTATGTCACAGACTATTTTTTAAATGATGGGACTGGAAATTGTTGGCATGTAAAGGGGCCTTGTATACAAATCATAGAAAGTTAACATGCAGGTACAGCAAGCAATTAGAAAGGCAAATTGTATGTTAAACATTATTACAAAGGGATTGGAGTATAAGAGCAAAGATGTCTTACTACATTTATATAGGGCATTGGTGAGGCTACACCTGGAGTACTGCACACAGTTTTGGTCTCCTTACCTAAAGAAGGATATACTTTCCTTGGAGGAAGTGCAATGAAGTTTCACTAGACTGATTCTCGGGATGAGGGGATTGTCGTATGAGGAAAGATTGAGTAGACTAGGCGTATATTGCCCAGGATTTAGAAGAAAAGGAGGTGGTCTAATGAAAACATATAGAATTCTTAAAGGGCTTGATAGGGTATATGCTGGGAGGATTTTAACCTGCCTGGGGAGTCTTGAACTAGGGGTCACAATCTCAGAATAAGGAGTCGGCCATTTAGGACTGAGGTGAGGAGAAAAGGTAGTGAATCTTTGGAATTCTGCACCCCAGAGGGCTGTGGGATGATTAGACATTGAATATATTCAAGACAGCTGATTTTGGGTACTAGGGGAATTGAGGGATCATGGAGAGTGTGAGAAGGTGGAGTTGAGGTCGAAACTAGTCATGCCTCCAGATCGAGCTAATGACCATTGCAAGTTTTACACTCAATGCGTCAAGTTGCAGGTCTTCGAGGAGGCACTTAAAATTAAACTTTCTTTTTTAGCATGGTTTAAAAGCAGAGTTGGCTCTAAAGGCTGAATGGCCTACTTCTGTTCCTATCTCTTATATTCTTATTAATGCTCAATCCTTCATCTCCTGGCTTATGAAGGCAAGAGAGTCAAAGTGCCTGTCATACTGACCCACCAATATTCACCTCACTCCTCCAAAATTTAAGTCCTCTTCCAAATCGGAATCAGTGTGGGGCTGATGGCTTCCCTGTCTTATTGGGGTCTGGAATGCATCACTACACATATCAGAGGTCTCTCAGCCCCCAACAGTTCTGACTCATCTACCACATTTCCTTCCACTGGCCCCGCTTAGTGTCAGCTTAGTAGCTGCATATAAGTTGACAGTCATGTGTGTCCCACACAGAACTAGAAGGGCCAGGAGGTGGAGAGGCAGTGAGCTGGAGTTCAGCATGGGCAAGTGTGCCCCATTCCATCCCACCCTGAAGGTGCAACATGGAGGCAGACATAACAATGCCACTTCAGTTGCCCTCCCACTCACGATGTGCACCCTTCTCTTTCTCTGGATGCCATTCCTGTTCTTCCTCCTCCTCTGGCTCACTTACCGTGTCAACATGCTATGAAAACCCCTGACTCAATGTCCTCTCCATGTCCCGGTCAATACCCGCTGCAGCCATTGACTCACTACCATCTACAGCTGTTCACCCGTGGGAAATAAACATTTATTGTATTGAAGCATGTTCATCTGACACATGACAGATGTTCATATGCTATGCATGCACATATAGTATTTTAACTTTTTTTAATACCTTACAGCCAACAAATATGTTTTAAACATGTATTCGGCCAAAGCAAACATGTAACACTCACCTTCCCTTACTCCAATGTCTGATTGGGTACCAGACACTGAACTGCCCACCAACTGACTGGCCATTTCTTCATGCTTTCTCATCTCCTTTAGAAAAGCCACCGGTCATTGACCACTCACAGGCATATGAACCATCTTACTCGACACAGTGTTATGAAAGTGAATCTTTTTTAAGGAATTCATTGTCAAACTGAAGAAATGTTGGACCATTTTTTTCCAAGAGGGTCATCCAAGAGGATACTGAAAGAAATGGTTTGGCAACAATGTTTACTGGTTGTCACATGACTCAAGTTAAAAATAGAATAGAAACCCTGGTAACTGGGGAAGATGTGTGCAGAGAAGTGATATTCACGTGCCCCTTGACAGGACAAGCTTGGGAGCAGCAGCGTGCACCTAAGAAAACAACAAACTCGCAAGCTTTTGGTTGTAGTGTCAGTGTTTACCTTCTGGAATGAGATAAGTTAGCGTCTACTTCTGAAAAGTGTCACGGAGGAAGAGACCAGTTTCTTGCTGTATGTATAAAGATTCAGGCCTGTGGAAGGAGAAGAGAATTCCCAAGGAAGGAGGGAAGACCACAACCCAGCTCAAATTTCCAGCACCTCTCTAAAAGACCCTGAGAAATCCACTGTGTCAACTCATCCCATCTCCTGTCTTTGAAGAAAAGCCTGCTAAATTAATTCTCAATGCCGCTTGAAAAGAACTGTTTGAAAAGATCCCAGTGACCCATTTACATGTACTCGGATGCCAGACTGTATGCCAGTTTTGGAACACAACATGCCTCATCTGCTGTTTTCTTCAAGAATGAGTAAGTATTCAGCCCAAATGTTTTTTTGTGTCTGTAACAGAGCTCTGAACAAAAATCCCTTTTATTTTTCCGGTTAACTGTTGTATGTATGTGTGTGTGTGAGTAGCTGAGGCAAAAAGGGAACTTAAGAAGTTCAATCTGCATGTTTATGCTTTACTTCATTACCGGTTAAGACTTGTTTTATAATATACTGATAATTTTGTTGTTCATTAAAGAAACCTGGTTAGTGTGTTCTATTCTGGGAAAAATAGAGTATATGATTGACCGTATCAGTAAGGGGGAAAATTTAAATATATGTTGTCACCTGTGGAGAAGTGGAACTAGAATAAACAGTGCACTCCTCCCTCCTCAGTCGTAAAAGCAGACACAGAAAATAAATATTAGTTTCTGCTTGATTATTAGTGTGAGAGAGGCTAATTGGGTGTTTTGGAGACAGGTTATAATTCACTAATTGCAATTTCAGACCTCAAATCTGTGGAGTACAGATAAAAGATCTTTCCAAGCACTTAATGAGGCCTGTTTCTAATAGATAGTGAATTTTATGACCAGTTGACTTTAGATTGAACCCTGACCATTCTACCCATAAACAAGCACTTCAGTAGTCATTGCATCAGTAACATTTTGAGCAATTTTATTTTAAAAATTTCAAATAACTGTGGATGTGGACAAGGCTTCATTTATTGCCCATCCTTAATTGCTTGCAGAAGGTGGCCCTTGTCTTTGAAATTTTGCAGCCATTGTGATGATGATGCTCCCACAATTTGTTAAGTAGTGAATGCCAGGAGCATGAGCACAAAACAGTAATGGAATGACAACATGGGCTGAATTTTACCAATCTAATGAATGACCCATGGGGGGGTGGTTTCTGGATTGGTGGTCCGCGTGGGCTGGTGGTGGGACTTCCCCCCCGATATTGCGAAGAGAAGCCAATTAAGAGCTTCTGATAGAGGCATAGAATATAAGAGCAGGGAGGTTATGATGGAGCTGTATAAAACGCTAGTTAGGCCACAGCTGGAGTACTGTGTACAGTTCTGGGCACCACACTATAGGAAGGATGTGATTGCACTGGAGAAGGTGCAGAGGAGATTTACCAGGATGTTGCCTGGGCTGGAGCATTTCAACTATGAAGAGAGACTGGATAGGCTAGGGTTGTTTTCCTTAGAACAGAGAAGGATGAGGGGGGCCATTTTTGAGGTATGAAAAATTATGAGGGGCATTGATAGGTTAGATAGGAAGAGACTTTTTCCCTTAGCGGAGGGGTCAATAACCAGGGGGCATAGAATTAAGGTAAGGGGCAGGAGGTTTAGAGGGGATTTGAGGAAAACTTTGTTCACTCAGAGGGTGGTTGGAATCTGGAACGCACTGCCTGAAGTGGTGGTAGAGGCAGAAACCCTCACAACATTTAAGAAGTATTTAGATGAGCACTTTAAACACCAAAACATACAAGGCTATGGACCAAGTGCTAGAAAATGGGACTAGAATAGTTAGGTGCTTGATGGCTGGCACAGACACGATGGGCCAAAGGGCCTGTTTCTGTGCTGTATAACTCTATGACTCTAAACTGGGGAGCCAGTCAATTAACTGTGGCAGGTGTGTCTAATGCTGGCAGCTCGCTGCATAGAACAAATTTTAAATGGAAGTCTGCAGCCTTCAAGCAGGCTGCAGACACAGGATACTGAGGAAGGGGTGCTGAGCTACAGACGGTACTGAGGAATCGCTTTACTGAGAGGAAGGATTGTTCCAAGGTTCAGTGATGCCTCCCAGGAGGGGTTCCTACTGTTGGCAAGGCAATGGAGAGAGGTGCTCTTTCTAGCAGATCGGAGAAGAAAGCCAGCAAACCTGCCAAAGAAGGCAAGGTTGGAGGTGGGCAAGGAAGTCAGCAGCATAGGGTGGTTGCAAGAATATGGGTCCAGTGTTGGAAGAGATTTAATGACCAGGTACGGTCTGGAAAGGTGAGTGCTGTTTAGAATAGCAAAATGGAAGGGCAGCCTGAATTAAAAGGTCCCTATGAAATATGAGGCCAGGTAGTAGACCCATGCATGGGGCAAGACAAGGCATCAATGTTCACATTGAGGCGTGCACTTCATGTGCATCCAAATCCCATGTTCAGTGATAGGTGAACACTACACTGAGATGGCTGAATGGCAATGTTACCATGCTTTCCCATCCTAGCAATGGGGTGCTGCACATTTACAATGCCTCAGAGTGATCAGCACAGATGGGCCATGAAACAGGATTCACACTGCGTATGGCTGTGCTTGCAGCAGAAGCGTGCTCACAATGCCAGGGAGCATCAACGCACAGGAGGTGGAGTGCCATTCATCATGGTGGTGACGCCAATGGAGGAGGAAGCCATGGACATTGGATGGGTCGCAGCAGGGCAGCCTGTGGCTGAGGGAGAGGCAGGAGTGGAACCAATAGACAGTGAATAAAGCGATGGCTGTGAACATTATTCCCTCATGTATGAGCTGTGGCGGTTGTATGGACCTTTAAAACCACTGGTACCTCCTGATCAAGAAAAGGCACCAAGTTGTATGAAGGAGCAGTTCTTTCACTTAAATCATGTCTTTCCAGCAGGTGGTAGCAGAAAGGGTGGAGATGAGAGATTCTGTCCCACTGGTCACACTGTTGGACGGGGTATATAGGATAAAATAATGGGGGCTTGTGAGAAAGATACGACGATAATCATGTGTGATTTTAATCTACACATAGATTGGACGAATTAGATTGGTAAAGGTAGCTTAGATGAGGAGTTCATAGATCGTTTTTGGGACAGCATGTTCTAGACCCAACCAGAGAGCAAACTATACTAGATCTGATGCTGTGCAATGAGAGACGATTAATTAATGACCTCATAGTGAAGGCACCCCTAGGTAGCAGTGATCATAATATGATTGAATTTCACATTCAGTTTGAGGGAGAGAATGGTGAATCTAAGACTAATGTTTTAAACTTCAATCAGGTCAATTATGAGGGCTTGAAGGCAGAGCTGGCTAAAATAAACTGGCAAATTAGGTTAAGTGAGAGGTAAGCAGAGATGCAGTGGCAGATATTTAAGGAGATATTTCAGAATACTCAGAAAATATACATTCCAGTGAGAAAGAAAGACTCTAAGAGAAGGACACTCCACCCTTTTTTAACTAAGGAATTTAAAGAAAAAGCATACAATTCCACAAAGATGCGTGGCAGGTCAGAAAATTGGGCAGAATGTAAAGAACAGCAAAGAATGACTAAAAGATTAATAAGGAGGGAGAGATTAGAGTATGAGAGAAAGCTAGCTAGTAATATAAAAACAGGTAGTAAGAGTTTCTACAGGTATTTAAAATGGAAAAGAATAAGTAAAGTGAGTGTTGGTCCTCTAGCGAGTGAGTCTGGGAAATTAATAATGGAAAATAAGGAGATGGCAGATGAATTGAACAGGTATTTTGCACCTGTCTTCACTGTAGAGGATACAATAACATCCCAGAAATAATTTTGAATCAGAATGCAAAAGGGAGGGAGGAACTTAAAAAAATTACAATCACCAGGGAAAGCGTACAGAAAAAATTATTAGAACTGAAAGCTGACAAGTCCCTAGGCCCTGATGGATTTCATCCTAGGGTCTTAAAAGAAGTGGCTGCTGAGATAGTAGATGCATTGGTTTTAATTTTCCAAAATTCCCTCGATTCTGGAACGATCCCATCATATTGGAAAATAGCGAATGTGACTCCAAAGCACGAAACCTCAGGCCAGTTAGCTTAACATCTGTCATAGGGAAAATGCTGAAATCTATTATTAAGGAGGTTATAGCAGTGCACTTAGAAAATCTCAATGTAATCAGCAGAGTCAACATGGTTTTATGAAAGGGAAATCATGTTTGACTAATTTATCGGAGTTCTTTGAGGAACTAACAATCAACGTGGATCAGGGGCACCTGTGGAAGTGCTATACTTAGATTTTCACAAGGTATTTGACAAGGTTACAAAATATACAAAAAGGAAGCTAAATAAGAGCTCATGGCGTTGATGATTAGCTAACAGGAAACAGAGAGTAGGCATAAATCGGTCATTTCGGATTGACAGGATGTGACGAGTGGCGTGCCACAAGGATCAGAGCTGGGACCTCAACTATTTACAATTTATGTCGATAACTTGGATGAAGGGACCAAATGTATGGTTGCTAAATTTGCTGATGACACAAAGATAGGTAGGAAAGTAAGTTGATAAGACGACATAAGGAGTCCGCAAAGGGATATAGATAGGTTAAGTGAGTGGGCAAAAATTTGGCAAATGGAGTATAATGTGGGAAAATGTGAACTTATCCACTTTGACAGGAAGAATAGTAACACAGCATATTATTTAAATGGAGAGTGTTACGACCAGGTGAGAAAGGGGTCCAGGGATCCCTCTCAGCCTTCACCTGGTCTTACCGTAACAGGGTTTAATTTTAAACACACTGTGTTTTTAGCTCCCCCTTAGTGAATCCTTGTTCACCACTTTCCAATTATAAGGCAAAGAAACCAGCACAAACAGGATTTCTTAGGTTTAAAGAAAAGGTAGAAATTCATTTATTTATTAAACTTAAACTTAAACTTCAATTCTACAGATACACGACGCGCCCACACTAGCATGCATATGCGATACACACATGCAAACAGAGATAGAACAAAGCAGAAGAAATAAAGTGGAAAAGTTTGAGACAATCTCTGAAGAACGTTTTTGTTACGGATCTTCGAGCTCACTGTAGAGTCCTTGATTGTAGATAGATCTTGCTTTTCGTTGGGGCCCAGTATTCTTCTTAAACCTTTTCTCTCTTGGGGTTCATGTGTCTTCAGTGGATTTGGAGTTCCGTGAGAAAGAGATGGGAGCAGACGGAAGAGGCTGTGGCAAGCCAGCCAGGAAAGGTCTTTTTAGTCCAGGAGCAAAGAAACACTCAGTTCAAACTCTGTGGCTAGTTCAAAAAACCCTGGACCAGCCAGTTAGTCATGTGACCAGCTGGTTTAAGCAGTTTGTGGATTGTATCAGCTTAGCAGTCTCTGGAATGCTCCTCTAACACACAATATCTGGTGATCAAAGTCCATTTTAGGATAAGTGGATAAGGGAAGTAACTTCTCTTATCCCTATTGGTATGGAAATGTCCTCCACCAAGTCTGGCAGCCCTTGTAGCAGGCCTTCTCTTCTTCCCAGCAACAATTTAAAATTTAATGCCCATATGGTGAAATTAATATACCTCACTCTTGGCAGGTGGGGACCCAGCATGACAGAGAGAGATTGCAGAACTCTGAGGTACAGAGGGATATGGGTGTCCTGGTACATGAATCACAAAAGGTTATATGTAGATATAGCAAGCTATTAGGAAGACAAATGGAATGTTGTCATTTATTGCAAGGGGCATAGAATATAAAAGTAGGGATGTTTTGCTACAGATGTATAGGATATTGGTGAGACCACATCTGGAGTACTGTGTACAGTTTTGGTCTCCTTATTTAAGAAAGGATATAAATGCTTTAGAGGCAGTGCAGCGAAGGTTCACTCGACGAATACCCGGATGGGGGAGGTTATCTTATGAAGAAAGGTTGGACAGGTTGGGTTTGTATCCATTGGAGTTTAGAAGAATGAGAGGTGAGCTTATTGAAACATATACGATCCTGAGAGATCTTGACAGGGTGGATGCTGAAAGAATGTTTCCCCTTCTGGAAGAGACTAGAACTAGGGGACACAATTTTAAAAAAGGGGTCTCTCATTTAAGATGGAGATGAGAGGAATTTCTTTCTCTCAGTGGGCCATGAGTCTTTGGAACTCTCTTCCCCAGAGAGGGGTAGAGGCAGGGTCATTGAATATTTTTAAGGTAGAGGTAGATAAATTCTTGACTAACAAGGGAGTCAAAGGGTATCGGGGTAGGCGGGAAAGTGGAATTGAGGCCACAATCAGATCAGCCATGACCTTATTAAAAGCTGAGCAGGCTTGAAGGGGCCGAATGGCCTACTCCTGCTCCTAATTCATATGTTCGTATGGTCACCCCAGAGCATCCGCCACCATCTCAGGAGACAGCATCAAGTCATTCCAGTGCACCATCCAGCAGTGCAGAAACACTCACATCAGTGGGCATTGTTGTGCATGTAGAACAGGTGGCACAATCTGGTGCACTGTACAAATGTGCAGCAGGAGGTAATGGAGACAGTGACATTGGAGGCCACTTCCCCTTGGAGGAGTGAGGAGAGGCTCAGCACTGCTCAGCTTCATGTAGATGGTGAGCTTCAGGGCAGATGCTTCAGCAGCAGCAAGAAAAGTATGAACATCTGTCAGAGTTCCCAGAAGCTGTCACTTCCATGCACAAATGATGGAGGAGTCCATCCAAGCCATTAGTTGTACCATGTCTGTGGCATGTGAGTGCATCTGCTGCAAGAGTGGTGGCTCTCATGGAGAGACACATGCAACATAGCACTGTATGGATTCAGGAGTGCGCACAGACGTGTGGAGTGATTGGTGGGCCAGCCATGCATGTCCCTGTTGCCTGGAGGTCACACACTCCAGGCAACCATGGGAGTGCATGTGGTATCTGAAATGGCTAAAGAGGGCAGGCTGAAAGCAATGAGGGCTCCTCTGAAACTGTCTCCTTGGCCCTACTGATGCACTAATGCTGCATGCTGGTCTGATGACTGAGTTGGCCCCTGCTTAGATGCAGATGGCTCTGCCGAATGTGTTGGGTCCCAGTAGGGTTCAAGCAGCCAGAGGGCGCAAGCTACGGCCATCTAATCCACTGGAGTAAGAAAGGTAGCAGGCTGTCCGCACATCAACTCCAGGTGCAGGGAGAGCATCACATAGAAGCAACCACAAGTGAGTGCATAAATGCATAGACTAGCACTTGGGGTTTCACTTGGTGATAATTTTTTTTTAATGCCTTTAATGTGTTATGAGAGTTAAATGTCATGTGATGCAATCTATAAGGCTTGTGCCTTTATTTCTGCACCAGTTGGCCCTGACCAGATGTGGAATCAAATATAGGGCGGTGTGTAAAGGTGAGCGCCTCAGGAGTGCCTATGTTGGCAGCAGTACAAACAGAAAATGCTGGAAATACTTAGCAGGTCAGGCAGTACCTGTGAAGAGAAACAGAGTTAGGATTAACTTTATTTCACTCTTGACATGTTGAGTACTTCTAGCATTTTCTGTTTTTATTTCAGATTTTCATCATCCGCAGTATTTTGCTTATGTGTTGACAGAAGGCCTTGGCATGCTGTGATAATGGATCCTGTGAGACGGTAAGGACCTCTGATGACAGGTCAACAAGGGCGCCTCTGGGTGAGGACTCCATGTTTTGGTCACCCTTTGCACTTGAACTCATGTGAAGCATTTGCTGATGAGAGAGTCGTGTGTCTCCCTGGGACAAATGTGTGACCTGGGCCCCACAGCATCACTTCCATCGGCCAGCAGCTGTCAGAGGAGGAGGAGGTGGTGACCTGCTCAGTGTGGTCCTCTGGCTCCAGCACTACTCCACTCTGAAGCGCCAGGTTGTGCAAGGCACAACAGATCACAATGAGGTGAGCGACCCTTGAGCGGGCGCATTGCAGAGCTCCCCCAGATTTGACGAGGCATATAATACTCATCTTCAAAAGGCTGATGGCCTGCTCGATGGTGGCCTTGTAGTGATATGGCAGCAGTTGTATGTCTCCTCTGCCTTTGTGTTGGGCTTGCATACAGATGTCAGTCGCCATGTCTTCAGTGGATAGCCTTGTCCCCCAGTATTCAGCATTCAGAAGGCGTTTGGGTAGTCTTAACAGCTGAGGCACTTGTGACTGTCTAAGGATTTAGGAGTCGTGGCAGTTTCCCAGAAACCTTACACACACCTGCAGTATCCGATTAAGGTGGCTGCAGATGACTTGAATATTTATGGAGTGGAACTGCTTCCTGTTCACAAAGGCACCTGGGTGTTCTGAGGGAGCCTTGATGACCACATGAGTGCAGTCAATGACCCCCTGCAACAGAGGGAATCCAGCCATGGCCCTGAAGCTGACTGCCCTCTCAGCCTGACTACTTTGATCAGTTGTGAACTGAAGTTTGCAGCCTGACGGTACATGGCATCTGCCACCTCCTTCATGCAGCAATGGGCCACTGACTGGGAGATACCACATATATCTCCAGCTGATCCCTGGAACGAAGCATAGTGAAAACGTTGAGTACCACTGTCACTTTTACCTCACAAGACAGAGTGTCTACATTTTTGCAGGGCCATATCGGTTGTTCAGCAGTAGTTATTCGTCAGATCACCATTAAAGGCCCAGTTACACCTCACCGAATAAGCCTTCTTATAGGGTTTCTGACAGCGATGAGAGCAGAAAAGGAATTCGCGCCAAATCAATTGATTTCACTTATTGCTTGTGGTGGATGGGTTACCTAGTGCAGCCTGTGGCAGAGTGGTGAATGACAAACCACAACTGCAGAATTTCCATGTTAATCTGTGCTTGCACTAAATCCTGAAGTTGCGATCAGATTCTGAGGGGTAATGACAGCTAACACTGGCAATTCACCATCAAAAACCCTGCAAATTCTGGGCTTGTGTAAGAGGGTGTGGCAATTCCATAAACAGGAAATAAACAGCAATGCGAGTTGGCAGTATGGAGGTGCAGCTTGGCCACCTGAATGATCCGGTCCAATAGCCATTTGTGCTTGGACGCTGGGGCTACTTTTAGCCTCACTAGAAAAGAAAATTGGCAAAAAAAAACCTGGCTCAACTGCTCTCTCCACGTTAGTCAATATCTTGCAACATAGCCCACCCCGAGTTATTGTCTTGTGAAATATCAAAACAATCAGGGTAAATAAAAGTCCAGTATGCGATTGGATGTCGCCTTGGTCCTGCCCACAATAAGTTCAGTCATAACCTTTAGGTGCTATGGCGCTTAAAGTATTATAATGAGAAAACACGTAGTGGGCGTGTGGTTTCAGGGTGTCTGCTGCTAACTGCAGTCATTGAAAATAGAAGAGAACATGTCGGCAGAGTATAATCAGCACGAAGCGAACGTGGGCCACAGCAACAAGGATCCGTGTGAGAAGCAGCTCTACTCCGACTCAATGCTTCGCTCCATCGCGGAGCTACGGCTCCGAGCGCGGCAGTGTAGCACACACTGGCCGTTGGGCTTGGAGAATGAGTTCCTTCTCAAGTTTCTGAGAGCCCGGGACTTCGATATCGAGCTGGCGCTGAAGGTGAGACGACAGGAACAGGCAGATGAAGTGGAGGGGAAGAAATTAGTAATAAGGCAAGGGAGAGAGAGAGAGAAAGAAGGGGCCGAGGGTGCTGTTAATGTCAGAGGCACTCCTCGCAATCTGAGTTTTCAGTTGCTCGAGGCAGCGAGCAGAAAGCATGATGTTTTGACATCTAAACTTTTAGATGTTTCCAGTTCTTCACACCTGCCTTGGTTGCCGGAATCTGTAGCTGAGGATAACTTTCAGGACCTGTAAATAACAACACCGGTGTTAAACTGCTCATGAGCAAAAATCTCGAGAGAATGTATTTGTTTCTCACTCAATTCAAAGACTTTTCATTAAAGTGCAGCCCAAGCCCAGGACTGATCCTTAGACTTGTTCTTGTCTGTTTATGTTCTAAAAGACTCTGCAGTAAGTTGTTGATTGAAACAGTGCAGCGCTCTCTACAAGATATGTGGGACTCTGTAACCAAGTCAAGCAACTGTGTAGCTCCTTAACCAATCAGATTGAGGGTTGAATGCAGTTCAAAGCTGGAGGAATGAGACGCCACATTTATAAAAGTTAATTTTCAGTGCCGGAATGGTTGTTTGGCAGTAATTAAGACTTATCACGCTGTTAAAAAAAGGGACAAAAGCAAAATAATGCAGATGCAATTTGAAAGATCCATTGTTAGAATTTAACAATATGTGTAAAATTGTGATGCAGATAATTGATAATTGTACTAGACCTTGGAATAGGTAGAGAATTAGGTTAATACATAAGTTTTGTTTCACTGGAAATTGCTTAAATCATTGAATTCTAACAATGTATTTTTCAAATTGCAGTGAAAAATATTTTATGTAAAAATGTACTAAAATAGTACAGGTGGACTTAAGATATTAAAGTGTTATTTTGTACTAAAGTACTTAAATACAAAGAATTATTTAAACTTAGAGCAATACGAGTTCCCATAAAAGTGAAAGAAAAGCTGTGTAATTGTTCTCTGTATAGTGAGAAGGTATAGTGAAATATTGGGAACTGTTGGTGCAGTGAGTTCCACTGAAGAGCTGCATCTATGTGCTCTGCAGGTTCCAATCACTTCTACAGTCGATAGAGTCTAAGAGACCCAACAAAGGTAAGTTTGAAATGATTTCTTTGGGCATGTAGGAGCAGGACTGCTCCTCTGGGCTCCACATAAATAATCTGTGTCACAGTTCCATCAGGAAGGATCCCTCCTTCATGATAGCACCTCACCATCTCCGACTCCTGCCGCACCAACTGGTGAATTTGCCTTGCACAGCTAGCTGTTGTGGCCAGATATTGGCCAGCCTTAATTCATCCCTAATTGATGCATTTAGGAGGAAGCTAGATAAATGTTTGAAGGAGAAAAGAATAGAAGGACCTGTTGATGAGATTAAATGAAGAAAGCTAAAAGGAGGCTTTTGGAGAGCATAAACTCTGGCATGGACTTGTTGTGCTGAATGGTCTGTTTTTGTGCTTTAAATATTATGTAACAGTGTAATCTGGCAAGCTGGTTCTGCCTGGCACCCTGATGCAAATAATGCCAGGGCCTCAAAATAGCAGCCACAGCTTTACCATGGGTACAAGTGATCAACCAGGGTGCTGTGTCAGTCCAGCAGCCAAAAGTCAGCACTGCCTCGGTTTATTTTTCTGAATTCAGGGCTGGCTGGTCTGATTTGGTTGTATGCCCCATGTTCTTAAAGGTGGGATAAGAGCAGTAAGTACAATTTAACTCTGAATTGTGAAGACAATTTAAGTTTGATTATGGGTGTTTAGATTCATTCAATTTTTCCTATCTGGGAGGAGGGGTGAGGCTAGACTTCCATTTTAATTGATAGCAGATACAGGAATGTTCTTTCTTCCTGTCTAGTTCTGGGCAGGATCTCACGGTATCCATGTTGATCAGAGAGAGGTTTCCCATTGACAGCTCCGATGCACTCCAATGCTTCACTGTCAGTTTTCACAACAGCATTTTGATTTAGGATTCTACTTGCTAATTGGACAGTAAATGAGAATTTTCTATACAGGAGGGTACATTTACCTGATTATTGCAATCATGCACAATTTCTGTTGCGAGAAAGGGCATCCTTGGGGGTTTATAGATATTTTCTGGGGGCCCATGAAATAATATGGAGAGGACCTGTTGCGGCGATGGCACGGTCGGGCGTGGGCTGTTGGCTGTTATTTTGATTTCCTTCGTCCACTTGAGTGGTGCATCCGAGGGCTCACACACCAGGAGTTCAATTTCAGGCCTCAGGGGCTGGTGCACTTGCACTGGTAAGCGAGCTCTGGGGCTGAGTCAGCTCTGGAAAGGGACATAACCGGATTAGTGGGGCCTCGGACTGACTGAGAATCCCGAGAGAGGAGGCGAGAGGCTCCAGGCACATCAGGAATGGATTTACAGCTCTGGGGCTAGGGGAGGGTAGGAAGGAGCTGCCATTGTTGAATTGTCCAGGGACCTGGAATGATAATTAAGCCGAGCTTCGTTCACTAAGTATGGCAGCTGGGCCTATAAGTGGACCCGGACTAAATCCGCGGTCCCAGTTACTGGGGGGTCCTGATGGCAGGAATGCTGCACACCAGGCAGCATGTTAGCGATATTCCAATGCAGACAGAATGGTAAATATCAGAGGGGAAAGAACAAATCCCTGGAACACTCAGCAGCTGTGTAGTCAGTAGGTGGGCAAGAAACCACTGAGCCTAATCCCACCACAGGAAGAGCAGGGAGGTGTGTGGTGAAATATTCAACAGGAATGTTGGTGAACCTATACAGTTACCTTTCAGCTGGATGGAATTTAAATATTTTCACATCACCGATAATATCAATGTTCCTCTATCGGACAGCCCTGGCAAAATTTCAACAGGACACTGATGAACTTTGCAGACAGAAATGTAATTACGCAAGGAGTTTACAGTATTATAATTTAGAGAGGGGCGATCTGTGATTGCTAATCCATTTGAAAAGCAGTCCTTCAACTAAAAAAGTTTGATCTGAGGAACAGCAAGTTTTTGAATACTTTCCCTTGTTGGTATCCTTTGGAGTAAGCCAGAAGATTATGCTGTGGGTCTCTTCATATTTCGGCTCTGGGATGTACGGTAGTAAATAACATTATAAATCTTAAAATAGATGGAGATTTCATCTTGGATAGAATCAGAAATCTCAAAATGGATAAAGCTGCAGGTCCAGATGACATTCACGAAAGAGTGGTTAAAGAGATGGGATAGGTGCTCTTTGAGCCCCTTACCATATCTTCAATAATCAGAATAGTTTTTTTTTATTAAGTCATGGGATGTGTGTGTCACTGGCTAGGCCAACATTTATTGCCCATCCCAAATTTCCCTTGAGAAGGTGGTGGTGAGCTGCTTTCTTGAACCGCTGCAGTCCATGTTGGGTAGGTACACCCACAGTGCTGTTAGGAAGGGAGTTCCAGGATTTTGACCCAGTGACAGTGAAGGAATGGTGATATAGTTCCAAGTCAGGATAGTGTGTGGCTTGGAGGGGAACTTGCAGGTGTTCCTATACATCTGCTGCCCTTGTCCTTCTAGGTGGTAGAGGTCGCGGGGTTGGAAGGTGCTGTCAAAGGAGCCTTGGTGCGTTGTTGCAGTGCATCTTGTATATGGTACACACTGCTGCCACTGTTCGTCAGTGGTGGAGGGAGTGACTGTTTGTGGATGGGGTGCCAATCAAGTGGGCTGCTTCGTCCTGAATGGTGTCGAGCTTCTTGAGTGTTGTTGGAGCTGCACCCATCCAGGCAAGTGGAGAGTATTGCATCACAGTCCTGACGTGTGCCTTGTAGATGGTGGACAGGCTTTGGGGAGTCAGGAAGTGAGTTATTCGCCGCAGGATTCCTAGCTTCTGACCTGCTCTTGTAGCCATGGTATTTATATGGCTACTCCAGTTCATTTTTTTGTCATTGGTAACCTCCAGGATGTTGATAGTAGGGCATTCAAGCGATTGTAATGCCATTGATTGTCAAGGGAAGAGGGTTAGTTTCTCTCTTGTTGGAGATGGTCATTGCCTGGCACGTGTGGCGCAAATGTTACTTGCCACATCAGCCCAAGCCTGGATAATCGTCCAGGTCTTGCTGCATTTCTACACGGACTGCTTCAGTATCTGAGGAGTTGCGAATGGTACTGAACATTGTGCAATCATCAGCGAAAATCCCCACCTCTGACCTTATTATTGAGGGAAGGTCATTGATGAAGCAGCTGAAGATGGTTAGACCTAGGACACTACCCTGAGGAACTCCTGCAGTGATGTCATGGAGCTGAGATGATTGACCTCTAACAACCACAATCATCTTCCTAGGTACAACTCCAACCAGCAGAGAATTTTCCCCCTGATTCCTATTGACTCCAGTTTTGCTAGGGTTCTTTGATGCCATAGTCAGTCAAATGCTGCCTTGATGTCAAGGGCAGTCACTCTCACCTCACCTCTTGAGTTCAGCTCTTTTGTCTATGTTCAAATGGGGAGGTGCTGGCATAGTGGTATTGTCTTTGGATTAGTAACCCAGAGACTTAGGGTATTGTTTTGGAGTCATGGATTTGAATCTTATCAGAAGGTGAAATTTGAATTCAATTATTACATCTGGAATTAAAAAGTTAGTCTAATGATGGCCATGAAACCATTTTCGATTGTTGTAAAAACCCATCTGGTTCACTAATGTTCTTTAGGGAAAGAAATGTGCTGTCCTTACCTGGTCTGGCCTATATGTGATTCCAGAACTGCAGCAATGTGGTTAACTCTTAGATGCTCTCTGAGGTGGCCTTGCAAGCCACTCAGTTGTATCTGACTGCTACGAAGTCAATAGTTTCTTTAAGCGGAAGGCAACTCATGTATCTACAATTTTCAAAAAGCAGACAAATCAGAACCAGGGAACTGCAGACCCTTTAGTCTAACATACATTATAAGAAAGATGCTTGAAGTGATCCTAAGAGATGCTGTTTAAGATCACTGGGAAAGAGGAGTCCATTGGAGATACTCAACACTACTTCCAGAAAAGAAAGTTGGATCTTACAAAGTTAATCGAGTTTTCTGAAGAAACTACAAGTTAATTGGATAAGGATAATCTGGCTGACATTTTCAGAAAGCCTTTGATAAGATATCTCACACAGCTTACTTCACCAGATGGAATCTTGTGATATCAGTGGAAATTTGATACATTGGATTAAGAATTGGCTTATATCTGACAGGGAAAAAATTGTATTTAATGGTTGTGGATTATCCAAGAGGCAGGTTACTCGTAGTGTACTCCAGGGATTGGTGTCCACTGATTTTATTAATGACCTGGACAGTGGTGTTGCGATACGGTCAGCGGGTTTGCAGATGATACTAGAATTTGTACAAGTGTTACAAGTGTTGAAACTGTAGTGGAGTACAGTCTTCTGAAATAAGGTTTAGATGCACTAGGGAAATGAGTGAAGCAATGGCAAATGGTGTTTTAACCCAGATAAAGAAAGTGTGATGCATGTAGATGGGACCAACACAGAATATACTTATCATTGTGTTACAGCCACGTTGTGTGACATGGGTGGTTGCCACTGTTCATTTTCCCACCTGACCACAGCAAGAGTATCTGTATTAGAGATTAGTTTTATTTTTCAAATAACCAGACAGCAACTGGTTTTCTTGTAGGTTTTAAAAACAGAAAGTCAATTGTTTATTGATCATTATGCCTTATCCCGAAATTGTCACAACAGCATCCACTCATGCGTTCACTTGCGAGTGCGCACACACATGCACACACACACAAATGAAGAAACAAATAGAAAAGTGAAAGCAGAAGATGGTTTTTAGTGCGGAGAAAGATTACAATAAACCTGTTGAATTCTCCTGAGACTCAATTCTAGATAGTTGCAGGCCTGAAATGATTGTAGATTTTCTCTCTCGATTGAAGGTTCTGTTGAAGGTCACTTCCAGCAGGACATGGGCTTGCTGGCATGCTGGAATGCCATCTGTTACAAGTAGCATCACCTTCTGGGTCAGTCTCTCTCTCTCTCCCCCCGTTAAGGTAAAACTGTGTCACTTCTCACCTCCTGTTAGAAGACATCCTGGTTTCTTCCCCGTGCTGATCGCACAATGGCTCAGGACGTGGCTATTTCACACCTCCTTTGTTTTAGAAGAAGACATTCAATTCTGGAATGATTTAGGATAGGTGTAAGATGGATTTCATTAACACCTTTTGGCTTTGAAGATTTATCCTTTGTCTTTGTCAGACTGTTTGGATACACAAAAGACTAATCCCTTTTTTGTCGGTGGCCATTTTGGACCATTGTTCACTTTTTAAAATGTTAATTTTTTAAAGGCAAAATCCTATTTTCATAACTCTTCAGAGATAGTCCATGAAAGATTTATCATGTGCGTGACAATTGATAGAAACAATACCGAAAGTGGTTGAGTCGTTCAATTGGTTTAGCCATTCATCACTAGATCTGGTTGGACCACATCAATTTCTCCTCTGCCAAAACTGATCACTACTCCAGGATCATCCTGGAATGCAAAGAAAACCCTGTCTTTTTTTCTCCACTATTGTCTGTTTCCTTAAACCCCTCTCCCCTGCCCCCTCCATCCTAACTTCCAACAACAAGCATGAGGAGCTCATGGACCACTTTGTCATTAGGATTGAGGCCATCCATTCAGCTGCCTCTGCTTCATCCCTCCCTTCCCCTAGCTTACTGGGCCAAACATCCCCCAAGATTCCCTCCCTGGCCATGACCCTAAACTTGCATCTTTCTGTAATTACTCTCCTGTTGGGAAGACTGAAGCCATTATCTTCAACACTTAGAACAAACTCTGTTCCCTCGCTTTCAATTCCATTTCCCTTCCTAGCTGCTGTTTTAGGCTTAACCAGACTGTTTGCAACCTCTGTAGCCTATTTGATCCTGAGCTTAGTTTCTGATCCCATATCCTCTCTATCATCAAAGCTGCCTCCTTCCAAGTCTGTGATATTACCTGTCTCAGCTCCTGCCTCAGCTCATTCCTCTGCTGCTGAAATTCTCACCCCTGCCTTTCTAACCTCCAGATTTTCAACTATTCCTGTACTCTCCTGGCCAGCCTCCTATTTTCCACCCAAAATAAATTTTAGCACAATCAAAACTCTACTGCACATATCCTAATTTGTAACAAGTTCCATTTACCCACTACTGCTGTTCTCACTGACCTACTAATGCCTCAAATTTAAAATTCTGTTCCTGTATTCAAATCCCTCCATGGCCTTACCCCTTCAGTGTCTCTGGGGTGTGAGAGTGCATATCCAACATCCACGAGTCTCAAGTTAAAGATTAGAAAGTCTAATACCATTGTCGTTAATCCCTTGTACAAAGACTGTGGGCTGGATTTTATGGGCCCCCTTGAGGCAGAGTTGGAGGCGGGTGGGGGGGGGGACGGGCACGGAAAATCACGCCGGGGGCCGGAGGGCCCGTGGTCTCCTTGTTGCCCAGCTATCGTCCCGGGGGCGGGATAGGCCGACGATGATCCTACCGCCCAGAGGCCAATTGAGGCCCTTAAGTGGCCTATTAATGGCCAATTAAGGGCCTCTTTCCACCGCTGCTGTGATCTTCCCAATGGTGGGGGGTACTTCCACCATGCGGAGAAGGTGCCATGTAACACGGGGCATCCTCCCTGTGGGCTTGTGGGTGGGAGTCCTCCTCCTTGGGCAATCTGTGGCCCATGGAGGACCCCCGCCAGGAACCACTTCATACCCTGGGACCGCCCCCCCCTCCCATTGGACTGCTCAATCACCCCCTTGCCTGGGCCTTCCGGATTGGTCCCAGCGACCCTATCTCACCTACTTTAGTCCAGAGTTCCAGCGCTGGGCCTGGGTCCGAGGCCTCTGCAGTACTGGCACTGGCCACCGATCCCGGTGGTGCTGTCGGCACTGCTGAGCTGCCGGCCGTCTGATTGGCTGGCAGTTCATGGAGGCAGGATCCCCGTCTTTAAGTGGACAGGAATCCCAGCCATTTAAACTTTGATATAAAAAGATGGGAGGATCTCTCCAGGAAAAGGCCAAGGTGGGGTTTCCTCTACCTTTTCAGCCCAGTGCTGGGACCCCCACCTCCCACAAGAAAGCCAGCCCTATATGCTCGCCACCAATCCCTCCCACTCTGTCTCAAGTTGAGCCACCAAATTTCACAACATTAACTTTGACCCTGAGCTGATGTTGTGACCCCAGATACTGACCGACCACTCTCTTACAGTTTCATAACATCACCCATCTACACCACTGCCTCAGACCATCTGCAACTGAAACTCGTCCATGCCTTTGTCGCTTTCAGACTCGACTGTTCTAAATCTTAATTGGTCAGCCTCACAGCCTGCACCCTACATAAACTTCAGCTCATCCAAAACCCTCAAATCCTATCCTGCACCAAGTCCTGCTCACAAAACACCCTGTTCTTGCTGATCTATATTGGCTCCAGGTTGTCCCAATGCCTCAAATTGAAAATTCTCATCATTGAGTTTAAATTCCTTCATGGTCTTTCTCCATCCTAGCTCTGCAAACTCTTCAGGACATACAATCTTCTAAGCACTCTGCATTCCTCCAACTATGGCTTCTGGTGAATCCTCCACTCCCTTTGGCCCACCATCGGATGCCAGGTTGTATGCTGGAGATCTCTCCACCTTTGTTCCCTCCTTTAAGAACCTCCTTAAAGCCCACCTTTTTAACCAAGCTTTTGGCTCAGCGTTCATTTTTGATACATGTGTTGCTAGCACATTGACAGATACAGCAATGCTAGCCAGAGCTATGAGTTCAGGCTGAAGTGACCTTGATAACTACTGGCAGAATCATGTCTATTCTAACATTTGGCTGCAAGTCATATTGCAGCATTCAGCATAACCCTATATCGCAGCTTTCTGGGTGAATCCTAGCTAACATATGTAATGTTCCTTAGATAAGTCAGTCTTTTGCTATACATGCAGATAATGGCAGGTGGGTGCAGTTACAGTACCCCTCTGTTGCATTGTGTCTCCTTTCTTCCTCAGCACACAATGTAAACTCTGTTCAGCAGAAAGTTTGCAAAACGTTGTCAGCGTCCCAGCAACCACTGACCTCTCATATTCACATTCTCGGTACCTGTTTTGTGTTTACAAATAGTGCAACATTTAAACTAAATAAATAAGATTTCTTTGGAATAACTGTGGAACAAAAGGTCAGTTTTTTTCATCATTGGTTCAAAGTATGCTTTCTGAAATGAGAAAGTACAAGGAAATAAAGATACGCTTGAGGCACAATATTGTAGTGTTTATTATTGGACTAATAATCCTGAGACCTAGACTGATAATTCAGACCATATGAATTCTAACTCTACCATTGTAGTTTGAGGACTTGAATTCAGTTTAAAACTGGAAAAAAGAAAATGGGGAATAGTAAAAGTGGCCATGACTCTATTGAGTTGTTGTAAAAACCTAACTGGTTCGCTAATATCTTATAGAGAAGGAAACATGTCATCCTTATCCAGTCTGGCCCAAATGTGACTCCAGGGCTACACCAAGGTGGTTGGCTCTTAATTGCCATCGGAAGTAGCCGAGCAAGTGCTCAGTTGTATCAAATTGCGTAGAAAAAAACGGGAATAAAATGGAACTGACAACTTGGCTGCATCTAATCAGGACACTGCAAAGGCACACTCAGACAAGCTGGTTATGCAAGACACTCTTCACCTAACATCTGAGGATTGGTGCCAAATTTGGGAGAGCTGTGCCAAGACTAGTCAAGCAACAGCCTGAAATAGTCATACTCACATAATTATATTTATCAGCATAACATACTATATTTCTTCATCAACATTCCTGGGTGTGTTGTGTCACAGCTCAGCATTGGCCCTGGATCCCAAGAAGTCTCATTGCTTCAGGTTAAGGACGGTCAAGGAAATCTTTTTACAATTACCACCCACTGCCCTACCTCAGCTGATGCATCAGTACTCTTCCATACTTGGATGATGCATTAGGGTAGCAAAAGAACACAATGTATTCTGGGTGGGGTCCTCAATGTTCCTCACTAAGAGTGACTCATTAGTACCACCATTGACCGAGTCCTGAAGGACAGCTGCCAGACTGGGTTTGCAGCAAGTTGTGAGAAAACAAGCATGAGGTGGTAACCTACTTGACGTTGTCCGCAGCTGTTTACCTGTTGGTGATCTTCTGCCCATGATAACATGAGTAAGATTGACTACCACACACTTCCTGGATATCCATTTGTGTTGCTTGGCAGAGTGCTAAGTGAGCCAGGTTAAGTACAGATCTAGCAGCTCAAAACATGGCATCCAGGAGGTGCTCTGAGTCATCCGTAGAATTGTATACCACCACCATTCTTCACTTCCCTATCACTATAAAGCCAGTTGACAAGCCCTGGTTCAATGAGTGTAGAAGACTATCCTGGGAGTATTACCAAGCATACCTGAAAATGAGGTTTCAACTTGGGAAAGCTACAACACAGGACTACATACATGTTAAACAACAAAAGCAGCATGCAGAATGGAACAATTCCACGACCAATCATCAACAAAATGATAGAAGTTGTGAAAAGTGCTATCAAGTAGCACTTCCTCATCAATAAGCTCACTGATCCTCAATTTGGATTCCACCAGGACCACTCAGCTCCAGACCACATTTTAGTCTTGGTCCAAATACAGGCACAAGACCTAAATTCCAGAGTTGAGGTAAGAGTGACTGCTAATGACATCAAAAGAGCATTCAACCGAGTGTGGCACTAAGGAGTTCTGGTAAAATTGAAATCAGTGGAAGTTGAGGGAGAAACTCTCCAGTTGCCGGAGTTATATGCAATATAGTAGTGGTTGTTGGAGGTTAATCCTTTCAGCTCCAGAGCATTGCTGCATGAGTTCTTCAGGACAGCATCTGAAACGCAACTATCTCAAGCTTCTTCATCAATGACTTTCCCTCCATCATAAGTTTAGAAGTGGGGCTATTTGCTGATGAGTGCACAGTGTACAGTTCCATTTTCAATTCCTAAAATAATAAAATTGTTCATGCTTACATGCATCAAGATCTGGACAACAGCTAGGCTTGTGATGAGGGACAAGCCACATTCATACCACACATGTGCCAAGTAGGGACCATCTATAACAAGAGAGAGCCTGACTGCCTTCCACAAAACAGATCAATATTGTCCAAATCAAAGTAGTCTGCTTGCTTGGCACCTCCTCCACCACTGCCACACCATAGCTACCAGATGCCCTGTAGCAACTGACCAGGGCTGTTTCAGCAGTGCCTTCCAAATCCACAACATCCACAATCTAGAACAACGCGGGCAATGGATACGCAGGAACACATCACCTCCAGGTTCCCCTCCAATTTGCATCCCATCCTGACTTGGAACTGGGTCAAATTCTTGGAATTCCCTACCTAAAAGCAGTGTGGGAGTACATTTACTGGTTCAAGAAAAGGCCCACACTAGCTTCTCAAAGTCAACTAAGGATGGGCAATAATTGCTGGCCTTGCCAACAACATCCACATCCCAAAGATGATTTCGAAAGAAAACCACAGGAAAGAAATTAGAAAGTAATCCTGTGCTCTTGGGAAGTAACAATCCACAAGGATCAAGCAAATATTCTTTTAGGTACATTGAAAAAATAGGAATTTGTGTAAAGAAGTAAATGTTTTTTAAGGAAACACCTTCTTATTTACTACAGCTTAAGCTGTGGCTACAGGGATCAGGCAACCTCTAATAATTATCTGTGTGCTGAAATTCCATTGACCAAAGATGCCAGAATTGGGCATCAGTAGGCTGGTGGTGGTGTAATGGTATTGTCAGTGGACTAGTAACCCAGAGACTCAAGCTATTCTTCTGAGGACATAGGTTTGAATCCAAGGTGGAATTTTAATTCAATTTAAAAAGCAAAATCTGGAATTAAAAAGCTAGTCTAATAATGGCCATTGTCGATTGTTGTAAAATCCCATCTGGTTCATTAATGTCCTTTAGGGAAGAAAATCTGCTGCCCTTACCTGGTCTGGCCTACATGTGATTCCAGACCCACAGCAATGTGGTTGACTCTTAAAATGCCCTCTGAAATGGTCTAGCAGGCCACTCAGTTGTACCTAACCGCTAAAAAGTCAATAAAGAATGAAACTGGATGGACCACCTGGCATGGACCTAGGCGCCAGAAACAGCAATGGCAAACCCAGCCCTGTCGACCCTGCAAAGTCATCCTTACTAACATCTGGAGGTGTGTGCCAAAGTTGGGAGAGCTGTCCCACAGACTAGTCAAGCAACAGCCTGACATAGTCATACTCACCAAATGATACCTTACAGACAATGTCCCAGACACCACCATCACCATCTCCGGGTATGTCCTGTCCCACCGGCAGGACAGACACAGCAGAGGTGGTGGCTCAGTGGTATACAGTCAGGAGGGTGTTGCCCTGGAAGTCCTCAACATCGACTCCGGACCCCAGGAAGTCTCATGGCATCAGGTCAAACATGGGCAAGGAAACCTGCTGATTACCACCTACCACAACCCCCTCAGCTGATGAGTCAGTACTTCTCCATGTTGAACAGCACTTGGAGGAAGCACTGAGGGTGGCAAGGGCGCAGAATGTACTCTGGGTGAGATCTTCAATGTCCATCACCAAGAGTGGTTTGGTCGCACCACTACTGACTGAGTTGGCCGAGTCCGAAAGGACATTGCTGCTATACTGCGGCAGGTGGTGAGGGGATCAACAAGAGGGAAAAACGTACTTGACCTCAGTCTCACCAAGTTGCCTGCCACAGATGCATCTGGTAATGCCATTGATTGTCAAGGGGAGAGCGTTAGAATGTCTCTTGTTGGGGATGGTCTTTGCCTGGCATTTGTGTGGTGCGAATGTTATTGCCACTTATCAGCCCAAGCCTGGATATTGTCCAGGTCTTGCTGCATTTCTGCACGGACTGCTTCAGTATCTGAGGAGTTGCGAATGATGCTGAACATTGTGCAATCATCAGCGAACATCACGACCTCTGACCTTAAGATTGAAGGAAAGTCATTGATAAAGCAGCAGAAGATGGTTGGGCCTTGGACACTACCCTGAGGAACTCCTGCAGTGATGTCCTGGAGCTGAGATGATTGACCTCCAACAACCACAACCATCTTCCTTTGTGCCAGGTATGACTCCAACCAGCACAGTGTTTTCCCCCTGATTCTCATTGACTTCAGTTTTGCTAGAGCTCCTTGATGCCATACGTGTTCAAATGTTGCCTTAATGTCAAGGGCAGTCACTCTCCCCTCGCCTCTTGAGTTCAGCTCTTTTGTCCATGTTTGGACCAAGGCTGTAATGAGGTCAGGAGCTGAGTGACCTTGGCGGAACCCACACTGAGCGTCCGTGAGCAGGTTATTGCAAAGCAAGTGCTGCTTGATGGCACTGTTGATGACACCTTCCATCACTTTACTGATGATTGAGAGTAGACTGGGGCAGTAATTGGCCAGGTTGGACTTGTCCTGCTTTTTGTGTGCAGGACATACCTGGGAAATTTTCTACATTGTTGGGTAGATGCCAGTGTTGTAGCTGTACTGGAACAGCTTGGCTAGGCGTGGGGAATGTTCTGGAGTCCTCAGTACTATTGCTGGAATATTGTCAGGGCCTGTAGCCTTTGCAGTATCCAGTTCCTTCAGTAATTTCTTGATATCACACGGAGTGAATCGAATTGGCTGAAGTCTGGCATCTGTGATGCTGTGGACTTCAGGAGGAGGCTGAGATGGATCATCAACTCGGCACTTCTGGCTGAAGATTGCTGCAAATGATTCAGCCTTATCTTTCGCACTGATGTGCTGGGCTCCCCCATCATTGAGGATGGGGATATTTGTGGAGCCTCCTCCTCCAGTTAGTTGTTTAATTGTCCACCACCATTCACGGTTGGATGTGGCAGGACTGCAGAGCTTAGATCTAATCCATTGGTTATGGGATTATTTAGTTCTGTCTATTGCATACTGCTTATGCAGTTTGGCACGTAAGTAGTCCTTGTAGCTTCATCAGGTTGACACCTCAATTTGAGGCATGCCCTCCTGCACTCTTCATTTATTTATTATTTCTAGATACAAGCAGTGAATCAGGCTCTTTGGCCCACCAAGTCTGTGCTGACCATCAACCACCCATTTATACTAATCCTACATTAATCCCATATTCCTACCACATCCCCACCTTCCCTCAATTCCCCTAGCACCTACCTACACTAGGGGCCAATAATGGCCAATTTACCTATCAACCTGCAAGTCTTTGGCTTTGGGAGGAAACCGGAGCACCCGGCGAAAACCCATGCGGTCACAGGGAGAACTTGTAAACTCCGCACAGGCAGTACCCAGAATCGAACCCGGGTCGCTGGAGCTCTGAGGCTGCAGTGCTAACCAGTGCACCACTGTGCCGCCCAGGGTTGGTCTCCTGGCTTGATGGTAATGGTAGAGTGGGGGATATGCCGGCTTATTGATTGTGGTTGAGTACAATTCTGCTGCTGATGATGGCCCACAGCGCCTCACGGACACCCAGTTTTGCATTGCTAGATCTGTTTGAAATCTATCCCATTTAGCACGGTGGTAAGTGCCACACAACACGATGGAGAATATCCTCAATGTGAAGGTAGCATCTTGTCTCCACAAGGACTGTGCGGTGGTCACTCCTACCAATATTGTCAAGGACAGATGCATCTGCGGCAGGCAGATTGGTGCGGACAAGGTCAAGTAAGTTTTTCCCCTCTTGTTGGTTCCCTCACCAACTGCCGCATACCCAGTCTAGCAGCTATGACCTTTAGGACTCGGCCAGTAGTGGTGCAACTGAGCTACTCGTGGTGATGGACATTGAATTCCCCCACCCAGAGTACATTCTGCACCCTTGCCACCCTCAGTGCTTCCTCCAAGTGGTGTTCAACATGGAGGAGTACTGACTCATTAGCTGAGGGAGGGCGGTAGGTGGTAATCAGTAGCAGGCTTCCTTGCCTGTGTTTGACCTGATGCCATGAGACTTTCTGGGGTGCAGAGTTGATGTGGAGGACTCCCAGAGAATCTTCCTTCTGACTATATACCGCTGTGCCACGACTTCTGCTGGGTCTGTCCTGCCGGTGGGACAGGACATACCCAGGGATGGTGGTGGCAGTGTCTGGGACATTGTCTGTAAGTTATGATTCTATGAGTTTGACTATGTCAGGCTGTGGCTTGAGTATTCTGTGGGACAGCTCTCCCAACTTTGGCGCAAGACCCCAGATGTTAGGAAGGAGAACTTTGCAAGGTAGACAGGGCTGGAATTGCCATTGTTGTTTCTGTTGCCTAGGTTGATGCCGGGTGGTCTGCATAGTGGTTAGATACAACTGAGTGGCTTGTTAGGCCATTTCAGAAGACATCTAAGAGCCAATCACATTGTTGTGGGTCTGGAGTCACACATAGGCCAGTCCAGGTAAGGACTTCTGATTTCCTTCCCTAAAGGGCATTAATGAACCAGATGGGTTTTTACAACAATCGACAATGGTTTCATGGCCATCATTAGACTAGTTTTTTAATTCCAGATTTATTAATTGCATTCAAAGTCCATCTTCTGCTGTGGTGGGCTTTGAATGCATGTCCCCAGAGCACTACCCTAGGTCACTAGTCCAATGACAATACCACTACGCCACTGCACTACCACTATGCAAGATGGGATAGAATTAGAATTAGAACATTACAGCGCAGTACAGGCCCTTCGGCTCTCGATGTTGCGCCGACCTGTGAAACCATCTGACCTACACTATTCCATTTTCATCCATATGTCTATCCAATGACCACTTAAATGCCCTTAAAGTTGGCGAGTCTACTACTGTTGCAGGCAGGGCGTTCCACGCCCCTACTACTCTCTGAGTAAAGAAACTACCTCTAACATCTGTCCTATATCTATCACCCCTCAATTTAAAGCTATGTCCCCTCGTGTTTGCCATCACCATCCGAGGAAAAAGACTCTCACTATCCACCCTATCTAACCCTCTGATTATCGTATATGTCTCTATTAAGTCACCTCTCCTCCTCCTTCTCTCTAACGAAAACAACCTCAAGTCCCTCAGCCTTTCCTCGTAAGACCTTCCCTCCATACCAGGCAATATCCTAGTAAATCTCCTCTGCACCCTTTCCAAAGCTTCCACATCCTTCCTATAATGCGGTGACCAGAACTGCATGCAATACTCCAGGTGCGGTCTCACCAGAGTTTTGTACAGCTGCAGCATGACCTCGTGGCTCCGAAACTCGATCCCCCTACTAATAAAAGCTAACACACCATATGCCTTCTTAACAGCCCCATTAACCTGCGTAGCAACCTTCAGGGATTTATGTACCTGGACACCAAGATCTCTCTGTTCATCTACATTACCAAGAATCTTCCTATTAGCCCAGTACTCTGCATTCCTGTTACTCCTTCCAAAGTGAATCACCTCACACTTTTCCGCATTAAACTCCATTTGCCATTTCTCAGCCCAGCTCTGCAGCCTATCTATGTCCCTCTGTACCCTACAATATCCTTCGGCACTATCCACAACTCCACCGACCTTCGTGTCATCCGCAAATTTACTAACCCACCCTTCTACACCCTCTTCCAGGTCATTTATAAAAATGACAAACAGCAGTGGCCCCAAAACAGATCCTTGCGGTACACCACTAGTAACTAAACTCCAGGATGAACATTTGCCATCAACCACCACCCTCTGTCTTCTTTCAGCTAGCCAATTTCTGATCCAAAGCTCTAAATCACTTTCAACCCCATACTTCCGTATTTTCTGCAATAGCCTTCGATTTCGATTAGATCGAATAGATTTCGAACAGATCTAGCAATGCAAAACTGGGCATCCATGAGGTGCTGTGGACCACCAGCAGCAGCAGAATTGTACTCAACCCAATCTGTCACCTCGTGGCCAAGCCTATCCTCACTTTACCATTACCATCAAGCCGGGGATCAACCCTGGTTCAATGAAGAGTGCAGGAGGGCATGCCAGGAGCAGCACCAGGCATACCTCAAAATGAGGTATCAACCTGCTGATGCTACAACACAGGACTACATGCATGCCAAACAGTATAAGCAGCATGCGATAGACAGAGCTAAGCGATCCCACAACCAATGGATCAGATCCAAGCTCTGCTGTCCTGCTGCATCCAGTCGTGAATGGTGGTGGACAATTAAACAACTAACAGGAGGAGGTAGCTCCACAAATATCCCCATCCTCAATGATGGGGAAGCCCAGCACATCAGTGCAAAACACAAGGCTGAAGCATTTGCAACAATCTTCAGCCAGAAGTGCCGAGTTGATGATCCAAGTCGGCCTCCTCCCGAAGTCCCCAGCATCACAGATGCCAGACTTCAGCCAATTCGATTCACTCCATGTGATATCAAGAAACGACTGAAGGCACTGGATACTGCAAAGGCTATGGGTCCTGACAATATTCCGGCAATAGTACTGAAGACCTGTGCTCCAGAACATTCCACACCCCTAGCCAAGCTGTTCCAGTACAGCTACAACACAGGCATCACAGGCAATGTGGACAATTGCCCAGGCATGTCCTGTACACAAAAAGCAGGACAAATCCAACCCAGCCAATTACCGCCCCATCAGTCTACTCTCAATCATCAGTGAAGTGTTGGAAGGTGTCATTGACAGTGCTATCAAGCGGCACTTGCATAGCAGTAACTTGCTCACTGACGCTCAGTTTGGGTTCCGCCAGGGCCACTCAGCTCCTGACCTCATTACAGCCTTGGTTCAAACATGGACAAAAGAACTGAACTCAAGAGTGAGGTGAGATGAGAGTGACTGCCCTTGACTTCACGGCAGCATTTGACCGCGTATAGCATCAAGGAGCCTCGCAAAACTGGAGTCAATGGGAATCGGGGGAAAACTCTCCGCTGGTTGGAATCGGACCTAGCGCAAAGGAAGGTGGTTGTGGTTATTGGAGGTCAATCATCTGAGCTCCAGGACATCATTGCAGGGTTCCTCAGGGTAGTGTTCCCAGCCCAACCATCTTCAGCTGCTTCATCAATGACCTTCCTTCATTCATAAGAGCAGAAGTGGGGATGTTCGCTGATGTTCAGCACCATTCGCGACCCCTCAGATACTGAAGCAGTCCGTGCAGGAATGCAGCAAGACCTGGACAATATCCAGGCTTGGGCTGATAAGTGGCAAGTAACAATCGCGCCACACAAGTGCCAGGCAATGACCATCTCCAACAAGATAGGATCTAACCCTCTCCCCTTGACATTCAATTCCACACTCCTAACCAAGCTGCTCCAGTACAGCTACAACACAGTCATCAACCTGGCAATGTGGAAAATTGACCAGGTGCGATCGTTGAATCCCCCACTATTAACATCCTGGGGGTTACCATTGACCAGAAAATGAACTGGAGTAGCCATTTCAATACCATGGCTACAAGAGCAGGTCAGTGGCGAGGAATTCTGCAACGAGTAACTCACCTCCTGACTCCCCAAAGCCTGTCAGCCATCTACAAGGCACATGTCAGGATTGTGATGAAATACTGTCCACTTGCCTGGATGAGTGCAGCTCCAACAACACTCAAGAAGCTTGACACCATTCAGGACAAAGCAGCCTGCTTGATTGGCACCCCATCCACAAACATTCACTCCCTCCACCACCGACACACAGTGGCAGCAGTGTGTACCATCTACAAGATGCACTGCAGCAACGCACCAAGGCTCCTTAGACAGCACCTTCCAAACTCGCAACCTCTACCACCTAGAACGACAAGGGCAACAAATGCGTGGGAACACCACCACCTGTAATTTCCTCTCCAAGCCATACACCATCCTGATTTGGAACTATATTGCTGTTCCTTCACTGTCGTTGGGTCAAATTCTGGAACTCCCTTCCTCATAGCACTGTGAGTGTACTTACCCCACATGGACTGCAGCAGTTCAAGAAGGCAGCTCACCACCACCTTCTCATTTGCAATTAGGGATGGGCAATAAATGCTGGCCTGGCCAACGATGCCCACATCCCATGAAACGAATAAAAAAACATTTGAAGCAGATCCTGTTCTAGGTTTCCATCCCCTTTAAATTCCAACTCAAATTCTGATGTGGGAGAACTGGACGTGTGTTCCACCTATTTCCACACTCACACCCCTTCTCTTCTCATCCATCATATCTTGGGTGTGTGTCTGCGGAATATCCTGGACTACCCTAGATATTTCATTAATATTGCCCTCACCTGGCCCAGCTTCAACTTTCGTATAAAAAGGTAATGGATATGGTGGGGAGGCTGATTACCTTTCCAGCAGTGGCCAATTGCAGCCTTAGGAACAATTTAAAACCGCTCCATTTTCTCCTCAGCCTTTTCTGGGCTTCAGTTCTGCCATTGCAGCAGCGTGGCCCTGGTGTGTTTTGGGCAAGTCCTTCTGTTACACTCATACAGGTGCAGGCCACCCTCGAATATTTAAATGACCCTGGAAATTGGCATATGGTCTGCATTGATTGATGAAGTTGAACAGTACTCTTGTTATTCTGTTCTTTCATCAGTAGAGCATGACACCTGGAAATTAGCCACCATATTATTAAAGGATAAGAATCAGGACACAATAATATTGTGCTCTAAAGAATTAAGTTCGGGTTTTGTGATCACTGAGTTTAACATGCAAATTAAAGGCCTGTTTGGGGCTGCAAAAAAAACCCGACCCGAGCCCGACAGAACCACATCCGACCTGAGCCCGACCCGGCCGAGTTCTTCCATTTTTACCCGCACCTGACCCGACCCGACCCGACCATCAGTTAACTTACCTTCTGTTTTTCACTTTCTTGCTGATCTGCACAAGCTTATAATAACTGTAACAAAACCACCTTTCTCGACTAAAAATTAAATTCACAGTGGAGCCACTTACCTGTGATAGAGTGTGTCCGACCAGGCCTGACCCGGGCCCAAATGCCAGACCCGGAAGTGCAACCCGACCTGACCCGAACCTGACACGTGTCGTCTGATCCCGTCGGGTAGCTGGCCTTTAATGCAAATGATTAATAAATAATAGAAGTATAGTGGGCACAAATATGGTTATGTCTGTGTCTTTGCCTCTTCTTATTTATGTCTGCATCTCTGTCTATTTCCAAATTTGGCTGTCTCTTCAGTGTACATCAACAACGGTAACAACTTATATTTATACAGCACTGTTACGGCCAGGTAAGAGGGATCACAGACTCCCTTCTTGTTCTTCCTCTTATTTGACCGCAACAGGGTTTATTCCTTTTTTAAACAGTGGATGTGCTTAGCACCTCATTGAGTGTTTTACTTTTTCCTTTGTTGTGATTGTGAAAGAACCAATTGGACAGGTTTTCTTGAGTTTAAAAAAGAAAGAGGTGAGTATTATACTTAACAATCTAAACCTGATCTAAATAAAATAATAAAATTGCTTTATACATTCATGCACACATTCACACGAGAATCACATACACACAAATAGATTACTTAGTGAGGAGTATATTTGTGGTTGGATTAGAGACCAGAATAAATTAAGATTTATACACAGTCCGTGGGGTTGGGTGATTCCATTGTCTTCTGGCTGAAGTTGTGTTCTTGGAGTCTTTGGCTGGTAGAAGTCCACTTTATGGCTGGCCCATCTGGCTCAGGGTTTTCTTGGAGGCAAACTTGTAGGTGGCTTTCTTCCCCTGATGTCTTTGTCTTGGATCTAGCTACCAGCAGCTAGGCTTCACATGCCCCACTAGACCTTATGGAGAGAGAGGGAGCACCCTTCTGGCTCCTGCACAGTTTGAGTCATTGGCTTGTCTGCTTTGTCCAAGGGAAACTCACAGCTTTCAGAGATGGACAGACAGTCACATGACTGCCTCAGTGTATTCTCTGAAACCTTCTAATGAGATTCAAGTTTAGGAATTTCAGGATCTCAGATGACAGTGTTTTACAACTGGAAAGGTTGGCCCTTTCAGTGCTAATGTTCCAGGATGGCTTTGACTGTTGTGCAATGAAAGGAATCTCAGGTCGTGTAATCAATAGAGCAATCCATTGTTTTGTGTACAGGCTCATAGAATCACAGAATTGTTACAGTGCAGAAGAAGGCCATTCGGCCCATTATGTCCACACTGTCTCTCTGAATGAGCAATTCCCTCAGTTCCATTCCCCTGCCTGCTGCCCATAACCCTGCACATTCTTCCTTTTCATTATAACTGTCTAATTCCCTTTTGAATGCTTCATTTGAACCTGCCTCCACCATGTTCTCAGGCAGCGCATTCCAGACCTTAACCACTTGCTGCGTGAAAAAGTATTTCCTCATGTCACTTTTGCTTCAAATACTTTAAATCTGTGCCCTCTTGTTCTCGATCCCTTCATGAGTGGGAACAGTTTCTCTCTTATCTATTCTGTCCAGACCCTTCATTATTTTGAATACCTCAATCAAATCACCTCTCAGCCTTCTCTTCTCCAAGGAAAGCAGTCCTAACATCTCCAATCTATCTTCATTACTGAAGTTCCTCAACCCTTGAACCATTCTCATCATGAGACATGTGTCTCCTCTCTGATGCCTCAGAATGTGAAAAGTGTTTCAGATGCAAATTGCGGTGGCCATCCTGACTGCTATTTTTTAAAGTTAACTGCAGGATTTTTTCCAATAAAAGTTTAATGCAAGTTTCCAGCTGATCAATTAAAGTTCCTCATCATTTGGTATAGCAGATTTTCTTGAAAAGCACCTTAACATTGTAAAACATCCCAAGGCACTTCACACAAACATTATCAAACAAAATTTTAATCGAGCCGCATAAGGAGAAATTCAGCCAGATGACTGAAAGCTTGGTCAAGGTTAAATTATAAAGAGCGCCTTAAAGGAGCAAAGAGGGAAGGAGGTTTAGTGAGGGAATGCCAGCACTTAGGGCCTTGGCAGGTGAAGATATGGTCATAGAACCACAGAAAAATTACGGCACAGAAGGAGGCCATTCAGCCTGTCGTGTCCGTGCCGGCCAAGAAGAAAAAAAAATAGAAACTAGCCGCTCAATCAGTGGTGGAATCATTAAAATCAGGGATACTCAAGGGGCCAGAATTAGAGGGATACTCAAGGGGCCAGAATTAGAGGAGCACACATATCCCGAAACGTTAACTCTGCTTCTCTTTCCACAGATGCTGCCAGACCTGCTGAGTGAATCCAGCATTTCTTGTTTTTGTCTGAGAGTTTTTGGCTGGAGGAGATTACAGAGATAGGGAGGAGCCAGACCTTGGAGGCATTTCAAAACAAGGATGAGAATTTTAAAATCAAAGTGATGCTTAGCCGGGAGCCAATGTAGGTCAATGATTATAGGGTGATGGGTGAACGGGACTTATTGCAAGTTAGGACACGGGCAACAGAGTCTTGGATAACCTCAAGTTTACAGAGAAGCCATTGCAGGTGATTCTCTGGTTACAACTGGAAGATAAGAATGGAACCAGGTGAGTGCAGTCCCACCTAGTTGGATGATGGTGGAGAGGCATTGGAGGAGGACAGTGTGGTCAACCATGTCAAAGACAAATGTCATTGAAACTTTCAGCTGATGGTCCCTGCCGCTGACAGTTTCACTGGGTTTTGCCGAGACTCTTAAACTGAGCCATGGCATTAGCATCCCGCCTCTGGGTTCCTGATTAATCAGAGAGGGTTAAAGGGAGACCCGAGAGGAGCTGAGGAGAGGCATACCTTCGGGACCTACAGACGGCGGAATTCCAAGTGATGTCAGGATTCAAAAAGTGACGTGGGCGCAGGGAAGCAGCTGATTGGTAAGCAGGTTCAGGTGAGTTTTTCGACTTTCTCTATTATTTATACTACTGCAGTCCATCAGCTTCAAAAGTAAAGACAAGGACTTTAGATTGTAGTGGGTAGTGTTTGGAGTAGAACAAGGCACCTAGCGTAATTAGTATTTTTAATTAAAGGGAGTAACTAAGTCATTTAAAGGTAAGTCATGGCAGGAGAGCTCGCACCCATGATATGCTCCTCCGGCGCTATGTGGGAAATCAGGGACGCTTCCAGTGTCCCTGATGACCATTTGTGCAGGAAGTGTATTCATCTGCAGCTACTGGCTACCCGCATTACAGAGCTGGAGCTGTGGGTGGATTCACTGTGGAGTATCCGCGATGCTGAGATCATCGTGGATAGCAGGTTTAGCGAGGTGATCACACTGCAGGCAAATGCTGCAAAGGCAGAAAGGGAATGGGTGACCCAGGCAGAGTAGAGGAAGGCAGGTAGTGCAGGAGTCCCCTGTGGCCATCCCCCTCTCTAACAGATATACCACTTTGGATATTGTTGGGGAAGATGGATCAGGGGAAAGCAGCAAGAGCCAAGTTCATGGCACCATGGGTGGCTCTGCTGCACGGGGGGAAAGAAGAGCCGCAGGGCTATAGTGATAGTGGATTCAATCGTAATGGGAACAGACAGGCGTTTCTGTGACCGCAAAAGAGACTCCAGGATGGTATGTTGCTTCCCTGGTTCTTGGGTCAAGGATGTCTCTGAGCGGTTGCAGGGCATTCTGTGGGGGGAGGGCGAGCAGCCAGTTGTCATGGTACATATTGGTACCAACGACAGAGGTAAAAAAAGGGATGAGGTCCTACAAGCTGAATATAGGGAGTTAGGATGTAAATTAAAAAGTAGGACCTCAAAGGTAGTAATCTCAGGATTACTACCAGTGCCACGTGCTAGCGAGAGCAGAAATAGCAGGATATATCAGATGAATATGTGGTTGGAGAAATGGTGTAGGGGGGAGGGATTCAGATTCCTGGGACATTGGGTCCGGTTCTGGGGAAGGTGGGACCAAAACAAGCTGGACGGGTTGCATCTGGGCAGGACCAGGACCAATTTCCTTGGGTGGGGGGGGGGGGGGGGGGGGGTGGGTTCTGGGGGGGGGTGGTGTTTGCTAGTGCTTTCAGGGGGGGTTTAAACTAGAATGGCAGAGGGATGGGAATCTGAGCAGGGAGACAGAGGAGGGGAAAACAAGGATAGAAATGAAAGACAGAAAGGTAAGAAGCAAAAGTGGAAGGCAGAGGAAACAAGGGCGAGAAACACATGGGGCCAGAGCGTAAAATAAAGCCACGATGACTAACAATGTTCAAAAGACAAGTCTAAAGTCATTGTGTCTTAATGCGCGGAGCATTTGCAATAAGGTAGATGAATTAACAGCGTAAGTAGATATAAACGGTTATGAAATACTTGCGTATACGGAGACATGGCTGCAGGGTGACCAAGGATGGAAAGTGAACCTCCAGAGGTATTCAATATTTAGGAAGGACAGGCAAAAAGGGAAAGGAGATGAGGTAGCATTGTTAATAAAGGAGGAAATCAATGCAATAGTGAGGAAGGATATTGGCTTCAAAAATCATGATGTGGAATCTGTATGCTTGGAGCTAAGAAACATCAAGCGGCAGAAAATGTTGGTGGGGGTTGTCGATAGGCCCCCAAACAGTAGTGGAGATGTAAGGGGTGGCATTAAACAGGAAATTAGAGACGCATGCAATAAGGATACAACTGTAATCATGGGTGAGTTTAATCTACATACAGATTGGTCAAACCAAATTAGCAATAATACTTTGGAGGAGGATTTCCTGGAGTGTGAACATGGTTTTTTAGGCCAACGCATTGAGGAATCGACTAGAGAACCGGCTGTACTAGACTGGGTATTGTTAAATGAGAAAGGATTAATTAACAATCTTGTTGTGTGGGGTCCTTTGGGGAGGAGTGACTATAACATGATAGAATTCTTCATTAAGATGGAGAGTGAAGTAGTTGAATCCGAAACTAGGGTCCTGAATCTAATAAAGGAAACCATGAAGGTACGAGGCGTGAGTTGGCTATGGTAGATTGGGGAACTTTACTAAAAGGGTTGACAGTGGATAGGCAATGGATAATATTTAAAGAACGTGTGCATGAATTACAACAATTATTCATTCCTGTCTGGCACAAAAAGAAAACTGGAAAGGTGGCTCAACCGTGGCTGACAAAAGAAATTAGGGATAGTATTAGATCCAAAGAGGAGGCATATAAAATTGCTAGTAAAAGCAGCAAGTCTGAGGATTGGGAGCAGTTTCGAATTCAGCAAAGGAGGACAAAGAGGTTGATTAAGCGGGGGAAAATAGAGTATGAGAGTAAGCTTGCGAGGAACATAAAAACTGACTAAAAGCTTCTATAAATATGTGAAGAGAAAAAGATTAGTGAAGACAATTGTAGGTCCCTTACAGTCAGGAATGGGGAAAATTATAATGGGATACAAAGAAATGGCAGAACAGTTAAACACATACTTTGGTTCTGTCTTCACAAAGGAGGACACAAATAACCTCCCAGAAATGTTATGGAACCAAGGGTCTAATGAGAGGGAGAAACTGAAGGAAACCTGTATTAGTAGAAAAATAGGGAAATTAATGGGGTTAAAGGCTGACAAATCTCCAGGGCCTGATAATCTACATCCCAGAGTACTAAAGGAAGTGACCCTGGAAATAGTGGATGCATTGGTGGTCATCCTCCAAAATTCTATAGAATCTGGAGCTAGATTGGAGGGTGGCAAATGGAACCACACTATTTAAAAAAGGAGGGAGAGAAAAATCAGGGAATTACAGACCAGTTAGCCTTACATCAGTAGTGGGGAAAATGCTGGAGTCTATTATAAAGGATGTGATAGCGGAACACCTAGAAAGCATAAATGGGATTGGACAAAGTCAACATGGGTTTATGAAAGGGAAATCATGCTTAACAAATCTACTGGAGTTTTTTTGAGGATGTAACTAGTAGAATTGATAAGGGAGAGCCAGTGGATGTGGTGTATTTAGATTTTCAGAAGGCTTTTGATAAGGTCCCACATAAGAGGTTAGTGTGCAAAATTAAAGCACATGGAATTGGGGGTAATATACTGGCATGGATTGAGAATTGGTTGACAGACAGGAAACAGAGAGTAAGAATAAACGGGTCTTTTTCCAGGTGGCAGGCAGTGACTAGTGGGGTACCGCAGGGATCAGTGCTTGGGCCCCAGCTATTCATAATATATATTCATGACTTGGGTGAGAGAACTAAATTTAACACTTCCAAGTTTGCAGATGACACAAAGCTGGGGGTGGGGGAGTGTGAGCTGTGAGGAGGGTGCAAAGAGGCTCCAGTGTTATTTGGACAAGTTGGGTGAATGGGCAAATGCATGGCAGATGCAGTATAACGTGGATAAATGTGAGGTTATCCACTTTGGTTGTAAAAACAGAAAGGCAGATTATTATCTGAATGGTGATAGATTGTACACCAGTCGCTGAAAGCAAGCATTCAGGTGCAGCAAGCAGTTAGGAAGGCGAATGGTATGTTGGCCTTCATTGCAAGAGGATTTGAGTACAGGAGCAAGGATGTCATACTACAGTTATACAGGGCCTTAGTGAGACCACATCTGGAGTGTTGTGTGCAGTTTTCGTCTCCTTATCTGAGAAAGGATGTTCTTGCCATGGAGGGAGTACAAAGAAGATTTACTCGGCTGATTCCTGGGATGGCAGGATTGACGTATGAGGAGAGATTGGGTTGACTAGGCCTATATTCACTAGAGTTTAGAACAATGAGAGGGGATCTCATAGAAACCTACAAAATTCTAACAGGACTAGACAGGCTAGATGCAGGGAGGAAGTTCCCGATGGAGGGGGAGTCCAGAACCAGGGGTCACAAGTCAGGATATGGGGTATGCTATTTAGAACCGAGTTGAGGAGAAATTTCTTCACAGAGGGTGGTGAACCTGTGGAATTCTCTACCACAGAAGGCAGTGGAGGCCAAGTCATTAAATATATTCAAGAAGGAGATAGATATATTTCTTAATGCCAAAGGGATTAGGGGATATGGGGAGAAAGTGGGAACAGGGTAGTGAATTAGACAATCAGCCATGATCTTTTTTGAATGGTGGAGAGGCCCGAAGGGCAGAATTGCCTACTCCTGCTCCTATTTTCTCTGTTTCTATGTGTTGAATCTGTCAAAGGAAGAATTTCTAATTATGGGAACAATGGAATGGGTCAGAAAGGCTCAACTGCACTTTGATTTTTGAGGCTGCAGCTATAGGAATAGACAGGAGACCTGGGATGGCTGCTGCCTGGGTCTCTCATTCTTACCTGGAGGTCCTGCTGTGGGATCTGAGCGGCTGCAGTGAGGTGAGCTCTCACAAGGTCGGGAGGTAGAGGACAGTCTCTCCAATAAAGCAGGCAAGGACGTAAGTGGCTATGGAAGTCAGCAGCAGAAGTATGGCTCCTCCAAACTGGAGACAATGTATCAAGAGGATGCAAGACCTCTGGAGAGCATGGCAGGTGTGCGGTTCTGCCTTTCCCAGGATTCTCCTGCACAGCACTCCACAGGACACATATCTTGCAACTCCACTCATTCCTCTCTCTCCAGGCACCTCACATCCACATCCAAACAGCCAACAATCACACTCAGCCTCATCCTATTGCCCTCTTGCACCCATGCCTCACAGTCACCCTCTACAAATGCTGTTCATGCCTCCTATTCACACCAGCAATTTCTAATATGCATAACTCCCTGTATTCTCTCCTTGCAGGAGAAGAAAGCATACCACTTCAGGGAGAGGCAGAGAGATGGCCCTCCATGGACAGGCACCTTGACAGCCACTGGCAATGTGTGTCCACCTGGCCCGCTGCTTCCAGGAGGTTGCAGATGTCAACCTACCATGAGACCCTGAGTGACCTGAGGCACTGGTGCTCAGACATGTCAAGAGAGCAGATCCTTTGCCTGTAGACCCTGTGTTGGGGTCTCACCTCCTTGGAGTTGGATCTCTGCGTCCATTCCCTCTGCCCTGTGGAGGGGAATGTGGCTGAGGAGAAGGCAGCTGCTGCTGGTACTGGTGTTGCTCCTGCTGGTGCTGTTGGTGTTGCCGCTTCTTTTGTTCTTCATCGGAAGTGAAAGGCACAGCTGCATAAGTTGCTCCCGTGCTGTGGTGACGACTAGCAGCAGGGAACTGCAGCTGAAAGTGAATGCAAGACAGGTGAAGTGATATTCAAGAAGATGGCAATCACCAGTCAAGCAGTGAAAGTACACTTTCAGAAGGAGTGCTGTAAGCAGCAGCCTCTCACCTGGCCGTGCCTGCAGTTCTTTATTTTCACTGCTTCCCAACCGGTCAGTTTCACTGAAGTAGCAGTCACCACCATGCACTCACCAGTGAGTTGCTGATAGCTCTGGGAAGTAAGTCTGCTGGCTGTTGAAGTCAGAATCCTGGTTAAAACAGTACTGAATTATCAATTAGAATATTTCATTTTTAAAAATTAATTCATGGGATGTGGGCATCGCTGGCTAGGCCAGCATTTATTGCACATCCCTAATTGCCCTTGAGAAAGTGGTGGTGAGCTGCCTTCTTGAACCGCAGCAGTCCATGTGAGGTAGGTACACATAAAGTGCTGTTAGGAAGGGAGTTCCAGGATTTTGACCCAGCGACATTGAAGGAACGGCGGCATAGTTCCAAGTCAGGATGCTGTCTGACTTGGAGGGGAACTTGCAGGTGGTGGTGTTCCCATGCATTTGCTGCCCTAGTCCTTCTAGTTGGTAGAGGTCACGGGTTTGGAAGGTGCTGTCTAAGGAGTCTTGGTGCGTTGGTGCAGTGCATTTTGTAGATGGTACACAGTGCTGCCACTGTGCGTCGGTGGTGGAGAGAGTGAATGTTTGTAGATGGGGTGCCAATCAAGCGGGCTGATTTTTCCTGTTGTTGGAGCTGCACCCATCCAGGCAGTGGAGAGTATTCCATCACATTCCTGACTTGTGCCTTGTAGATGGTGGACAGGCTTTGGGGAGTCAGGAGGTGAGTTACATGCCGCAGGATTCCTAGCCTCTCTCCTGCTCTTGTAGCCACGGTGTTTATATGGCTACTTCAGTTCAGTTTCTGGTCAACTCTGGGATGTAGAAAATCAGGTCCCGGGGACTTATCAACCTTCAGTCCCATTAATTTCTCCAATACAACCTACTTACTCATACCAATTTCCTTCAATTCCTCATTCTGCCTAATCCCTTGGATCTCTAATTCTGGAAAATTTCTTGTATCGTCCTCTGTGAAGACAAACACAAAGTAATCATTTAGCTTCTCTGCCAGTTCTCTATTCCCCATTACAAATTGTCCTGACTCTGCCTGTAATGGACCCACATTTACCTTCGCTAAACATTTATTTTTTACGTACCTATAGAAGCTTTTACAGTCTGTTTTTATGTTTTTTGCTGGTTTACATTCATATTCTATTCTCCCTTTCTTTATCTGTTTCTTGGTCCTCCTTTGCTGTATTGTAAAATCCTCCCAATCCTCAGGTTTACAATTATTTCTGGCAACTTTATAAGCCTTTTCTTTTAATCTTATGCAATCATTAACTTCCTTCTCAGCCATGGATGACTGCCTTTTCTTTTGGGGGTTTTGTACCTTAAAGGAATATATAGTTGCTGTAAACAATGGAATAATTCTTTAAAGACTATTCATTGCCTATGTTCTGCCCTACCTTTTAATGTATTTTCCCAATCCACCTCAGCCAATTTGCCCCTCATACCTTCTTAATTTCTTTTGTTCAAATTTAACACCCTGGCTTTTGATTGAATTACCTCACTTCAAACATTATGGTCACTCATCCCTAAAGGTTCTTTTACAACAAGATTATTAATTAGCCCTTTCTCATTACATCATACTAGATCTAAAATAGCCTGTTCTCTAGTCAGTTCCACAAGATACTGCTTTAGAATACCATCCATGCTCCAGAAACTCGTCCTCCACATTAATGCTCATTTGGTTTACCCAGTCTATGTGCGGATTGAAGTCACCCATGATTACTGTATTACCCATGCTACATGCTTCCCTAATCTTCTGATTAATACCATGCCCCACACTACTGTTTGATGGCTTATTGAGAACTCCTACCAATGTTTGCTGCCCCTTACTGCTCCACCCAGATTCCACATTTTGTTCTTCCAATCTGAGATCCTCCCTTACTAATGTGCTGATCCCATCCCTTATTATCAGCGCAACATTACCTCCTTGTCCTTTTTGCCTGTCCTTCCTAAATGTCAAATATCCTTGAATATTTAGTTCCCAGTCCTGGTCACCATGTACCCATGTTTCCATAATGGCAATTAGATCATACCCATTTACCTCTATTTGTGCCTTTAAATAATCTACCATGTTATGAATGCTGTGTGAATTCAGGTAAAGTGCCCGTAACCTTGTCTTTTTGATATTATTCTGCATTCTAAGCTTAGTTGATATTCGCCTTTCTTTCACTTGCCTTCTAATTTCGCTTGCTACTTTTCTACTTCCTGTTTCCAGCTTTATCTCCTTCCAATTTGAGCTACTCCTCAGGTTCCCAGCCCCCTGACAAGCTAGTTTAAACCTTCTCCAACAAAAGATGTGTGATTCACAACTTTTCAATAACCAGAAGAAATAATCTGCCTTAGTGTTTGTTTTCACATTGCAATTACCAGTAACAAATGCATTAATGTGTTGATATGACATTTCTATGCCCATTATTTTAACATGTTATGGGGCACACTTACCTCCATACTGAAATTCCCAACATACTCTTGCCACATACTGTCTTGTGCCAATAGTGCAAATGTATATACTTAAGTGTGGATTTTGTTTTAAAAGAGGTCTTTAAAGTGATGAAGAGGTTTGTCAGGGTAGACGTAGAGAAAATGATTCCACTTATGTGCAAGCTCAAAACAAGGCATCATAAATAGGAGAAATGGAGTGGTTGAGGCAATAGCATAGATACATTTAAAGGGAAGCTAGATAACTACATGAGGGAGAAAGCAATAGAAGGATACCTTGAAAGGGTTAGATGAAGTAAATAGAGTGGGAAGAGGTTAATGTGAAGCATAACAACTGGCATTGGGCCAAATGACCTGCTTCTGTGCTTTTAGTTCAATGTAAAATAAAGAAGTTGAAATCGGGCAATTGAAACAAAAAGTAAATGGAACTTAGCTTAGCTTATGTTTAATTTAAAAAAAACAGGAGTCTGGATAGACAAAGTAAATGAGTACTTTTCTTTCTAGGCCAGTAGTTTTGAAATCAGGACTCGGACACAAAGTCATTTTGTGCTCTGATTTATACTGCGCAATATGAAAACTAGGTGAGAGGTTTTGTCTTGTGTAAAGGGTTGTACACTGTAAAGTTCATACTGTGCTGGGATAATGTACACTGTAACAAAACATCAAATAGTGGCGTAACCAGAATCCTCATTGAAACAAAGCTCCATTTCCTCCATTATGCGTTCTCTTATTTTGTTCTGAAAACAAAGCCGGTTATTGTACTATCAATCAGTGTTTATATAAGGTAGCTATGAGAAATGAGAAGCATCTGAATATATTCATGATGACAAAGCAATTTGATATGCAAATCCTATGTAATATACACTGCTGTAGTTGAATCATTGTGATGACTATTATTTAACATTGCAAAACTAGTTAAACAGGATTGATAATTTACAGTGTTGCTGTAAATTAGGGTCGTCAAAGAAATGGTAGCAGAGATTGTGAATGCATTGGTTGTATTCTTCCAAAGTTCCCTAGATTCTGGAAAGATCCAGGTATATTGGAAAACCTCAAATGTAATGCCCTTATTCAAGAAAGGAGGGACACAGAAAACAGGAAACTATAGGCCAGTTAGCCTAACATCTATCATTGGGAAAATGCTGGAATCCATTACTAAGGAAGTAGTAGCAGTGGCGCAGTGGTTAGCACCGCAGCCTCACAGCTCCAGGGACCCGGGTTCGATTCTGGGTACTGCCTGTGCGGAATTTGCAAGTTCTCCCTGTGTCTGCGTGGGTTTTCGCCGGGTGCTCCGGTTTCCTCCCACAGCCAAAGACTTGCAGGTGGTAGGTAAATTGGCCATTGTAAATTGCCCCTAGTGTAGGTAGGTGATAGGGAATATGGGATTACTGTAGGGTTAGTATAAATGGGTGGTTGTTGGTCGGCACAGACTCGGTGGGCCGAAGGGCCTGTTTCAGTGCTGTATCTCTAAATAAAATAAACTAAATAAAATACATTTAGAAAATCATAATGCAATCAAGCAGAGTCATTGCCTGGCACTTGTGTGGCACAAATGTTACTTGCCACTATCAGCCCATGCCTGGATATTGTCCAGATCTTGCTGCATTTCTTCAGTATCTGAGGAGTCGTGAATGGTGCTGAACATTGTGCAATCATCAGCGAACATCCCCACTTTTGACCTAATGATTGAAGGAAAGTCATTGATGAAGCAGCTGAAGGTGGTTGGGCCTAGGACACTACCCTGAGGAACTCCAAGTAATTAGGAAAGCAAATGGAATGTTGGCCTTTATTGCAAGGGAGATGGAGTATAAAGGTAGGGAGGTGTTGCTACAACTGTACAGGGCATTGTTGAGACCGCACCAAGAATACTGTGTACAGTTTGGGTCACCTTATTTAAGGAGGAATATACTTGCATTGGAAGCAGTTCAGAGAAGGTTCTCTAGACTGATTCCTGGGATGAAGGAATTATTATGAGGAAAGGTTGAATAGGTTGGACCTATGCTCATTGGAGTTTAGGAGAATGAGAAGTGATCTTATTGAGACATACAAGATTTGAGGGGGCTTGATAAGATGGTTGCTGAGAGGATGTTTCCCTTAGGACAGAGACTAGAACCAGGGGATACAGTTTAAAAAGTAAGGGTTCTCCCATTTAAGAAAGAGATGAGGAGGAATTTCTTCTCTCAGAGGGTCGTTAATCTTTGGAATTCTATTCCTCATAAAGCAGTGGAGGCTGGGTCATTGAATATATTCAAAGCTGAGTTAGACAGATTTTTTTATCTACAAGGGAGTCAAGAGTTATGGGGGGACAGGCAGGAAAGTGGAGTTAAGGCCACAATCAGATTAGCCATGATCTTATTGAATTGCAGAGCGGGCTTGAGGGGCTGAATGGCCTCCTCCTGCTCCCATTTCCTATGATCAATCTTTCATCAAGAAGTGGTGTGATTGTTTCAACAAAGTATGTTCTGACTAATAGTATTTGATAACTGAATGTGTCCATGGTGTGATATTAACACAGGGCATCAAGATTATATAATATGACCTCATAACTTGGGTCCCCATGCAGGTTAATTACAAATGGTAAAGTCCGAGGAGCGCTGGATATTGGGCCTTGAACCTCATTTCCATATCAATGGCAATGCAGTAGGAGGTCACACAAGTAAGTGATCAATGGTCAGGAGGATAGTGGGGCTCAGAGATTGGGGAATTGTGGGGCTTGGTGGGCCTTGGGGAGCATTTATGGCAAGATAGGAGATCTAGGGAGCCTGGAGGGAGGCAGATTGAGGGTCGGTGAGCTTGAAGGCCAAGGCTTTTGTTGGGACAGAGATAGGAGGTCACCCTAAGTCCTGGAGGTCAGGGATCTCAGGGCCAGTTGGGGGATGTAGCAGCGTCAATCGAGAGGGGATGCTTTATAGTTAAGTTTTTTTTTCCATTTGAGCTGTAAGTTGGTTTCCTGGAGTGCAGCCAACCTTAGGGCAAAACAGTGTTCCAGGGGGACCTCAGCAAGTGCTAGGTCCCTTATTTGCATATGTAAAGGGCCTAATGTTTACTTTAGCCATGGGTAAAGGATACCTCTTATTTGTTCTTACCCAGTAGGGCAGGAAGCACATTTTAAGTTGCAAATGCATGCTTGCTTCCCGCCTGCCATTTTGTAGACTTAGGAGGCTGTGTAGTGACTTGAAAAGTGATCCAACTTCTCAGCCTCTACATCCAATAATTGAGTGTCAAACTGGCCTTGACAGGTATAGGTTGTATACTATGTTTATTGTGCAGGTGAGACTGGCAGAGGCGAAGCCTCAATTGAAAGGAGGCTCCCCCAGGCTAAGGTATTTATACCAGGCAGGGGAGACCTTGATCCTGCTGCAGGTGTTTTTTTTCCTGTTTTGGGGGCTCAACCATCACCAGTAACCTGTCTGTCGATGCAGAAATCAACAAGCGCATGGGAAAGGCGTCTGCTGCTATGTCTAGACTGGCCAAGAGGGTGTGGGAAAATGTCGCACTGACACAGAACACAAAAGTCTGAGTGTTTCAAGCCTGTGTCCTCAATACCTTGCTCTATGACAGCGAGGCCTAGACAACATATGTCAGCCAAGAGCAACGTCTCAACTCATTCCATCTTTGCTGTCTCCGGAGAATCCTTGGCATCAGGTGGCAGGACCATATCTCCAACGCAGAAGTCCTCGAGGCAGCCAACATCCCCAGCATGTACGCGCTACTGAGTCAGCGGCGCTTGAGATGGCTTGGCCATGTGAGCCACATGGAAGATGGCAGGATCCCCAAGGACGCATTGTACAGCGAGCTCATCACTGGCATCAGACCCACCGGCCGTCCATGTCTCCGCTTTAAAGATGTGTGCAAGCGTGACATGAAGTCCTGCGACTTTGACCACAAGTCGTGGGAGCCAGTTGCCAGCGATCGCCAGAGCTGGCGGATAGCTATAAAGATGAGGCTGAAGAGAGGCGAGTTGAAGAGACTCAGCAGTTGGCAGGAAAAGAGACAGCAGTGTAAGGAGAGAGCCAACTGTGTAACAGCCCCGACAACCAACTTTACCTGCAGCGCCTGTGGAAGAGTCTGTCACCCTAGAATTGGCCTTTATAGCCACTCCAGGTGCTGCTCCACAAACTACTGACCACCTCTAGGCACTTACCTATTGTCTCTCAAGACAAGGAGGCCAAAAAGGAAAAGGGGTGGGTGATCAGTGCCGTTATACGGCTTTTCACTCCTTTTGGATTAGAGGTCACCCATGGTTGTTGTTTTCCTGCTGGTTTGGATCTTGGTGCCTATGCTGGGAAGAGTTCAAGCAAAAAATAGCTGCAACCAACACCAGAGCTCCAGACCGGTAGGTGCATAACATCATTAGGATGGCTGTGAAAAATAGCAAAGGAGGTGCACCCATGGACCGGACCTTCTTCATTAAGAGAATCTTGTTTGAATGCTCTGGATTTGAAGCTGCGGACATCTTCTGTCTGCAGGACATCCCCAGCAGTGGCTACTTTGATGTGACATTCAAGAACATGACGGGATGCCTGAAGTTCCTGAAGGTCTTCAAGGAGAGAGGAAGCCAGGTGCCGCTGTCGATTCTCACGGCAGAGCCGCTATTTATGCCACCATCGCAACAGAACCATATAGACCATCCACCTCTGCAACCCCCATATTCCTGTTGTGGATGTGCTCATTCACCTCACCAGGCACATCGAGGTGGCCAGGAGCAATACTGAGGTCAAGACCCATTCGGGATTTGGACCAGTAAACAGCAGGTTAAGGTGATCTTGAAGGTGGATGCCAGCAGAGCCATCCTCCACCTTCCATCCAACTTCGCTATCGGGGGAAGTCGGGGCTCCTTGGTCTATACAGGGCAGCCCAGGATTTGTTGTTCCTGTGGCAAATCTGCTCATGTGGCAGCCAACTGCAGCACAGTGCTAACTGCAAGCAGGAAGGCCATCAGACAAAAGACTGCAAGCAGAGTAAATGCTGCAACCTGTGTGGTGGGGCAGGCCACCTCTCCAAGACCTACCCGCAAAGCTGCTTCAGTTATGCACAGGCGGTAAGAACCAAGGAGAGGCATGAGGAAGGAACGATGAATCTGGCTGGTGCTGCGAAGGAGGCCAGCAATCCTTGCCCCACCAGTCCCCCAGTGAGGAAAATTTGTCGAAGGAAGGCAAGGAGAAGAAAGAAGAGAGAGCTGGAGCAAGCTGCCAAACACCAACCCTGTGCCTGGAGCTTCCTCTGTAGCAGACAGAATCAATGGAAGAGGAGCCAGCAGAGGGACAACCAGGTGAGTGACAAGTGGTTAAGCGGAAAACCACAAAGAAGGGGGCACAAAAAGGGAACAGGCAAACAAGGGAACCACCCAAACCAGTGGCAAGTGGAGACTAATGTCTGAAACGGACTACAGTAGCTGCTTCTCTTCAGATGAGGAAGGGCAGGAAAGATGACATCAGAAAAAGAAGTGGCAGAACGCAAAGGAGCTGGAAGAGAGAGCCCTCAGATCCGAAACAAGTAGCAATGGGCCCAGCGCACCCCAACCCCAAAGTGCTGAGCACAATGAGACGCCCAAGGCACCCCAACTCCAGGAAACCAGCAGTAGTGAAGCGCTCAGTGCACCCCAGCTCTGGGAAGCTGGGAGCAGCAATGTCCTCAAGGAGGAACAGGGGGGAAAGACACCACAAGCAGAGGACCGTCCAAACTTTGCCTACAAAACCACCCCCCCACCGCCAACACCCGCAATGTCACCCCAGTGGAACAAATCCCCCGTGAGTGACGAGGAGAATTTTCGAGCCCAACAACTGTGCAACAGTTTGCAAACACTATAGGAATGCAGGAACATACCAAAGAACTGGGACTAGTTAAGACACCTGGTATGGTAAGCAACGTACAGTTTTAATGGATTTAAAGATTTCTTCCATTAACGTGCGTAGTGTTAAAGTCTATGACGCGATGTGTTTCGGCCCTGGGGTACCTTGCCAAGGTCAAAGCCAATCCGCTGTTTCTGCAGAGTTGTGCAGTACTGCACCTCAGCATCTACAGGCAATGGTCACAATGGTGGCCACATGGGCCATCGATCTGGTCGCAGGAAATAATTCCCATTCCTCTGGCCTGGGTATTCTGCTACATGGAGGCAACTTCACCATCTCTGAAGTTAGGTAGGTGGTAGGTGGTTGCCTCCTGGTAGCAGATGTAATGAACAAAAATGCTCCTCTCTGGTTAATCAGCATGTACGCCCCACTCAATACAGTGAGCGGCTGACCGCCCTCTAGCATCTCTCACTGCTGCTGGCGACGTCCGGGCCAGTCATTCTAGGGGTGACACCAACTGCATCATCGGTGTGGCTGGGCAATCTAGCAGGGCAAACAGTCAAATGGATGCCATGTCCAGACTCCTGATGGAAACAGTAAAAAATGCCAAGCTACACAACATCTTTAGCAACCCTGCAGATGGAGGCAGCGTAGGTACACCTGGTCAAGACCAGACGGGTCTGTCCGTTCCATGATAAACTTCCTATTTGTGTCCCATGCAATCACGGTCAGATCCATTGACGTGAAGCCAGTGTTCTCTCAGACCACTGCCTCCTACTGGCGGACTGTCACCTACAGGATTACCTCATGGTTGGCAGGGGAACCTGGAAGCTGAATGTGAAACTGTTGAACCCAGAGAACATTGAGGAACTCATAAGGGATTACAAAGGTTGGAGAACCATGAAACCCTCTTTGAGTCCCTCACACACTGGTGGGAAGTGATCAAGATGTTCTTCATCCTCAAAGAGGTTCAGAGGGTGAGAGAGAGACAGAGGGAAATCTCCCGACTCCAGAAAAGCATGCAGAATCTGCTCCTGCTGCAGTCGAGGTCAAGGAGGATCTTCAAGAGGTGAAGAGTCAGCAGGCCTCGCTCTATACTGCGGAGGCCTCCAAGATCATCTTCCGGTCCAGAGACAGCTCGGTTGAGCAGGATAAGACATGCTTGTGCTTCTTTTTCCAAAAGGTACACACAGAGAGCTCAGTGATCAGCAGCCTGAAGGAAGAGGACGGATCAGTAACGTCATTGCTGTCTGACATACTAAGAATCAGCAAATCCTTTTATGCTGGGCTGTATGACGTGAAGTCCATGGACAGCACGGCCTCCAGTCCTTCCTGTCCTCTATCACGAGGTCATAGATGACAGTACGCTGGAGAGTCTGGACAAACTGCTAACTCTGGATGAGCTGACAAAGGCTGTCAGGTCCTTTGAGACAAGTAAAACTCCCGGAAACGACGGCTTACCAGTTGTGTTGTGTTCGGCTCTGTGGGACTGGATCGGCACAGACCTGCTGGAAGTATATGAGAGTATGCTTCTGGCCGGCAGCATGTGGGAATCCATGAGGACAGGCATCTACTAAGTGGAAGAGGGAGAAGGCAGAAATCAGAAATTAGCAGCCCATTTCACTGCTTAATGTGGACTACAAAATTTTGTCCTAAGTCATCGCCAATCGGGTCAAGTCTGCTCTGGAGTTGGCAATTTACCCCAATCAGACCTGTACTGTAGCTAGCAGGAAGATCTCTGATAGCCTCTCGCTACTCAGGGATACGATCGCCTATGTACAGGACAGGGGTGTGGACACCTGCCTCATCAGCTTGGACCAGGAGAAGGCTTTTGACAGCATTTCGCACACCTACATGATGGACGTGCTTTCCAAAATGGGCTTTGGGGAGGGAATCCGCAATTGGATCCAGCTGCTCTACACAGACATCAGTAGCGCAGTCTCAATCAACGGACGGGAATCCGAAAGTTTTCCGATCAAATCTGGAGTCAGGCAGGGCCGTCCTCTCTCCCCTTTCTTGTTTGTTTGCTGTATCGAACCTTTTGCTGAGTCCATCAGGAAGGATGCAGGCATAAGAGGGGTGACAATCCCAGGCAGCAGAGACACTCAGGTCACAGCCTCCCTGTACATGGATGACATGTCGTCTTTGGCTCAGATGCGCTGTCAGCTCGCAGGCTCATGAGCCTCTGTGACCAGTTCAAACTGGCCTCGGGAGCCAAAGTAAATTGTAGCAAGAGCGAGGCCATGTTCTTTGGGAACTGGGCCGACCGATTCTTTGTCCCCTTCACCATCAGGTCAGACTACCTGAAGGTGTTCGGGATATGGTTCGGAGGGGCTGAGGCAGGTGCCAAAAACTGGAAGGAGCGAGCAGGCATGGCGAAGCAGAAGCTAGTTATTTGGTATCTGTGCTCTCTCTCCATTGCGGGTAAGAACCTGGTCATCAGGTGCGAGGTGCACAGGTCTGGCCCATACCCCACTCCTGCGTCGTGGCAGCCACCCAAGCCATCTCCTACTTTATCTGGAGATCGGAAAATAGATCGTGACAACAGGGACACAATATTCAAACCCTCATCTTGCTGGCCACTTTTGCCTGTGGCTGCATCAGGCTGTGCGTAGACCCTCGGTACGCAAACACCAGTGTCACTACATGCTGCGATTCTGTCTGTCCCCAGTGTTGCGAAGGATGGGTCTGGCCACGTTGCTGCAGAATGCTCCATTCAGTTCGACCATGACATACCACCTATCCCTCGTGGAAAAGTTTGTGCAAAAAAACACCTTTGATCACAAATCCATCAGGCAGTGGTCCCCACGTAACGTCTTCGAGGCCCTGGGGGAAAAGGAGATGGTGGATCCTGTCGGATGGTTCCCTGAGTAGACTGTCAAACTCATTTGGCAGAATACCTCATCGCCAGAACTTTCAAATAAGCACCAGACTAACTTGGCTGGCGGTGAGAAGGGCCTTCCCCGTCAGATCCTTCCTGCCCACCCGGAGACTCACCACTTCGACACGCTGTCCTTAAGGTGGCTAGGGTGGAGAAGAGACTGTTGCCCACCTCCTTCTGGAATGTGCCTTTGCAAAGCAGGTCTGGGAAGAGATGCAGTGGTTTTTTTTCAAAGTTCATCCCAAGCAGCTCCGTAACGTAGGAGTCTGTGGTCTACGAACTGTTTCCAGAGACACACACTAATAAACATCAACTGCTGCTGGAGGACCATCAACTCGGTGAAAGACGCACTTTGGTCTGCCCGAAACTTGCTGGTCTTCCGGTGCAAAGAGTTGTCCATGACCAAGTATTACAGACTGGCACATTCCAAGGTCCAGGACTACATGCTGAGGGACGCACTAAAGCTTCGGGCAGCTGCTGCCAAAGCTCAATGGGGAAAGGCCACTATGTAAGTTCCTTCTGCGATAGAACACCAAGGGGCTGGAACCTGTGTAAAATCCCTCGGGCTGTATGCACCAGAGAATGTTTTTTTATGTAATGCAAATGTATATTGTATATAAAATGGAATGGCAAGAGTAGTGAGGCACCAAACCTTCTGTATTGAAAGAAACTGATCTTTATTGCACTTTTTGAAGTGTCCAATTTGAATTGTTTTGCAATGGATTTTTACAAATTATGAATAAAGTATATTTTTCGAAAAAAATTGCACTAGTGAGACTAGTTTCATAATTCCAAAACAAATCCCGTATCATTCCAGCTCCATAAATAATTCAGTTTTGTATAACGTTTTTAAGCATACCAGTCTAATTCGTAGTAATATTCATTGGTCATGCAATTGCTTAAGTTTTTCTCCCCCCTTCTTAAGGCACAGACACAAGCAGTTATGCAGTTCCATCACCACTGACAGCCCTTCAGTACTTTGTCAAACTATCCATGCATGAGTTTAAACAATGTGTGTTGCTTGGCTGTTCAACCTTGGAGGGATCATGTGTCAACTTGTTGGCAGTCTTGTGTCTCAGTCAGACAGTTGTGGGTTTAAGTGCCCCAACAAGAATTGAGTGCAGAATCTAGGCTGACACTCCAGTGCAGTTAGGGGAAATGCTACACTGATGGGGTATTTCAACTATCAGATGAGACACTCAAAGGAGGTCTTGTCTTTCTGTTCTGTTAAACTGCTTGAACATTTGGACATGCTGTCAAGGCTTATACATGAAGAGTGGCCACTTGGGCATCAGCACCTTCAGGAGAGGACAAGATAAAACTGGGATTTTAAAAGTAAAAACAAATGTTTGGCTTTACCTCGGCACAGTGGCGTAGTGGTTAGCACCGCAGCCTCACAGCTCCAGCGACCCATGTTCAGTTCTGGGTACTGCCTGTGCGGAGTTTGCAAGTTCTCCCTGTGAACGCGTGGGTTTTTGCCGGGTGCTCCGGTTTCCTCCCACAGCCAAAGACTTGCAGGTTGATAGGTAAATTGGCCATTGTAAATTGCCCCTAGTATAGGTAGGTGGTAGGGTAATTGTGGGGATGTGGTAGGAATATGGGATTAATGTAGGATTAGTAAAAACGGGTGTTTGATGTTCGGCACAGACTCGGTGGGCCGAAGGGCCTGTTTCAGTGCTGTATCTTTAAATAAAATAAATAATATTAAAGATGAGAGGATTCCTATCCATTTCATCAGTTAGCCAACTAAGAACTTTTAACATTCTCTTCACAGCTGCTGTCAAATTACCATAAATGGAGAGCTGAATGCCCTGAGATAAGTGCAGATCTGAGGCCTTTAACAGTCATAGGTCTCCTAAAGGCTGGTTACCATGGGGTTTTGAGGTCTCGTGATTCCACTGGAAGCAGGGTTTTGATATATAAAATTGGTGAGTACTGCATCTTCCAAGTGTTACACTCTACTTCATTCTCTAATTCTAGCACTTACGTATGAAAATGGTCATCAACCTACAGATGAATAGCATAAAACATAATTCAGTGAACATCAGTAGTTTATTGAACTGTTTGAACTGTTATAGTTATGAGATACAATGCATTTATAAATGAGGAATATACAAACACATCCACTGGGTGTGCAGAGACACCTCTTAATTGAGATAAAAGCATAACTGAACAAACCATATTGAACATTCCTGGTCAAGGTGGAGCTAATGATGTAACATCTTGAGTACACTGGGTGAGATTATGGGAGACATAGAAACATAGAAAAATAGGAGCAGGAGTAGGCCATTTGGCCCTTCGGGCCTGCTCTGCCATTCAAAAAAGATCATGGCTGATTGTCTAATTCAGTACCCTGTTCCTGCTTTCTCCCCATATCCCTTGATCCCTTTGTTATTAAGAAATATATCGATCTCCTTCTTGAATATATTTAATGGCTTGGCTTCCACTGCCTTCTGCGGTAGAGAATTCCACAGGTTCACCAACCTCTGCATGAAGGAATTTCTCCTCATCTCGGTTCTAAATAGCACATGTCCTGAGACTGTGACCCCTGGTTCTGGACACCCAGGTCTCGTCGCACCTCCCCCTTTCCCAATCAATCTCCATTCAGATAATTCATGCATTTGCTCACTTACCCAACTTGTCCAAATCACATTGGAGTCTCTGCATTCTTCTCACAGCTCACTTTCTTCTCCAGCTTTGTGTCATCTGCAAACTTGGAAGTGTTACATTTAGTTCCCTCACCCAAATCATTAATATATATTGTGAATAGCTGGGGCCCAAGCACTGATCCCCCAATATCATAAACCCATGCTGACTTTGCCCAATCCCATTTATGTTTTCCAGGTGTTCTGCTATCACATCCTTTATAATAGACTCTAGCATTTTCCCCACTACTGATATAAGGCTAACTGGACTGTAATTCCCTGTTTTTTCTCTCCTTTTTTAAATAGTGGGGTTACATTACTTTAGTACTCTGGGATGTAGATTATCAGGCCCTGGGGATTTGTCAGCCTTTAACCCCATTAATTTCCCTAGTACAATTTTTTTGCAAATACTGATTTCCTTCAGTTCCTCCCTCTCATTAGACCCTTAGTTCCCTAACATTTTTGGAAGGTTATTTGTGTTCTCCTTTGTGAAGACAGAAACAAAGTATGTGTTTAATTGTTCTGCTGTTCCATTATAATTTCCCCTATTTCTGACTGTAAGGGACTTACATTTGTCTTCACTAATTTTCCAAGCCAATATCCTTCCTCACTATTGCATTGATTTCCTCCTTTATTAACAACGCTACCCCACCTCCTTTCCCTTTTTTGCCTGTCCTACCTAAATATTGAATACCCCTGGATGTTCTCTTTCCATCCTTGGTCACCTTACAGCCATGTCTCCGTAATCGCAACTTTATCATAACCGTTTATATCTATTTGCACTGTTAATTCACCTACCTTATTGTGAATACTCCGCGCATCAAGACACAATGACTTTAGACTTGTCTTTTGAACATTGTTAGTCATCTTGGCTTTATTTTGTGCTCTGGCCCCATTTGTTTCTCGCCCTTGTTTTCTCTGCCTTCCACGTTTGCTTCTTACCTTTCTGTCTTTCATTTCTATCCTTGTTTTCCCCTCCTCTGTCCCCCTGCTCAGATTCCCATCCCTCTGCCATTCTAGTTTAAACCCTCCCCGAAAGCACTAGCAAAAACCCCCCCCCGCCCCCACCTGAGGAAATTGGTCCTGGTCTTGCCCAGATGCAACCCGTCCAGCTTGTTTTGGTCCCACCTTCCCCAGAACCGATCCCAATGTCCCAGGAATCTGAATCCCTCCCCACTACATTTCTGCAGCCACATATTCATCTGATATATCCTGCTATTTTTGCTCGCGCTAGCACGTGGCACTGGTAGTAATCCTGAGATTACTACCTTTGAGGTCCTACTTTTTAATTTACGTCCTAACTCCCTATATTCAGCTTGTAGGACCTCATCCCTTTTTTTACCTATGTTGTTGGTACCAATATGTACCATGACAACTGGCTGCTCGCCCTCCCCCCTCAGAATGCCCTGCAGACACTCAGAGACATCCTTGACCCAAGCACCAGGGAGGCAACTTACCATCCTGGAGTCTCTTTTGCGGCCGCAGAAACACCTGTCTGTTCCCCTTACAATTGAATCCCCTATCACTATAGCCCTGCCACTCTTCTTCTTTCCCCACTGTGCCACAGAGCAACCCATGGTGCCATGAACTTGGCTCTTGCTGCTTTCCCCTGAGCCATCTCCCCCAACAATATCCAAAGTGGCATATCCGTTAGAGAGGGGAACAGCCGCAGGGGCCTCCTGCACTATCTGTCTTCCTCTACTCTGCCTCGTGGTCACCCATTCCCTTTCTGCTTTTGCAATATTTGCCTGCAGTGTGATCACCTCGCTAAACATGATATCCATGACCTTCTCAGCATCGTGGATGCTCCACAGTGAATCCACCCGCAGCTCCAGCTCCGTAATGCGGGAGCCAGTAGCTGCAGATGGATACACTTCCTGCACACATGGTCGTCAGGGACACTGGAAGCATCCCTGATTTCCCACATAGTGCAGAAGGAGCATATTACGGGTGCGAGCTCTCCTGCCATGACTTACCTTTAGATTACTTAGTTACTCCCTTTAATTAAAAATACTAATTACGCTAGGGGCCTTGTTCTACTCCAAACACTTCCCACTACAGTCCAAAGTCCTTACCTTTACTTTGGAAGCTAATGCAGTTGTAAAATAGTAGAAAAAGTGGGGAAACTTACTTGAACCTACTTACCAATCAGCTGCTTCCCTGCGCCCATGTCACTTTTTGACTCCTGACGTCACTTGACCCACCGTGCGGGTCCTCCTCTCTCCCGCTCTTTTATGGCCACTGCACCGGTCTCTGGGTCTTCCTCTCTCCCGCTCTTTTATGGCCACTGCGCCTGTCTCTGGGTCCTCCTCTCTCTCGCTCTTTCATGGCCGCTGCCACCGGTCTCTGGGTCCTCCTCTCTCCCACTCTTCTGTGGCCGCTGCCATCGGTCTCTGGGTCCTCCTCTCTCCCACTCTTCTGTGGCCGCTGCCATCGGTCTCTGGGTCCTCCTCTCTCTCGCTCTTTCATGGCCGCTGCCGCCGGTCTCTGGGTCCTCCTCTCTCCCGCTCTTCTGTGGCCGCTGCCACCGGTCTCTGGGTCCTCCTTTCTCCTGCTCTTTCATGGCCGCTGCCGCCGGTCTCTGGGTCCTCCTCTCTCTCGCTGTTCTGTGGCCGCTGCCGCCGGTCTCTGGGTCCTCCTCTCTCCCGCTCTTCTGTGGCCGCTGCCGCCGGTCTCTGGGTCCTCCTCTCTCCCGCTCTTTTATGGCCACTGCGCCGGTCTCTGGGTCCTCCTCTCTCCCGCTCTTTTATGGCCACTGCGCCGGTCTCTGGGTCCTCCTCTCTCGCTCTTTCATGGCCGCTGCCGCCGGTCTCTGGGTCCTCCTCTCTCTCGCTGTTTTGTGGCCGCTGCCGCCGGTCTCTGGGTCCTCCTCTCTCCCGCTCTTCTGTGGCCGCTGCCGCCGGTCTCTGGGTCCTCCTCTCTCCCGCTCTTTTATGGCCACTGCGCCGGTCTCTGGGTCCTCCTCTCTCCCGCTCTTTTATGGCCGCTGTCACCGGTCTCTGGGTCCTCCTCTCTCCCGCTCTTTCATGGCCGCTGCCGCCGGTTTCTGGGTCCTCCTCTCTCTCGCTGTTCTGTGGCCGCTGCTGCCGGTCTCTGGGTCCTCCTCTCTCCCACTCTTCTGTGGCCGCTGCCGCCGGTCTCTGGGTCCTCCTCTCTCCCGCTCTTTTATGGCCACTGCCGCCGGTCTCTGGGTCCTCCTCTCTCCCGCTCTTTTATGGCCACTGCCGCCGGTCTCTGGGTCCTCCTCTCTCCCGCTCTTTTATGGCCACTGCGCCAGTCTCTGGGTCCTCCTCTCTCCCGCTCTTTTATGGCCACTGCGCCGGTCTCTGGGTCCTCCTCTCCCTCGCTGTTTTGTGGCCGCTGCTGCCAGTCTCTGGGTTCTCTTCTCTCCCGCTGTTTAATGGCAGCTGCCGCTGGTCTCTGGGTCCTCCTCTTCCTCGCTGTTCTGTGGCCGCTGCTGCCGGTCTCTGGGTCCTCTTCTCTCCCACTGTTTAATGGCAGCTGCCGCTGGTCTCTGGGTCCTCCTCTTCCTCGCTGTTCTGTGGCCGCTGCTGCCGGTCTCTGGGCCCTTCTCTCTCCCTCTCTTTTATGGCCACTACAGCAGGTCTCCGGAACAGTGTTGCAGAATGGAAGGTTAAACATTCTCACACACAACCCTTCTCCCATGCTATCTGCAAGTCAAACTAATAATTTAGCTGAAAGGTGTTTGGAAATATTCCAATTTCAATTTCTGAAGCTAATGGATTTTTTTATTATACTGCTAGACAAATAATGCACTTGGTGTGACGATCACTTGACATTCATAAATATTAACAAAAAGATGAGAAAAGGGAAACAGGAATCCACTGTAAGAAAGGTTAACATTATGTAATACAAACCCTTTGAAGATTTAGTTGCCCAATGAAGCTGCAAAATATATGATCAGCTGACTCTGCTTCATGCAATAATCCTTGCCAAATCAACCGAGTCGAAAGTCCTGAAAAAATGGAGTATAATAACTAGTTATAATGTATACCTTTAGATACACCTGGAATACTTGTTACACACATCTAAATGGAGCTCTTAAGTGACACAATGCAGGTAACAGAGTTCCATATTTAAATGAAAGCACATGCTCTGCAATGGTTTAGTGGGTAAAGGTACCACTGTCAACAGATAGAGAAGCTCCCGTTCGATTCCATGTTTGTGCTGAATTTGCTGATCTTAACCCTGAAAAGGGAGAGACTTTCTGCTCTCGATCGCTTTTCAGTGACCCCTGTTGAAAAGTATGTGTGTATAAATGTCTGGTGAGGGACAGGCTAGTGTTCAGCTGTGATGCCTTCTATAGTAGAATAGCATGTTGAAATTCACTGTCTTTGCTCATGCATGAAGAATGGCCATTTGGGTGAGGTACTGGAGGAGCTGTGCCCTGAAGTGTACCTCAGTAAGTGCCAGTGCTTTCAGGAGAGGAGGAGAGAAAAAATATCCAAAGAAGAAAGTAGATATGTTGAGCTCCTTGTAGCAGTGGAAGGATTGCATTGATCAACTTTTGATTCAACCCCAGGCAGAGGAGGAAATCTTCTTGCCTTCCTCTTGCCCTTTTCTCCCCTCCATATCCTGTCACCGTCAACAAACAGTCTGCCATAAAGTTAGATTTTCCTTGATTGATGTTCCCTCTTGAATATGGGCAAGTTTTCTTCTGCATGAATCAACACATTATACACTACAACTTCCATTATGCCATGCATGGTACATAATTTGTCATTGATAAACCATATGGAACTCCTGCTGTTAAATTGTCCTGTTTGAAATAATCTTATTGTCAATTACAGTATATTACTGCTGGTTACTGCAACCAGTCTGCATCATTCAGATTGACACCAGCTTTGTATGATTTCAACACATTGACTAATGTACCAAAGAAATTATATGAGAAAATAGTTGAATTAAAATAAAGAAGTTACTTTCTCTTTGGAATTCCCACGAGGATGGCAAAGAAAGATAACAACAAATGCTAGAAATCATATTTTGCAAATAATGATGGTTGTGAGAGGCCAAGAGACTGTGAAAGGCAAGGAGACTTTGGAGGTTAACTTCAGAGTGTTCAGCATCGAGTTACAGTTCGACAGGATTTTGTTCCCCTATAATTAATGCTTGTGTGAAGAAAGCATAGTTTGAGTCTTGTGAGAGTTTGGTGCTAGTGGAAGTTCAGACTGACACATTTATATTTTTAAGTTAGATGATAGAGCAGGGAACCCATATAATATATGTGGAATGCAATACATGGGTCACCATGGATCCTTAGTGTAAGCAGGCAGCACATTTACAATCTGTCAGGAAATTGAGTCTTTGGATCAGGGGATCTTTGTTCAAGGACCAATTGGCTACACTCTACAGCATCAGTTTGTACTCTCCAGAATGTTGTCACCCAAGAGGGAGTGGGAGACCATTCAAGATAGTGGAGTAAACTAAGTGAGTTGCCATCTGCAGGGGCATCAGAGGGAGTTTATGGAATTAGGTACTAGATTGAAAAGCAGGATCCCAGGGGTGGTAATATCTAGTTTGATCCCTGTGCTATGCACTGGGCAGGTCAGTTTGTGAGTGCAGGTCTGGTGCAGGATGGAAGGGGTCACATCTTTGGCATTTTGAACTAGTTGCAGACAGCTAATACCGAAGCAAGAGCCTTCACTTCAACCAAAACAACAGCAATGTCCATGCAGTGAGTACAAATAGAGCAGTGGATAGGATTTAAACCAATATGGCAAGGGGTGGAGATAGTCTATTTTCAGACTAGAAAGGGAGAGCATTATTAATTAAACAGAAGGCTTAGTTGAAATAAATGGTGATAAACTTATCAGAGGAAAAGTAGAAAGATAAAGCTAGTGAGAGATTAAAAACACTGCTGTAAGAATGATAAGGAATATCAAAAAATTAAATGAGAAAACCACAAAAAAGAATAAGGTCGAGTGTTCCTAAAAATTGAAGTCAGGATTTTTATAAGAATGAATAACTATCGAGGGATATGATACAGTAACTATAACAGATTTGGCTCCGATTTAGACACGACTGGGAACTTAATATTCTTAGTTACAATGGCCGGAGTTTTCCTGCCTCCAAACGAATGGGCTGGTGGCGGGGGGGGGGTGCTAAAAATTGAGTGGGAGGTGGGGTGGGGCCATTCCCAACCTCCTCCTGTCCCCGCTGCAATTTTACACAGGGCGACGGCAGCGAGAAACGGCCCGCTCGCCCCAAGCCAATCAGAGCCCTTAGGTGGCCAATTAACTGGCACTTAAGGGCCTTCTCCCGCCACCAGGTGGCCTTCGTGTGGGCTGAGTGGCCCTCCTGATCGGGTACCCTGTGCCCCACGGAGGGCTGTCCCTGAAGCCCCAACCGCTGCCAATGCACAACATTCCCCCCGCTCCACCTACCAACCTCCACTTGCCTCGCAGGGGTCCAGCCGATGGTCCCCGGTGAGGCCCTAAAAACTTACCTGTCTTTTGGGGCGGTCCTTCACCTTGCATGCGATGTCTGGGTGTAGTCCCAGCAGTGGCGACATCTCTCGGTGGCACTGCTGGGACTAAGATCTGCCGGCCCGCTGATTGGCCAGCAGCTCCATTAGGCAGGACTTCCTGCCTCAAGGAGGTGGAAGTCCCACCCAAGGCCAATTCAGGGCCTGGGGAGCAAAAAATCCCAGTCTGGCTCCCCAGGCTCGGTATTGGCGGGCTTGCCACCGGCCTTTTGGCCGGTGGGTGGGGCCCAATGAAACATTCCAGCCAATATCTTCAGGAGAGACAGAGGAAAAAATAGAGGCTGAGCGAGTAGTGTTTGTTAAGAATTCTATTAGTGTTGGCATGCGAACATATGAATTTGAAGCAGGAGTAGGCCTTTCGGCCCCTCAAGCCTGCTCCGCCATTTGATAAGATCATGGCTGATCTGATTGTGGCCTCAACTCTACTTGTCTGTCTACCCCCTATAACCTTTGACTTCCTTGTAAATCAAGAATTTATCTAGCTCAGCCTTAAAAATATTCAATGACCCTGCTTCCTCTGCTCTCTGGGGAAGAGAATTCCACAGACTAACAACCCTCTGAGTGAAAAGATTTCTCCTCATCTCTGTCTTAAATGGAAAACCCCTTATTTTTAAATTGTGTCCCCTAGTTCTAGTCTCTCCCATAAGGGAAACATCCCTTCAGTATCCACCCTGTCAAGTCCCCTCAGGATCTTATATCTTACATGTAAGCATGCCCTGGGGTTACACCAGAACAGAATGTGTATAGGTAGAATTAAGTAATGGGAAGGGAAATGTAAAATACTTGGTGGACTTTACACCAAGATGGAATAGATGGGGAAATCTGCAGACAGTTCGGAGAGATATGTAAGGACATCAGGGCAATGATAGCAGGTAAATGTAACTATTCCAAGAAAGGCTGGAATAAGGGTAATTGACTGCTATTTTACCACTGACCTGAGTGTTTCTTTTTCCAGGACACTGGGATCCCAAGCTTTTTTCAGCCTATGAAGTGTTTCGTGTCAGTCTCATTACATCAGAACTAATTGTGAAGGAGGTGAAAACCCAGCAAAATGGTGTGAAGGTTATCTTTGATCTTTGCGGCTGGCGATTTGCTCACGCTTTGGAGATCAATCCAACAATTGCCAAAAAAATTGCTGCAGTGGTTGTAGTAAGTTTCTCATTTTTAATTCAACTTAGAATTCAAAATATGCTTTAAAAAAAAGTCTCACTTTCCGCTACTATTTACCAATGTTGCCACAATCAAGTCAACTGTCCCACCACTGCCACAACCTGCACCCATCACAGTACTGTCATACTCCTGGACCCCTTTCTTTATCCAATCACACTAGAGGACTCTTCCTATTACTGCCATAATGCGGTGACTTGTCTTCAATCGGATGGAGTGTGCCAGTTTTGATCTGTCCGACGGTAACATTGTGAGTCTTATTTTTGAATCCATTTCCCTAAACCCAACGGGAAAAGAAATTGTGAGGGAATACTGGGTGCCCTAGTGGGAACCAGCAATGTTGTTGGAGGGCTGACTCATAGGAGTCCTTAGGGCAGAGAATGTTAAGGAGAGATTTGATAGATGTGTTCAAAATCTTGAAGGGTGTTGCTCGAGTAAATAAGGAGAATCTGTTTCCAGTGGCAGTAGGGTCAATAACCGGAGGACATAGGAACAAAAATATATACAAATTAGGAGTAGGCCATTCAGCCCCTCGAGCCTGCTTTGCCATTGATAAATCATGGCTGATCTGAATGTGGCTTCAACCCCACAGATTTAAGGTAATTTAAGACAACATGAGGGAAAAAAATACACAGCGAGTTGTTATGATTTGGAATGGACTGCCTGAAACAATGATGGAAACAGATTCAATAATAACATTCAAAAGGGAACTGGATAAATATTTGATGGAGAAAAATTTGCTGGACCATGGGGAAAGAACAAGGGAGTGGGAAGAGCCAGCACAGTCATAATGGGCTAAATGCCCTCCTTCTGAAATAAAAACAGAAAATGCTGGAAATACTCAGCAGATCTGGCAGAATCTGTGAAGAGAGAAACAGAGTTAAGGTTTCAGGTCTGTGACCTTTCATCAGAACTGGGAAAAGTTAGAAATGTGGTAGCTTTTGAGCAAGTGAAAAGGAGGAGGGTAGGAAAAAGAACAAAAGAGAAGGCCTGTGATAGGTTGGAAGGCAGGAGAGATTTACTGACAAAAGGTTCATTGTGCAGGGCCAAAAGGAGTGGTAATGGGGCAAGTAAAGAAACAAAAGATGTGGCTCGAGGAGATGTAAATGGTAAGATAATGAATAGCTGCTGTCTGAAAGCAAATAAAAGGATAAAAGAGAGAAATAAGAGTGAAAAAAACAAACTAGCAAAGAAAAAAAAACATAATGGGGGAGAGGATATGATCTAAAATTATTGAACTCAATGTTGAGTCCAGAAGGCTGTAATGTCAAAAGGAGAGGCCAGGGAGAGGAGCAGAAAAAGAGAGGCACTGGAGAGGAGCACCACACAAAGAGGCCCTGGAGAGGAGCAGGACAGAGGATGTGATGTCCTTGGGACTGGAGTAAGGTTTAGCCGAGTTGGTGTAAGATATGTAAGACAGTGACTGCAGGCTGCTGAACACAAAGGCTTCTTAATTCTATTTTTTCCATTGCTAGCACGTGTGTTCCACGGCAGCCCCAAGACTATACAAAGCACAATGCAATTGCAATTTCAAAATACTACAACGATAAATCCGTCCCTTTCTTAGTAAATGAGAGACATAGCATGTTTCAATGTTTTGTTTCCAAAAGTGTAAACAATAAACTTCAACATAAATAGTTCACTTCATAACATAGTCACTTAAATATGGTGGGCATTTTCTCTCACGAGTAGGATATCATCTGACGTCAGATATAGTTATTTGTTTATTTTATTTTTGTTTGTTTAGTTTGTTTCTACTGTGCCTACCCACTGATTTTTTCATGTTTGTGCTTTGGGCCAGGGCTGTTCATTTTTCTGTCAATTAACACCCTCTCTGTACTAACGCTTTGTCTTTCACCACACCATTAACATACCGTTTGCCTTTGCTCCATGACCTTCTGGTTAGTTATTCTCTGTGATCTTGTCCTATCAACACATCTTTTGTTATCTCTTGCCCCCCCCCCCCCCCCCGCTTTACTTGCTTAAAACCTTTCACATTTCTAATATTTGCCAATTCTGATGAAACATTAACTTTGCTTCTCTCTCCACAGATGCTGCCAGACCTGCTGAGTATTTCCAGTATTTCTTGTTTTTATTTCAGATATAGTCTCATTTGACTCATGTTCTTCATCTGTGGTGTCAACGTTGGAATCGGATTCAATGCTTGCGAGTGGGATGTTTTCAGTACTTTGAAGAATGATGCATTTCTTGTGACGATTTGTGAATCGCACTCAGCAATCATCATTAACCCTTTTGTGTTGGTCACAACAAATGATTGGATGTCATAAGGAGTTGTTTGTTTTCCAACATGACCATCGCGTTTCACAATTACTTTATCTGCTGGCTTTAGTGGGTAGCTCTAAGTTTCATGTTTTGCTCTGCAGTTTCTTTGATTCGATCCTTCTGTTCTCAGTCACATTCAGGTATATGTTGAATATTAGCTCCACAGGGTAGTTCAGGAAGACGTGGGGACATAGGATGTGCAAAGATGAGTGTAGCTGGAGGTTCTCCAGTAGTTGAGTGAGGAGTTGCTCTGTAATTACGAAGAAAGTGATATAGTTCTTGCTTCCATGACTTGTTCTCGGCTGTAGCTATACATATCACTTTCTTAAAGCTTCGCATAAATCTTTTAACTTCTCAATTAGCTCTTAGCCAATGGGGTGTGATTTTTTTTTATGAGTCAACCCCTGATATTTGCAAATTTGCTGAACTCATTGCTGTTGAATGGGTGTCCATTGTCAGTTCTTACTGTTTGAGGGATTCCAAACAAGGCAAAGATCTGGTCAAGCTTGCTTTTGTTGAACTTGGCGTAACTAATTCTACGATTGGTGATCTGCTGTAGTCACCAGTGACAACACTTCTGGGCAAATTTGTGAAGTCAATGCTAACTTCAATCCATGGTCCTGGAGGAAGCTCAGACATCTTGAGAGGATCATGGAGATTTGACATTGTGCTTGCTTGACACAGCAAATACTTATTGATTTTATGCTTTACCATGCGGTCAGTTCCTGGGAACCATACCTTTTCCCTAAAGAGTTGTTTGATCTTGACTATTCCTTGGTGTCTTTCACGTGCTATAGATATAAAGCATTCCCTTAATGAATGTGGAATGACAATGCAGTTGTTGCGTAATACAAGATCAGATGTGATTGTAACGGTTAGCTCAATTCGAACATTGTGAAGACCATGTAGTGTGTGTGATTTTGTTTGTTAATGCTTTCTTGATTACGTCTTTCCAGTTTTGTGATTCTGTAACCTTCATACATAATTGCAAAGTCTCACCTTGTTTTGTTGCTGCTTTGATGTCAGATAGTTTTAGCAACTTTGGTACCGTGATTATGCTTACGTTGTTAAGATGTTGTTCAGCAACCTTTTCCTCACGACTAGTAGGACCAACTGTTGGCAACGGTCATGAAAGATTGTCTGCTGGGTTGAGCTTATCTGGCTGATACTTAACATGGAACTTGTATGCTTGTAACTTGAGTATCCAACGTTCTGTTCGAGTGGGTGGTTTGCTATGTGGATTGTTGAACAAGCTCACTAGTGGTCTATGATCGGTTATTACTTTAAACTCGCTTCCATATAAGTAGAGATGAAAGTGTAAGACACCCTATGTGATTGAGAGCGCTCTGTCTCTGTTTGTGAAGAACGTTGCCCTACAGGCATTAACAATCTGCTTGTCATAGGAACTATTAAAGGGTTACCTGTCTTGTCTTTCTGTATGAGAACTGCACCTAAGCCAACCAGGCTTGCATCGATGACTAGCTGGGTGGTTTTCTCAGGGTCGAAATAAGCATTTGTGCAACTTGCTGCTAAATGTCATTTGATCTCATGCACTGCCTGTTCCTGTGATTTAGTCCATTCCCAATTGGTGGTCTCTTTAGTCAGATCGCATAGGGAGCAAATAGCGTAGCAAGGTCAGGAATGAAACGACTACAGTACATGACGAGTCCTATCAGACTCCGGACATCTTGCACATTTGTAGGATCTGCAGCATTTGAAATGGCTTCAACTTTCCGTGAATCTAGTGATACTCCTTCACCACTGAACACATGATCCAAGAATTCAATTCTGCTGTCATTGAACAAGGACTTGCCATTGTTCAAGGTGAGGTTACATTCTCTGAGACGTTGTAGGCATGCATGTAGGCACGTCACAAGTTCCTTTTCAGTGCAGCCATAAATGAGAATGCCATCACTGATGTTCAGCATATCTTCAAGTCCTTGAAGTGCAGATTGAATCAAGCGCTGAAATACATCAGCTGCTGAGCAGACTCCAAAGTTGAGCCTCTTGTATTGAAAAAGTCTGATGTGAGTAGAGAATACAGTAAGATATTTTGATTCTTTTGCAAGCTCGATTTGATGGTAACCTGCATTGAGGTCAAGTTTAGCGAAGTGTTTAGTACCATTCACTTTCTCTATGATGTAATTGATTGTTGGTGTCAAGTGTCTTTTTGGTTATATGGCTTTATTTGGTGATCGCATATCAACACAGATTCTACTCTGGTTCTCGTTCTTGGGTTTCTTGATGACTTGTATGGGTGAGACCCAAGAGGTATGCTCATCCCCAACTTTCTCAGTAATGTCAAGGTCAAGTAAGCATTGACGTTCCTTCTCTGTCTGTTTCCTGTGTTATGACCGATCGCTCCAGTCAAAGCTCCCAATCAAAATATACGATTCTGATTGTGGTGGGAGAAACATACTGTTAATTCAATCCCGTCCCTCTACAGATTGCCTAACATATCATTTGGAGCTTTCCAAATTAAAGAAAGACCCAGCCAAATTGTACCATTTATTAACCCCCAAATGAGGCTAACCAAAACAGGTATCTTTAAGTCAACAAATTAACTACTTAATTAGAAAAACTAAATTCTTAAACACAATTAAGATATAAACATTTAAAATAGAAAAAATTAAGAGTCCTTGCAAATTTATGCTCCTATTGGAGGTAAAAAAGTCCAAGGTTGCTTGAAGTCCTCACAGTTCATCACCAGTCGAACAGTCCATTGTCTAATTCCAGCAGTAAGTGATGCTTTTCTTCTCCAGTGATGACTGCAGTAGATCAACAACTCACAACCACTTTCAATAGAATCAATCTTGCTTTAGTATTTTTGAGGGATAAAAGATTGTCACAGTCTAACTTCCCTTCCTTCAGTTTAAATTCTCAGAGATCTCTGTTTTGATTAGATTAGATTAGAGATACAGCACTGAAACAGGCCCTGCGGCCCACCGAGTCTGTGCCGAACATCCACCACCCATTTATACTAATCCTACACTAATCCCATATTCCTACCAAACATCCCCACCTGTCCCTATATTTCCCTACCACCTACCTATACTAGTGACAATTTATAATGGCCAATTTACCTATCAACCTGCAAGTCTTTTTGGCTTGTGGGAGGAAACCGGAGCACCCGGAGAAAACCCACGCAGACACAGGGAGAACTTGCAAACTCCACACAGGCAGTACCCGGAATCGAACCCGGGTCCCTGGAGCTGTGAGGCTGCAGTGCTAACCACTGCGCCACTTTGGCTTGACCTTTTGGAATTTTGAGAGCGAGACATAAATAAACAGACTAAATTCTCTTCCTTCAGTTTAAATGGTCTGTTTCTCCTTTCAGGTGCTAACACGGCTGTCTGTCTGTCTTCTCCTATTAGAACAGTCTGTTTTCACAATATGCCAGTTCAAAATTAATTTGTAACAAATGTATCTCTCGATGCTCAGTCCAAGTGGCTGTATCCAAGGCAACAAGAATGCACCCTTTGAATCGCAGTCTCCGATTGGCTATATCCAAGGCAACGGGAATGCAACTTCTTGGTAACTCCTGAGGCTTGCTTGTTTTTAAAGCAGTACTGATCCTTTACTGTCTTAAAGACACACCACATATTTCCCCCCAAAAAACTACATGATCATAACACCTGACATGAAATGGTATTCGTCGCCATTGATGCACAACTGGGGGCACATTAGGGTTGACATGCAGCTTGCATGTAACACCTTTCATTTTTCCAATACCAGTGAAGCGATCAGCATACAGTTTGAGAATGTTTTTGCTATGCGAAGGAATCGTGTAAGTGACTGCAATCATGTGCAGATCTGTTGCTGTGTGGGAACTGACAAGCATGTCACATTCTCCAGATATGACATAGAATAGAGCTAACATTCTAAAGGCTTTGAATGAGACTGACATTTCAAAACTTCCAAGGATTTTCAGCGGTTTGTCACTGTTGTAAGGGAAAATTTTCGTATTCCCTGGTTTGCAGAGAATGGGATAGTCCTGAAATTTGTTGAATGTTTTGTCTCCCATGACATTGACAGACATTCCTGTGTCTGTGAGAGCATCTATGTCCGAGCAGCCAATGGTCACTGTCACGCGTTGCTGTGTCTGAGAGAGCTCAAAAGTATGTTCAGGGTCATTCGCCTCTATATTAACTACATTGTCTCGCTCTTTTGCTGTGGTACACGTACGTGGCACCCTTCTGTTGGTATTGGCCTTAGTAGTTGATTTTATTGATGAGAGACAAACATGAGCAAAGTGGTTGAGTTTTCCACAGGCTTTACACTGTTTACTAGTAGCAGGACACTCTGTCTGGTGTGGCTGCCACAGTGGAAACATTCTTTTGATAAGTCACAACCCTGTTTGTGAGATGGCTGCTGTTGCTTTGCAGGTGGTTTCCTGGCACATGAGCGATGAACAAAGTTCACAGTAGTTGAACTTGGAGTGTGGTAGTTACCAGTAGCAGCCTCAACTTCAGTAGTTCTGAACTCTGAGAGCAATTGCGATCTTGCTAACTCCAATAGCTCTGATAGCTTTCTGGATTTCTCGAGTGCTTTTCGGCGTCGATGACTGGAGAAACAGCTCTCGATTATTTGTGCTTTGATTTCCCATTAGATATGTTCAACAACACCAAAGTCACATTTGGTTGCTAGTGGCCTCAATCGCATGCAGTATTGGTCAATTGTCTCATTGGTTTCTTGCTTAGTGCATCGGAAGATAATGGTTTCGTATATGATGTTTTTCTTAGGTGTAAAGTAGGTAGTCAACGCACTTTTTGCTGAGTTGTAGTCATTTCGCTCAGGCGTAAGTGTCTCAAAGATATTTTCTTATTCTTCTACTCCATAAAGTAGAAGCAAGGCCTTTGTCTTTGGGTCATCTGTGATTGTGAAGCCTGCCATTGTGCCAACGTCGCAGCCATTTTTGTCAATGTGGGAATATGGATGATGGCTCTGAATGCACATCATAAGGTGGTAGGTTGTGCATAGCCAAACGCCATACTGATCAGCAATGCAGTGATAAAGGATCCGGCATCACTTTTTTCAGATGAAACTTCTCCGCAGTGATCTGAGATTATATGTATTTTGTTTAATTGGATGGTTATTTTAGAGAGATCAGTGTGTGAGTATACACTGTACAAGCTTCCTGTGTATCACTGTAACACAGTCTACAACTTAAAATGCTGTCTGTAAAGGTAGACAGAAACTTTCCAAAAATTTCATACCTGAAAGCAACGTTTGCTGCTTTACGCCATCCTTTTTCTTTGTTTCTTTTTTTTAACCTCGTTGCCATTGTGATGTCCTCAGGACTGGAGTGAGGTTTAGCCAAGTTTGGTATAAGATATGTGAGACAGAAATGGCAGGCTGCTGAACACAAATCCTTCTTCTTTATTCTGTTTTACTTTTCCTTTGCTAGCATGTGTGGTCTACAGCAGCCCCAAAAGTACGTAAAGCACAATGCAATTGCAATTTCTGAACACTGCGACACTACAAGGGAGAGGCCCAGGAGAGAAGCAGCACAAAAGGAGAGGCTCGGGAGAGGGGCAGCATAAAAAGTGAGGCCCGGGAGAGAATCAGCAGATAAAGAGAGGCTCAAGGGAGAATCAGCAGATAAAGAGAGGCCTGGGGGAGAATCAGCAGATAAAGAGAGGCCTGGGGAGAGAATCAGCAGAGAAAGAGAGGCTCAAGGGAGAATCAGCAGATAAAAAGAGGCCTGGGAGAGAATCAGCAGATAAAGAGAGGCCCGGGGAGAGAATCAGCAGATAAAGAGTGGCCCGGGAGAGAATCAGCAAATAAAGAGAGGCCCGGGGGAGAATCAGCAGATAAAGAGAGGCCCGGGGAGAGAATCAGCAGATAAAGAGAGGCCCGGGAGAGAATCAGCAAATAAAGAGAGGCCCGGGAGAGAATCAGCAGATAAAGAGAGGCCCGGGAGAGAATCAGCAAATAAAGAGAGGCCCGGGAGAGAATCAGCAGATAAAGAGAGGCCCGGGAGAGAATCAGCAAATAAAGAGAGGCCCGGGAGAGAATCAGCAAATAAAGAGAGACCCGGGGGAGAATCAGCAAATAAAGAGAGGCCCGGGGGAGAATCAGCAGATAAAGAGGCCTGGGGGAGAATCAGCAGATAAAGAGAGGCTCAAGGGGAAATCAGCAGATAAAGAGAGGCCCGGGGGAGAATCAGCAAATAAAGAGAGGCCCGGGGGAGAATCAGCAAATAAAGAGAGGCCCGGGAGAGAATCAGCAAATAAAGAGAGGCCCGGGGGAGAATCAGCAGATAAAGAGAGGCCCGGGGGAGAATCAACAGATAAAGAGAGGCCCGGGGGAGAATCAGCACTGTGATTGGACTGTGAGTCTGAACTGAATAAGGAAAAATTTGTAAGGTGACATCATAGGACAAAAAGTCAAGTGGGTGAGTATACTGTTAAACTTTTAATTTAATTTCATCAATCATAAAATAAGAGGAGATCAATTAAATAGTATAAAAATCTAAAGCCATTTTGATAATTTATCATATAATTATAAATGTGCTTTTTTAATTATTCAGATCTTCTTCTTCTTTGGCCTCCTTGTCTCGAGAGACAATGGGTAAGCGCCGAGAGATGGTCAGTGGTTTGTGAAGCAATGCCTGGAGTGGCTATAAAGGCCAATTCTGGAGTGACAGACTCTTCCACAGGTGCTGCAGATAAAATTGGTTGTCAGGGCTGTTACACAGTTGGTTCTCTCCTTGCGCTTCTGTCTTTTTTTCCTGCCAACTGCTAAGTCTCTTCGACTCGCAATGTTTAGTCCTGCCTTTATGGCTGTCCGCCAGCTCTGGCGATCACTGGCAACTGACTCCCATGACTTGTGGTCAATGTCACGGGACTTCATGTTGCGTTTGCAGACTTCTTTAAAGCGGAGACTTGGACGGCCGGTGGTCTGAGAGCAGTGACGAGCTCGCAGTACAATGCATCCTTGGGGATCCTGCCATCTTCCATGCGGTTCACATGGCCAAGCCATCTCAAGCGCCGCTGGCTTAGTAGGGTGGATATGCTGGGGATGTTGGCCGCCTCGAGGACCTCTGTGTTGGAGATATGGTCCTGCCACCTGATGCCAAGGATTCTCCGGAGGCAGCGAAGATGGAATGAGTTGAGACTTCACTCTTGGCTAACATACGTTGTCCAGGCGTCGCTGCTGTAGAGCAAGGTATTGAGGACACAGGCTTGAAACACTCGGACTTTTGTGTTCCGTGTCAGTGTGCCATTTTCCCACACCCTCTTGGCCAGTCTGGACATAGCAGCAGACGCCTTTCCCATATGCTTGTTGATTGCTGCATCGAGAGACAGGTTACTGGTGATAGTTAAGCCTAGATAGGTGAACTCTTGAACCACTTCCAGAATGTGGTCGTCGATATTGATGGATGGAGCATTTCTGACATCCTGTCCCATGATGTTTGTTTTCTTGAGGCTGATGGTTAGGCCAAATTTGTTGCAGGCAGCTGCAATCCTGTCGATGAGTCTCGGCAGACACTCTTCTGTGTGGGATGTTAAGTCAGCATCGTCGGCAAAGAGGAGTTCCCTGATGAGGACTTTTCGTACTTTGGACTTCGCTCTAAGATGGGCAAGGTTGAACAACCTGCCACCTGATCTTGTATGGAGGAAAATTCCTCCTTCTGAAGACTTGAATGTATGTGAGAGCAGCAGTGAGAAGAAGATCCCAAACAGTGTAGGTGCGAGAACACAGCCCTGTTTCACACCACTCAGGATAGGAAAGGGGTCTGATGAGGCGCCGCTATGCTGAATTGTGCCTTTCATATTGTCATGGAATGAGATGATGATACTTAGTAGCTTTGGTGGACATCCGATCTTTGCTAGTAGTCTGAAGAGACCACGTCTGCTGACGAGGTCAAAGGCTATGGTGAGATCTATGAAAGCAACGTAGAGGGGCATCTGTTGTTCGCGGCATTTCTCCTATAGCTGGCGAAGGGAGAACAGCATGTCAATGGTGGATCTCTCTGCTCAAAAGCCGCACTGTGCCTCAGGGTAGACATGCTCAGCCAGCTTCTGGAGTCTGTTTAAAATGACTCGAGTGAAGACTTTCCCCACTATGTTGAGCAGGGAGATTCCATGGTAGTTGTTGCAGTCACCGCGGTCACCCTTGTTCTTATAGAGGGTGATGATATTGGCATCGTACATGTTCTGTGGTACTGCTCCTTCATCCCAGCACAGGCAAAGCAGTTCACGTAGTGCTGAGAGTATAGCAGACTGGGCACTCTTGATTATTTCAGGGGTAATGCCGTCCTTTCCAGGGGCTTTTCCACTGGCTAGAGAATCAATGGTATCACTGAGTTCTGATTTTGTTGGCTGTACGTCCAGCTCATCCATGACTGGCAGAAACTGGCTGCATTGAGGGTGGAATCAGTAACAACATTTTCCCCGGAGTACAGTTCTAGGTAGTGCTCCACCCAGCGGTCCATTTGCTTGCGTTGGTCAGTGATCGTGACCCCTGATTTAGACTTGAGGGGGCGATCTTCTTGATGGTTGGCCCAAAAGCTCTCTTGATGCCATCATACATTCCTCTGATGTTCTGGTGTCAGAGGCCAGCTGAATACGACTGCATAGGTGTTGCCAGTAGTCATTTGCACAGTGCCTGGCTGTTCTTTGTGCAGCGCTTCTGGCTACTTTAATTGCTACGGATGTTAACTCGCTGGGGTCTTTCTTGTAGTTCAGCAGTGCAGTGCGCTTAGCGGCTATGACAGGTTCCAGCTCTTCAAAGTCTGCATTCTGCTTCTCACGTTTGCCAAAGGTGGTCATTGCTGATGTGGGCCCGCTTTGTCCCTGCATCCCCTGCAGGAATGTTTTGAAGGGCTTTTTCAAGTGAATTTAGAAACTTATGTAACAGTTGTGGATAAGAAATTCTGTTCGTGTTGATGTGCGGCTGGCTCTTTTGCTTCTTTGATTTGAGTCTAACTTTGCTGCACACCAGGGAGTGGTCAGTGTTGCAGTCCACACTGTGGAAGCTGTGTGTGATTTGAACACTCTTTATAGAGGCTCGCCTTGTGACGATGAGGTCCAGCTGGTACCAATGACGTGATCTTGGGTGCCTCCACGAAACCTGGTGACAGGGTTTAGTATGAAAGAACGAGTTGGTGTTGCAGAGGTTGTGATAGGTACACAACTCAAGCAGTCTCTGTCCATCCTCCTTCATCCTTCCAATGCCATAGCACCCAAGGCAGGAGGGCCATGACTCAAGGTTGGCCTCAACCCTGGCATTAAAGTCCCCCAGCAGGAACAAATGTTCGGTATTAGGAATGCTACTAATGATGTTATGGAGTTCCTCGTAGAACTATTCTTTAACATCATGTGGGGAGCAGAGTGTTGGAGCATAGATGCTGAGCAGGTGTACTGGACCAGAGGTGGTGAGCAGTCGGATGGACAGTATGCATTCTGAGCCATTTGAAGGAGGCTCTATCATGGTGAGCAAAGAGTTTCTGATGGCAAAGCCCACACCATGATGTCTTGGTTTTTCAGGATCCCTACCCTGCCAGTAGAAGGTGTAGTCTTGCTGTCTTAGAGATCCGCTCGCAGGGATGTGTATCTCCTGAAGTGCTGCAATGTCCACATTGAGTCTACTGAGCTCATTGTTGATGATGGCAGTCTTCCAAGAGTCGTTGGTTTGTGTAAGGTCTTCTGACAGGCCAGGACACATACTTCTGACGTTCCAGCTTGCAAAACGAAGGGCTGGTACCTTCTTTCCTTTTTCTGTCATGCTGTTTGGTGCGGTGTTACAGTCCACTTGTCGGGCAATGACGCTGAGTTCCAAGCACCCATTGAAGCAGGTGGACTGTGGCGGGACAGAATCTTTCTGACCGGGGGCTGCCCGGTTTGAGGCGGGCGGTAGCTGTCCAGTGAGATGCGATGACCTCTTCCACCGACAAAGGCACCCAATCTCTACGCCAATTGAGCTGGACTTATAACCTGTAACTGCTGCCTTCCATGTTGTTTTGGTCGCTGTGAGGCGACTATGGAGTGACCTGTCCTCGGCGCATGCCTGGGCAAGATGCATGGAGGTTGTGAGTTGCCCAAGCATCAAAACCCCCCTCTCGGCCTTCCTAGTGGGGTCCAAAGGAGTGCAGAGCACGATATCTGGCACCTGTATGGTTGCAAGAACTGCTGGAAACATGCCAAAGATGACACATGACCGCTTTAGGGGTTCCGCTCCGGATTTTCTGTTAGGGTTTACTCCCTTAGCCTTGGCTAACGGATTCAGATCTCGGGGATAAAGTTAAAATTAAATAGCAAGAAGTAGTAACACTAAAGGTTTCAGAATTTTTCAATAAATTAAAATCTGAGGTATATAAATGATTAGAGTTAAGTAGAACCGGCCGTCCATGTCTCCGCTTTAAAGACGTCTGCAAACGCGACATGAAGTCCTGTGACATTGATCACAAGTCGTGGGAGTCAGTTGCCAGTGATCGCCAGAGCTGGCGGGCAGCCATAAATGCGGGGCTAAAGTGTGACAAGTCGAAGAGACTTAGCAGATGGCAGGAAGGGGAGAACCAACTGTGTAACAGCCCCGACAACCAATTTTATCTGTAGCACCTGTGGAAGTGTCTGTCACTCTAGAATTGGCCTTTATAGCCACTCCAGGCGCTGCTTCACAAAACACTGACCACCTCCAGGCGCTTACCCATTGTCTCTCCAGACAAGGAGGCCAAAGAAGAAGAAGTAGAAACATTTAAGTTAACTCCTTATAAAATGAACAGATCTCAGCATGAGGGAAGCAGCTGATTGGTGAGTAGCTGGTGAGTTTTTATTTAAGTCTTAAGTTTATTTCTGTTAAGTCATTAATAGTCTATTAAATAGAGGCATAACAGGGCATCTCCGACCGGTGGAGTGCTTTCCTGTTCCATGTGGGAACTCTAGGACGCCTCCTGTGTTGTGGAAAACCACATGTGCAGGAAGTGTCATCAGATGGCACAGATCAAGCTCCTGGTTTTGGAGCTTACGCAGCAGCTGGCGTCACTGTGGTACATCTGTGAGGTTGGGAGTTTCGTGGATAGCACATTTCTGGATATGGTCACCCCACAGCTTAAGAGTGTAGAGGCAAAGAGGAAATAGGTAATCACCAGACAGTTGAGAAGGACCAGGCAGGTAATGCAGGAGTCCCCTGAGTGCATCGCAGGATGGAGAGTGGAGCCTGAGCCAAGTCCATGGCACTAAGACTGGCTCAGCTGTCCAATGGGACAGAAGGAAGATTAGGAAAGCAATAGTGGAATACTGCAGTTAGGAGAACAGACAGGCATTTCTGTGGCCATAGAATCCAGGATGGTATGTTGCTTCCCTGGGGCGAAGGTCAAGATATCACTGAGCGGCTACAGAGCACTCGAAGTGGGGAAGGGTGAACAGCCAGCAGCCAGTGTTCATATCGATACCAGTGACATAGGTAGAAAGAGGAATGAGGTCCTTCAGGCAGGAAGCAAGGAAAAAAGCTAGCAAGCAGAACTTCAACTACTCCTGGTGCCACGTGCTAGTGAGTATAGAAATAGAAGGATAGAGCAATTGAATGCATGGCTGGAGAGATGATGCAGGAGGGAGGACTATAGAATCTGGGACATTGGGATCAATTCTAGGGGAGTTGGGACCTGTACAAGCTGGATGGATTGCACCTGAACAGAGCCGGGACTAATGCCGTTCCTGGGAAGTTTGCTAGTGCCATTGGCGAGGGTTTAAGCTAACTTGGTAGGGTGATGGGAACCAGGAGGTAACATTAGAGAGGACAAACAAGAAGCACAAAGAATTGGGAGAGACAGATAACACTAGAATAAGAAATAGTAAAATATTAGGTGGGGTCAGAGTAATGGGAAATGCAATAAGGCCTACATTAGGTTTACTATGTGAATGCACAGTGTGTGGTAAATAAGGTTGGTGAGCTGCAGGCACAAGGTAACCATATGGAAATGTGATGTCATGGCAATAACGGAGACCTGGCTCAAAAAACAACAGGACTGGATACTAAATATTCCTGGATGCAGGATGTTCGGGAAAGGGAAAGAAAGAAAGGAGGAGGGTGGCTGTATTGATTATGGATAATATTACAATGCTGGAGGGAGAGGATGCTCCAGAGGGGTCAAGGACAAAATCTATTTGGTTAGAGCTAAGGAACAGTACCATTACACTACTGGAGTGTATTCTATAGGCCACAAACTAGTGGGAAAGATATATAGGAACAAATTTACAAGGAAATTACAGAGAGGTGCAGTAACTATAGAGTATGTATGATGGGGAACTTTAACTATCCTAATATAGACTGGGATAGTAATAATGTAAAGGGCAGACAGGGCCAAGATTTTCTGATGATAGGTCACAGATCTGAAATGTTAACTCTGCTTCTCTCTCCACAGCTGCTGCCTGACCTGCTGAGTGTTTCCAGCACTTTCTGTTTTTATTCAAGATTTTCTGATGTGTGTTCAGGAGAACTTTCTAGATCAATATATCTCCAGTCCGGAGCTCCCAGGATGACAAAAAAGATAGAGAATAAGATGAAGCAGAAAAAGGGTGTATATGACAGATGTCAGGTCGATAAGACAAGTGAGAACCAGGCTAAATATAGAAAGCACAGATGGGAAGTGAAAAAAAAGAGCAGCATAGAGCAAGTATGGGAAGAGACTGGCATCCAATGAAAAAGGCAATCCAAAAGTCTTCTACAGGCATTTAAATAGTAAAGGGGTGGTAAAGGAGGAGTGGGGCCAATTAGGGACCTAAAGGGGCATTTACACATGGAGGCAGCAGGCATGGCTGAGGTACTATGTGAGTACTTTTCATCTGTCTTTACCAAGGAAGAAGATGCTGCCAAAGTCATAGTGAAAGAGGAAGTGATAGAAATACTGGTTGGGCTAAAAATTGATAAAGAGGATGTATTAGAAAGGGTGGATGTACTTTAAGTTGATAAGTCACCAGGACTGGATCAGATGCATCCGCGGATACTGAGGAAAATAAGAGTGAAAATTGCAGAGATACTGACCATAATCTTCCCATTGTCCTTGCATACAGGGGTGTGCGAGAGGGCTGGAGAATTGCAAATGTTATAGATTTGTTCAAAAAGGGTGCAAAGATAAGCCCAGCAACTACAAGTCAGTTAGTTTAACCTCGGTGGGAAAGCTTTTAGCAATGATAATACGGGACAAAATTAACACACCCTTGGACAAATGTGGATTAATTAAGGAAAGCCAGGGTGGACATGTTAAGGGAAAATCATTTCTAAGAACATAGGAACATAATAGGAGCAGGAGTAGGCCATTGGCCCCTGTAGCCTGCTCCACCATTCAATAAGATCATGGCTGATCTGATTGTGGCCTCAACTCCACTTTCCTGCCTGCCCCCCATAACCCTTGATTCCCTTGTAAATCAAAAATCTGTCTAACTCAGCTTTGATTATATTCATTGACCCAGCCTCCACTGCTCTCTGGGGTAGAGAACTCCAAAGATTAATGACCTTCTGAGAGAAGAAATTCCTCCTCATCTACATCTTAAAAGGGAGACACCTAACTCTGAAACAATGCCCCCTAGTTCTAGATTCCCCCACGAGGCAAAACATCCTCTCAGCATCTACCCTGTCAAGCCCCCTCAGAATCTTATATGTTTCAATGAGATCACCTCTCATTCTTCTAAACTCCAATGAGTATAGGCCCAACCTGCTCAACCTTTCCTCAGAAGACAACTCCTTCATCCCAGAATCAACCTAGTGAACATTCTCTGAATTGCCTCCAATGCAAGTATGTCCCTCCTTAGATAAGGAGACCAAAACTGTACACAATGCTCTAGGTTTGGTCTCACCAGCACTCTGTACAGTTGTAGCAAGACTTCTCTACTTTTGTACTCTATCTCCCTTGCAATAAATGCCAACATTCAATGTGCCTTCTTAGTTACTTGCTGTACCTGCATGCCAACTTTTTGTGATTCATATACAAGGACACCCAGGTCCCTCTGTGCTGCACTTTTTTGGAGTCTTTTTCCATTTAAGTAATATTTTGCTTTTATATTCTTCCTACCAAAGTGGAAACCTCACATTTTCCCACATTATATTCCATCTACCAAATTTTGCCCAATCATTTAACCTATCAATAACCCTTTACAGAGTCTCTGCGGGGGAATTTTAAGCTCTCCCCCACGACGGGTTTGGAGGTAGGGAGTGTTACGAGCTCACAGGACAACAGTCTTGCCTGTACTGTGTCTTTATTGAACTGACTCTATGATGGCTGCCTATAGTGAGTGCCTCATGGTAGAGGTCACATGACTACAGCAAGCCAGGAGGCACATTAGTACAGTATTGTATTTCATAGAAACATAGAAAATAGGAGCAGGAGTAGGCCATTCGGCCCTTCGAGCTTGCTCCACCATTCATTATGATCATAGCTAATCATCTAACTTAATTTCTATCTCAAACATTCCCCTTTTCATACAAAAAAAATTTGCATGCATTATCATTTACACTGTGAGTAGCCCAAGTTATCCACTATGCACACAACTGTTCTCATGCATTAGCAGTTCATTGTTTTCGTCAGTCACTGCATATGCATTGCACACATAGTCTTTAAATCGTACCGATCTCTTAATAGTGCACATATGCGTTGTCATTGGCTGTTCATCTAAGTGATTTTCCTTCTGCGGGAAGTGTTGTTCCCATGTCACTTGTTGTTGCCGTGGTTAACTGTTGTTGTTTAGCTAAGCAAGCTAAAGAGCCACTCATGACACATGAAATTGCAGACAGACCATGGATGAAGCTGGGAGTAGACCTCTTCCCTCTCACAGGAACTGATTATCTTGTCACCGTAGACTGCTATTCTGACTACTGGGAGATAGACCAGCTGACCTCAATTACTACCTGTGAGACTGTAGAATGCCTGAAAGCGCACTTCGGTCGTTGGCATTCCACACATTGTGATGAGCGACAATGATGGGACTGATGGTTGATCTGTGGTCTGTTCAAATGTTCAAAAACGATCTTCCTGATCGTCCGCCAGCCGTGATGGAACAGCTTCTCCAATTGTGCATGCGCCTGTGGTTGCAACGGTATATCTGGTTGTTCACTTCCACTGCATATGATCAAGGTGACAACTGTTCTATACAGGTCCCAAGTTGCCACTTGGGCTGACTCTTGTTGTGAGCGTTGAAGGTTTGTACCCTGACTGGCACTCCAATGCTCAATTCTGGCAATGGTTTGACAGTTTTGCCAAAATGAAATTTGTCTTTCTGCCGTTTCACCTTGATTTTGTCACTCATGCCTGTTCGTACTTCTGGCTTCGGTAGCTTTTTTGCTATTGGAAGAGTGGTTTGGGTGCAGCATGACATTAGTCTTTGTACTGGACTACTTTCCATGCCTTCAGTAGGTGTGTTTCTCCACTCGAGGATTGCCCTGTATACATCAGTGCTGGATTTGCTCGATTTTTTATGATTCCTTTGGCGATTTTCACTGTTGCCTCAGCCTTTCCATTTGACTGGGGATAGGGTGGAAATGATGTATGGTGTTGAATTTCCTAATCCTTTAAGTAGCGGCTGAATTCTTCACTCGTTAACTGAGGGCCATTGTCGCTCATCACAATGTGTGGAATGCCACAACGACCGAAGTGCGCTTTCAGGCATTCTACAGTCTCACAGGTAGTAATTGAGGTCAGTTGGTCTATCTCCCAGTAGTCAGAATAGCAGTCTACGGTGACAAGATAATCAGTTCCTGTGAGAGGGAAGAGGTCTACTCCCAGCTTCATCCATGGTCTGTCTGCAATTTCATGTGTCATGAGTGGCTCTTTAGCTTGCTTAGCTTGGTACTTGTTACATGCACTGCTCTGGCTGATGTGGTTTTTGATTTTGTTGCTCATGTTTGACCAGTGGATCACTCCTCTTGCTTTCCTGAGACTCAACTCAATTCCTTGGTGTTTTGCATGTATGCACTTTATTATCTCTCCTCTCAACTCCTTAGGGAAGATAGAGTCATAGAGGCATAGAGATACAGCACTGAAACAGGCCCTTTGGCCCACCGAGTCTGTGCCGAACATCAAACACCCATTTATACTAATCCTACATTAATCCCATATGCCCTACCACATCCCCACCTTCCCTCAATTCTCCTACCACCTACCAACACTAGCGGCAATTTACAATGGCCAATTTACCTATCAACCTGCAAGTCTTTGGCTGTGGGAGGAAACCGGAGCACCCGGCGGAAACCCACGGGATCACAGGGAGAACTTGCAAACTCTGCACAGGCTGTACCCAGAACCGAACCCAGGTTGCCGGAGCTGTGAGGCTGCAGTGCTAACCACTGCTATTTCCTTTATACAAGATGCCATATTTTGTGTCTATCTTCACGGTAGAAGACACAAGTTCCACACCAGAAATAGGCAGTAACCTAGGGGCTAAAAAGAGTGAGGAAATTAAGGATATTGATATCAGCCGAGAAAAGTATTGGAGAAACTTGAAGGACTAAAGTCTGACAAGTCCCCGTGACCAGATGGCCTACACCCTAGGGTTCTAAAAAGATAGCTGCAGAGATAGTGGATGCGCTGACTATGAATTTCCAGAATTCCTTAGATTCAGGAATGGTCCTGTCAGATTGGAAGTTGGCAAATGTTACGCCGCATTTCAAGAAAGGAGGTCGAGAGAAAATGGGACTACAGGCCAGTTAGCCTAACATCAGTCGTTGGGAAGATGCTGGAAACTATTATTAAAGAACAAAGAACAGTACAGCACAGGAACAGCCATTTGGCCCTACAAGCCTGCGCCGATCATGATGCCTGTCCAAACTAAAACCTTCGGCACTTACGGGGTCCGTATCCCTCTATTCCCATCCTATTCATGTATTTATCAAGATGCCTCTTATACGTCACTATAGTACCTGCTTCCACCAACTCCCCCGGCGGCAAGTTCCAGGCACTCACCACCCTCTGTGTAAAAAAACTTGCCTCGCACATCCCCTCTAAACTTCACCTCTCGCACCTTAAATCTATGTCCCCTAGTAACTGACTCTTCCACCCTGGGAAAAAGTTTCTGACTTTCCACTCTGTCAATGCCACTCATAACTTTGTAAACCTCTATCATGTCGCCCCTCCACCTCATTCCAGTGAAAACAATCCGAGTTTATCCAACCTCTCCTCATAGCTAATACCCTCCAGACCAGGCAACATCCTGGTAAACCTCTTCTGTACCCTCTCCAAAGCCTCCACATCCTTCTGGTAGTGTGGCGACCGGAATTGTACGCAATATTCCAAGTGTGGCCTAACTAAGGTTCTGTACAGCTGCAGCATGACTTGCAAATTTTTATACTCAATGTCCCAACCAATGAAGGCAAGCATGCCGTATGCCTTCTTGACTACCTTATCCACCTGCGTTGCCACTTTCAGTGATCTGTGGACCTGTACACCCAGATCTCTCTGCCCGTCAATACTCCTAAGGGTTCTGCCATTTACTGTATACCTCCCACCTGTATTAGACCTTCCAAAATGCATTACCTCACATTTGTCCAGATTAAACTCCATCTGCCATTTTTCCGCCCAAGTCTCCAACCAATCTATATCCATCACTATCCGCAACTCCACTAACCGTTGTGTCGTCCGCAAACCTACTAATCAGACCAGCTACATTTTCCTCCAAATCATTTATATATACTACAAACAGCAAAGGTCCCAGCACTGATCCCTGCGGAACACCACTAGTCACAGCCCTCCATTCAGAAAAGCACCCTTCCACTGCTACCCTCTCTTCTATGACCGAGCCAGTTCTGTATCCATCTTGCCAGCTCACCTCTGATCCCGTGTGACTTCACCTTTTGTACCAGTCTGCCATGAGGGAACTTGTCAAAGGTTTTACTGAAGTCCATATAGACAACATCCACTGCCCTCCCTTCATCAATCATCTTCGTCACTTCCTCAAAAAACTCGATCAAGTTAGTGAGACACGACCTCCCCTTCACAAAACCATGCTGCCTCTCGCTAATAAGTCCATTTTTTTCCAAATGGGAGTAAATTCTGTCCTGAAGAATCTTCTCCAATAATTTCCCTACCACTGACCTATGGCTCACCGGCCTGTAATTTCCTGGATTATCCTTGCTACCCTTCTTAAACAAAGGAACAACATTGGCTATTCTCCAGTCCTCTGGGACCTCACCTGTAGCCAATGAGGATACAAAGATTTCTGTCAAGGCCCCAGCAATTTCCTCCCTTGCCTCCCTCAGTATTCTGGGATAGATCCCATCAGGCCCTGGGGACTTATCTACCTTAATGTTTTTCAAGACGCCCTACACTTCCTCCTTTTTGATTTCGATATGACCCAGACTATCTACACACCCTTCCCTAGACTCATCATCCACCAAGTCCTTCTTTTTGGTGAATACTGATGCAAAGTACTCATTTAATACCTCGCCCATTTCCTCTGGCTCCACGCATAGATTCCCTCCTCTGTCCTTGAGTGGGCCAACCCTTTCCCTGGCTACCCTCTTGATCTTTATATATGTATAAAAAGCCTTGGATTCTCCTTAATCCTGTTTGCCAATGATTTTTCATGACCCCTTTTAGCCCTCCTGACTCTTAACATTGCAGTTTTAGCATTGCACTTGGAAAAGCATAGTATGATTAGAACAAGTCAGCATGGTTTTACTAAAGAGAGATCCTGTTTGACAAATTTATTCGAGTTTTTTGAGGATATAACTAGTAGGGTAGCTAAAATGGAACCAGTAGATGTGGTATACCTGGATTTTCAAAAGGCATTCAATAAGGTGCCACATAAAAGAATAGTAGGAAATTTAGGGGCTCATGGTGTTGGAGCTAATATACTAGCCCATGGATAGAGTAAAAGCAAAATACTGCGGATGCTGGAAATCAGAAATAAAAACAAGAAATGCTGGAAATACTCAGCAGGTCTGGCAGCATCTGTGGAGAGAGAAGCAGAGTTAATGTTTCAGGTCAGTGACCCTTCTTCAGAACTAGCAAATGTTAGAAATGTAAAAGGTTAGAAGCAAGTAAAGCAGGGGTGGGGCAAGAGATAACAAAGGAGAAGGTGTAAATAGGACAAGGTCACAGAATAGCTGACCAGAAGGTCGTGGAGCAAAGGCAAACAGTATGTTAATGGTGTGTTAAAAGACAAAGCATGAGTATAGATAGGGTGTTAACAGACTGAAAATTGAACAGCCGCAAGTACAAACATGAAAAAAATGTGGGTAAGCAAACTGAACAAACTAAGATAAAATAAAATAAACACAAAAAATTAAAAAAAAGGATAAAGAAAGTAATAACTGAAAATAAAAGTAAAATGGAGCCCGTCATGCTCTGAAATTATTAAACTCAATGTTCAGTCCGGCAGGCTGTAATGTGCCTAATCGGTAAATGAGATGCTGTTCCTCGAGCTTGCGTTGGTGTTCACTGGAACACTGCAGCAATCCCAGGACAGAGATGTGAGCATGAGAGCAGGGGGAGTGTTGAAATGGCAAGCAACCGGAAGCTCGGGGTCCTGCTTGCCGACTGAGCGGATGTGTTCAGCAAAGTGGTCACCCAGTCTGCGTTTGGTCTCCCCAATGTAGAGGAGACCACATTGTGAGCAGCGAATACAGTATACTACATTGAAAGAAGTACAAGTAAATCGCTGCTTCACCTGAAAGGAGTGTTTGGGGCCTTGATAGTGAGGAGAGAGGAGGTAAATGGGCAGGTATTACACCTCCTGCGATTGCAGGGGAAGGTGCCATGGGAAGGGGACAAGGTGGTGGGGGTAATGGAGGAGTGGATCAGGGTGTCACGGAGGGAACGATCCCTTCGGAATGCTGACAGGGGAAGGGAGGGGAAGATGCGTTTCGTAGCATGGATAGAGGATTGGTTAACAGACAGGAAGCAGAGAGTGAGCATAAATGGGGCATTTTCAAGTTGGCAAGCTGTGAATAGTGGAGTGCCACAAGGATCAGTGCTGGGGCCTCAGCTATTTACACTCTATATTAATGACTTGGATGAAGAGACAGAGAGTAATATATCTCAATTTGCTGATGATACAAAGCTTGGTGGAAAGGTAAACCGTGGGGAGGATGTAGAGAGGCTTCAAAGAGATATAGACAGGTTAAGTGAGTGGGCAACAAGATGGCAAATGGAGTATAATGTAGGGAAGTGTGAAGTTGTTCATGGTCGTAAAAATAGAAAAGCAGAATATTTTTTAAAAGATGTAAAACTGCTAAGTGTCGATGTTCAGAGAGACTTGGGAGTACTTATACAAGGAACACACAAACCTAACATGTAGGTGCAGCAGGCTATTAGGAAGGCAAATGGCATGTTGGCCTTTACTGCAAGGAGAGTGGAGTACAAGAATAAAGAAGTCTTACTAAAATTGTACAGGGCTTTGGTGAGACCGCACCTGGAATACGGAGTGTAGTTTTGGTCTCCACATTTAAGAAAGGATATACTTGAACAGGAGGTAGTGCAGCAAAGATTTACTAAATTGGTCCCTGGGATGAGGGGATTGTCCTATGATGAGAGGCTGAGTAAATTGGGCCTATATTCTCTGGAGTTTAGAAGAATGAGAGGTGATCTAATTGAGACATACAAGATTCTGAAAGGGCTTGATAGGGTAGAAGCTGAGAGGTTGTTCCCACTGGTCAGGGAATCTAGATCACGGGGACACAGTCTCAGGATAAGGGATCAATCATTCAGGACTGAGATGAGGAGAAATTACTTCACTCAAAGGATTGTGAATCTTTGGAATTTTCTGCCCCAGAGGGTTGTGGATGCTCCATCATTGAATACATTTAAGGCTGGGGTAGATAGATTTTTAGTCTCTCAGAGAATCAAGGGATATGGGGAGTGGGCACGAAAGTGGAATTGAAGCCCAAGATCAGCCATGATCATATTGAATGGCGGAGCAGGCTCGATGGGCCATATGGTCTACTTCTGCTCCTATTTCTTGTGTTCTTGTGCCATCTTGGGCTGTCAATTCATCTCTGAATGCCCAATATGCTCTTGTGACCATTGGAGTGTCCTTGATGCTTTCAGGCCATCCTTTCATCCCTACATCTTGCAAAACGAGGAGAGTTGCATCTCGTTCGGTAGTTCGCTTGATTTGAGCAAGGCGCTTATCTGTCAAATTCAATGTCTCTGCTGGGTTGATGACCTCGAGAGCACATCGAGCTGCAGCTTCACGCTTCACTCTGTCATAACATCCTCTGCTTTCTTCATAGGAAGTGCAGCTCTCGACAGCAGGTCAGTGATGTACATCTGTTTCCCTTGCTTGTATGTCATGACCAGATGATACCTCTGTAACCGGAGTAACATTTTTTGCAGACGTTTTATAGCGGATAATAGCGGCTTGAGGAAAAAGCTTTGAAGTGGCTTGTGGTCGGACTCGACTGTCACTTTGTCTCTTCCAAGTAGGTATTGATGAAAATGTTCACAAGCAAAGACAATGGCCAGGCACTCTTTCTCAATCTGAGTGTAACGTTGTTCCGTTTGCAATAATGCCTTGGATGCAAATACAACTGGTTGTTCTTGCTGCATTAGGGTTGCTCCACATCCTGTCTCGCTGGTGTCACACTGCAGGGTGACTTCATCGCTTTCATCATAGTATTTCAGCACTGGCGTTGCCCTCACTAGTTGCTTGATTTTAGCGAACACTGCTTCTTGTTCCATGCCCCAATACCACTGCATGTCTTTGGCAGTGAGTTGGAGTAATGGTTCACACTCCAATGACAAATTGGACAAGAAGTTTGTTAAATATTTTACGAATCCAACAACTTGTTGCACTGCTTTTACATCTGTTGGTCACTGCATCACTACTACTGCTCGCAGCTTTTCGGGATCTGGGCAAATACCTTTTGCTGTCAGTACATGACCTATGTACTTGACTTCAGGCATCTTTAATTGCAATTTTTTCTTGTTCAGCTTCCAGTTCATCTGGGGAGCTCTGTCTAGCAGTTGCACTAGATTTTGAATGTGGTCAGCAATGCATTCTTCCATTGTATCTCCACATCCATAAACTAGCAGATCATGCAATATAGCTTCCACTCTGGGAAGATCACTAACTATTTCACGCTGTCTGTGTTGATACTCCTCTGGAGCGCTGGAAATGCCAAATAGCATGCGCAACCATCTGTATCTCCTGAATGGCATCCAGAACATAGTAAGAAAGCAGCTGCTTTCATCCAGCTTCACTTGCCTGTAACCATCCTTCCCATCTAGGGTAGTGAAGATTTTTGCCTTTGCAAGTTGTGGCAAAATTCCTTCGATGGTTGGATACCTTCAGACATTTATTTAGATCCTTTGAGTAGATGCATAATCTCCACTTTCCAGGTTGTTTCACTGCTACCATGCTGCTAATCCATTCTGTAGAGTTGTCGCTTTCTTGATTACTCCCTTCTCTTCCAGCTCGTCTGTCTTGTCTTTCAGGCTGGCCTTGAGGGGAGCTGCAACTTTCCTCAGTAGATACTGAATTGATCTTACCCTCTCATCTACTTCGAGATGATATTCTCCAGGAAGACCTGTAAACACATCATTGTACTTCTCTAGGATCTATTCTGCAGTTAGTGGTTTAGTGTGCTACGACACGTTGAAAATCTCTTTTTGCACAATGAGGGTTACTAGTCCAAGCTTTAGACTTGCTTCGGCTGATATGAGTGGCTTTTGCTTGCCGTCTATGAGCTGGAACTCCAGATCTTCATTCTCGCCATCGCATTGGACTCTCAGAGTAACTTGTCCTCTTGGTATTAGTATGGTGCCATCATACAGCCTCAACCTTACTTTCCAGGGCTTCATTTTTGGATCACCGTGTTGAGCCACTTTGCACAGGTCTGTGAAGGTCATGATATTGCATGACGCACTGGTGTTTATTTGACACTTTAGTTTGACTTGATAGTCTCCTTCTGCAGTCATCATTCCAACTGTCACAAACCATTTATCAACTATCGACCTGACTGAACCAACCTGTTGTATGTGTATAGTGATTCATCAGAATCTTCGGCTGATATCTCTCCAGTGGCCATCTGACCTGTTCGTTGTGCTTCATTCTAGCCAAACACTTGTGTGCGGAATGATTTGGCTTCTTGCAGTGAGGCCACTGCTTTCCCCACCCTGGACATGCCATCTTTTCCTGTGCCTGATGTCTTTGTCAATAATCTTTCTGCCCTTTCGGCCTGGAATGTCTATCAGTATAATGCAAGGTTTGGTCTGTTCTGCCATGAATATGCTGTAGCCGCTGATTTACAACCTCAGCGCTTCTGCACATGTCGATTGCTTTCCTGAGTGTAAGTTTGTCTTCTCTCAGTAGATGTGCTCTCACTGCAAGATCTCTTATGCCTAATACAATCCTGTCTTTAATTAGATCATCTTTGAGTTGCGCAAATTCACAGGATTCTGCAAGCTGTGTTAATGCAGTCACATATTGATCAGTGGACTCTTTTTCACCTTGGGCCCTAATACTGAACACATACCGTTCATAACTTACCTTCATTTGGGGTTCAAAGTATGCCTTCAAAGCTTTCAAAATTTCTGCTTTTTGTTTGTTCTTCGGAGAGATTTAGGGTGGTATAGATTTTGTAACAGTCTCTCCCCAACAATGAGACAGTGTAGCTGCTCGTAGCTGCTCTGATTTGTAATTTAATCTCTCTCAATTTCGTAATTTTGCCATTGCAAGGGGAAAAACTGTCAGTTCTGCTTCATATCAACCAGCACAGGCAGAGGAAAATTACCCAGTGCTTTCAGCTGTGGCCTGTTACTTTATTTCTTTCCTGTGGCTTTTAACAGCTCTGAACATTTCAGTGTTCTTCTTTCAGTAGCTGTGCTTCTAGAAGCTCCTCAACACTCAATCGCAGCTCCACTCTGACACCCTGTTACAATCTCACAGGACAACAGTCTTGCCTGTACTGTGTCTTTATTGAACTGATGCTGTGATGGCTGCCTGCAGTGAGTGCCTCATGGTAGAGGTCACATGACTATGGCAAGCCAGGAGGCACATCAGTACAGTATTGCATTTCTGTCCTAAACAGGGAGAGCATGTAATTGGGTGGGCTAGTGGCAGAGGGACCCTACCACCTTCCCATCTCTGTTGAAAATAAATCCGGGGCAGGAAGGCCTGTAAACGGGCTTGGGCAATTCCTTTGGGCCTCCTTATCTCGAGAGACAATGGATACGCGCCTGGAGGTGGTCAGTGGTTTGTGAAGCAGCGCCTGGAGTGGCTATAAAGGCCAATTCTAGAGTGACAGGCTCTTCCACAGGTGCTGCAGAGAAATTTGTTTGTCGGGGCTGTTGCACAGTTGGCTCTCCCCTTGTGCCTCTGTCTTTTTTCCTGTCAACTACTAAGTCTCTTCGACTCGCCACATTTTAGCCCCGTCTTTATGGCTGCCCGCCAGCTCTGGCGAACGCTGGCAACTGACTCCCACGACTTGTGATCAATGTCACAGGATTTCATGTCGCGTATGCAGACGTCTTTAAAGCGGAGACGTGGACGGCCGGTGGGTCTGATACCAGTGGCGAGCTCGCTGTACAATGTGTCTTTGGGGATCCTGCCATCTTCCATGCGGCTCACATGGCCAAGCCATCTCAAGCGCCGCTGACTCAGTAGTGTGTACAAGCTGGGGATGTTGGCCGCTTCGAGGACTTCTGTGTTGGAGATACGGTCCTGCCACCTGATGCCAAGTATTCTCCGAAGGCAGCGAAGATGGAATGAATTGAGACGTCGCTCTTGGCTGGCATACGTTGTCCAGGCCTCGCTGCCATAGAGCAAGATACTGAGGACACAGGCCTGATACACTCGGACTTTTGTGTTTAATTAATGCCCAATTAATGCCACAATTGGCCCAGCGGCAAGGTGAGGCCCTGTCGCCGCACGGGGAGCACAGCAAGAAAAACCGTGTGCGTTCCACTACTTACAGTTTGTCAACCTGGATTTTTTTGAATATTTTTGCCTTAGGCTCATTGCAGATTGCTACTGGGGACAGCAGCAAAATCTTCTATTCTGCAGTCTGCATATTGTTAAATCCCTGAAAGCTTGTTGTGGAAAGATGATGCTGGAGCCTATCTTTACTCAGTTTCACTCACCTTTATTGTACAGAGTAAAGAATATTACAGACAAGTAACTCCTCACTCAGAGTCTCCTTATAAGTTTAGTTTAGTTTAGAGGTACAGCACTGAAACAGGCCCTTCGGCCCACCGAGTCTGTGCCGACCATCAACCACCCATTTATACTAATCCTGCACTAATTCCATATTCCTACCACATCCCCACCTGTCCCTTATATTTCCCTACCACCTACCTATACTAGGGGCAATTGTTAATGGCCAATTTACCTATCAACCTGCAAGTCTTTGGCATGTGGGAGGAAACCGGAGCACCCGGAGGAAACCCACGCAGACACAGGGAGAACTTGCAAACTCCACACAGGCAGTACCCAGAATTGAACCCGGGTCGCTGGAGCTGTGAGGCTGCGGTGCTAACCACTGCGCCACTGTGACCCCAATCAACACCCTCCACCTGCATATAATTAAACAATTGATACACAATTAACATATGTCTTAAGCAGGTACTTCATGCATCGTTTGCAGAGCTAGCAGCTTCATTACTTTAACCATGGACTTCCTCTAACAACAGGAGAGTACTTTAGACTTTTATCAAATGACAGCATCTCCCAAAGACTTAGACATAATTGATTGTCCTATGTGCTCCTGCATAAAATACTGGTCTACTCATGAACTGCAAGGGCAATCATTCCAACATCAAACTTGTCTCTGACCATCTACACAAGATTGTGTAAGTCAATAACTGTTTTTCAGGCAACTATCATCATGTCATTATGTTAAGACAATCCACCGTGACACATTATTTTCCCCAGAAAAGAAAGGGCTACGTTGCTTACTGGGAACAAAGGTTAACATTTACAAGCCTGACATCTCATGGCATCTCTAAGGAAAGTACAGGTATAATGATGTATATGTATCAAAAAACGTCATATTGAGCCCCCCCCCCCCCCCAGGCATTGTGGAGAAAAGAAGCAGATGTCTAAGTAGATCTGGGGATGTTGGGAAAAAATTAGTACCCACTTGGACAAGCAAGAACCAATAAAGGAGAGTAAACACAGAGTTATTAAGGCCAAATAATGTTTGACTAACTTGATTGTGTTTTTTGATGAGATAACAGAGAGGGTGGATGAGGGCAGTGCAGTTGATGTTGTGTATCTGGACTTCCAAAAGGCGTTGAAAAGTACCACCTATTAGGTTTATTAGAAAATTAAAGCCCATGGGATAAAAGAGGCAGTAGTAACATGAATATAAATTTGGCTAACGGATAGAAAACAGAGAGTTGTGGTTGCTTTTCAGACTGGAGGGAGGTATACAGTGGCATTTCCCAAGTTTCAGTATGAGGACCACTCCTGTTTTTGATATTCATTAATGACAGATCTAGCAGCTTAAAACTGGGCATCCATGAGGCACTGTGGGTCATCTGCAGGAGCGGAATTATATTCAACCACAATCTGTAACCTCATGGCCCAGCATATCCCTCACTCTACCATTACCATGAAGGCATGGGACCAACCCTGGTTCAATGAGGAGTGCAGGAGAGCATGCCAGACATACCTAAAAAAAGAGGTGCTAACCTGGTGAAGCTGCAACACAGGACTACATGCATGGTAAACAGCGGAAGCAGCATGCTATAGACAGAGCTAAACGATCCCACAGGCAACAAATCAGATCAAAGCTCTTCTGTCCTGCCACATCAGTCATGAATCATGGTGGAAAATTAAATAACTAACTGGAGGATGTTAATTGTATTTAATCATATGCAGGTGGAGGGTGTTGATTAGGGTCTTATATAAGTAGACACTGACTGAAACTGGGTGAAGGTTTGAGTGAGGAGCTGCATGTTTGTAATCTTTCTACTTTGTAAAATAAATGCAAGACTGAGTAAAGATCGGCTCCAGCATAATTCTTCAACAACAAGCTTTCTGGAGTATAACGGAGGAGGCTCAAAATCATCCCCAGCTTGTCCGCCTCCTAAGGTCCCCACTCTTATAGATGCCAGCCTTCAGAAAAATCGATTCGCTCCACGTGATATCAAGAAATGGTTGAAAACACTGGATACAGCAAAGGCTATGGGCCCTGACAACATCCTAGCTGAGTACTGAAGACCTCTTCATGGATTGCCACCTTGATGTGGTGGAGAGGCTTGTGCGTCCCTGTGATCCCTTGAGCGATGCTGTTGGGAGCTCCTTGCTCCAAGTAGGGCCTCCCATGGTGGGAAGGTCAGGGGTAGGTGCCAGACAAGGTGCGGTCCAAAAACAGGACGGCAGAACAGGCGAAGGAAGATTGTGCATCTCATTGGCTATGAAGGCAGAAGAAGGCTGCAGCAGCAAGGACACATAATGTGTCATTGTGGTTAGACACATTACAGAATCACAGAATTGTTACAGCGCAGAAGGAGGCCATTCGGCCCATCGTGTCTGCACCGGCTGTCTAAAAGAGCAATTCACTCAGTTGCATTCCCCCACCTTCTTCCGATAACTCTGCCCATTGTTCCTTTTCATATAACAGTCTAATTCCCTTTTGAATGCTTCAATTGAACCTGCCTCCACCACGCTGTCAGGAGTGTATTCCGGATCTTAACCACTCTGCATGAAACAGCTTTTCCTCATGGAGATCACTGAAGTCTGACCACAACCCATCAAGATCATGTGGACAATGATGACGCCCCAAGGTCCACATGTTAAACGAAATCACGCGCAGGTTTCTACTGGGGTCCATCTGCCAAGTCTAATGCCGACGGAGAATTGGCAATGGGGACAGGGTGGTGAACCTGGGAGTCCCTCATCAAAAGTCTGTACACAAGCAACAAATGTATGAAGGTTGTCGGACACCTGCATTGGGCCACAGATGTCCTTGCGCAGCGGCATCTGTGACTGAGCAATCTCTTCCAGGATACCTCAGCTCACCCCAATGGGGAGGGAGCTAGAAAAGGTGTCCTACAAATAGGCTGTCCCTCTTTCTCCTGGCTGGGAACTTCACCCTGCGGGATCACCGTCAATTCCAAGTCAAAGAAAGAAAACTCTAAATTTTGCAACTTGAAATGTTAGAACACTCAAGGACAATCTCAAGAATGACCATCCAGAACGAAAAACTGCAGTCGTATCACGTGAACTATCAAGATTCCAATTTGACATCACTGCTCTCAATGAGAGCCACCTGCCTGGGGATGGGCAGCTAAAGGAACAAGCAGGGGGATACACCTTAAACTGGAAAGGAAAGGCTGACAGCGACCCTCATGTCCATGGAGTTGGCTTTGCCATCCAGAGTAGGATCTTGGACGCACTGCCAGAACTCCCCAACTGCATAAATGAAAGACTCATGACACTTCACTTACAGTTTAGCCATAACCAATATGCCACCATTATCAGTGCTTATACCCCAACCCTTGACTCCAATGAATATGTTAAGGAAATGTTCTACTTTGACTTTGATGAAATTCTCACTGCCATCCCAAAATAAGAAAAAAAAAATCATCCTTCTGGGGGACTTTAATGCCAGGGTTGGCTGTGACTCCAAAGTCTGTAGTGGAACCATTGGAAAAAATGGGGTGGGAAAAGCCAATGCAAATGGAGTCCTCCTGCTGACAAAGTTTTCTCAGCATAGCCTCATTATAACAAACTTCCTTTTCCACCAGAAGGACAAATATAAAACTACATGGAGACATCCTAGATCAAAGCATTGGCACTTCTTGAATTATGTCATTGTTTGGGTCAACGATCTAAGTGATGTCTGTATCACTCAATCCATGCGGGGGAACTGATACCTGTTGGACAGATCATCGACTCGTTTGATCAGTGATGTACATCCACGCATCACCAAGACATCGCAAGACCCAAAAGTCCAAGAGGAAGAAGATCAATGTCTCACCCCTACAAAAGCCCGACCGATGAGAGGAATTCCAAATGTAGCTCATGCAGTCTGGTAAATCTTCAAACATCCAACTCAATTTCAGAAATTGACTCTTGTGCCCAGACCATTGGGTTTGGAGATTACCGTCACCAAGACTGGTGCAATGAAAATGATGCTCAAATACATGACCTCCTGGAACAAAAAAGAGCAGCCTTCATTACTTGGCAGAATGACCCAAGGTCGCAGCTCAAGAAAGCAGCATACCAACAGCTCATTACTGACGCCCAAAGACAAATCCAGAAGATAAAGGACATGTGGTGGGAAGAGAAAGCCTGAGCGATCCAACAGTATGCTGATCATCATGAGATGCAAAGCTTTTTTGAAACCACCAGGGCCATCTATACAACAAAGTCAAGTGGACAAAATCCCCTTCATTCACAGGATGGCGATTCTATTCTTAAAGATGACAATGCCATCCGCAAACACTGGAAAGAACATTTTGAACAACTCCACAACTGTGAATCCACAGTGGCAGCTGGTACGCTCCAAGCTATTCCCCAGTACCCCTGTGTTAGAATCCATGGATGAGCCACCATCGATGAGAGAGCTACAACAAGCAATCAAACGTATAAAGAACAACAAAGTCTGTGGTCCGATAGTGTTCCAGCTGAGGTCTTCAAAGCCAGCGGAATTTTGCTCATATCAAGATTCCAAGCACTCATCCTACGGATCTGACAGGAAAAAGAAGTTTCCCCCCCACCCCCGACTTCAGGAATGCAACAGTTGTACCTATTTTCAAGAAGGGAGACAAATCATGCTGTGGAAACTATCTTGTCCATAGCAGGGAAAATCCTGACATGCATTCTCCTGAATCGCCTTCTTCCTGTGGCTGAGAAAATCCTGCCAGAAACACAGTGTGGCTTTAGGCCTTCCAGAGGAACCTCCGACATGGTCTTTGTTGCCAGACAAATCCAAGAAAAATGTTGAGAACAACATCAGGAACTCTTCATTGCATTCCTGGCCACTGCCGGTACTGCAGGAGGCCCGGGAGCAGGCCCATTGCTGGAGACCTGGAGAGATGGTAAATGAGGCGGGGTCATTGGGCCTACTCTAGCAGGTCCTGGCGATGGGGGAAGGATGGACGATGAGTACCGGGGTGGGGGGTGGGGGGGTTGTTACAGGAGGTGGGTTGTCTGCTGCCGGGGCAGCCTCCCCATGTGGGGGAGGCCACCCCCCACCCCCTGCCAATGCTGGTTAATTTCAGCAGCGATGGGACAAGGCCTTTAAGTGACTAATATTAGGCCACTTCAGGGCCTCAATTGGCCTCTTGGTGGGAAGGCTGTTTTCGGCCTTTCCTGCACCCGACTTAATCGTGTTGCAGCAGGAAGGCAATGGGCCCTCTGCACCCCCACCTCCCATTGCAATTCTATGGGCCCTCCCCACCACCTTGCCAGTCTCTGGGGAGTCTATTAAATCCAGCCCTGCGTCTTCACTTCATCAGGGTGGCGAAGGCAGGTGCACAGTGGAACTGATCTAATATGAACAGTAGAAAGCCTGAAATTGGCAAGCCTGTCGTCAGCCACAATGAAAGGCTGGCACTGACGTGAATAGTTGTTTCAGTCTAAATTCACTGATTTCTTTGCGATCAGCAGCTTTGTCCAGCTATTATCGAGTGCCTTGGATTGCAGTGATGTCAATCTCACATTCTTGCCTGTGAGACTTCCCTGTAACATGGGGGCTAATAAGCACCCACGTGAATCTCTTTGTACAATTAAGACATTTTTCTTGTATGCTTTGTACTATTTCGGAGCTAGAGGCAAGTTGCTTGTTCCCCTGCTCTGACACACAAGATGCTTGTGGTGGATGTCATCTAGGTTTTAGGAGCCTGTGTGGGTCCTGCCAAAGATGGCCCCACCTGCCCCTGTAAGGGGCACACTCAGTCATCGGGGCAGGAGACAGTGTGCGCGGCTCCGACTGGAGTTGGGGGAGGGCAAGGACCAAGAGATGTGGTGCCTTGAAAAGAGCCCCCCTGTCATCAGCCATTTCTCCATCTTCCCTCTGAGAGCCCATCTGCACTTCCCTGCTAACCAAGAGTGGGAGAGCAACTGGTTACATGTCAATGAGGCATTGACCCACCAAGGCAAGGTTTTGATCGATGTTGTGCAAAATGGCAGCCAGAGTGTGCAGGCCTTTGGTGTGGGCCAGCAGGCACTAGGTCGTGTCTGATTCTCTATGAGGGTGGCCACTCTTTCCATGGAGGCAGTCATCAGTGCAAATGCCTGAGAAATCTCGCCTCTCATGCCTCCCTTTTCTCTGCAAGGGTTTGCATTGCCTCTGGAAATGCTGACAGAAGTACACCTATTTCCCATTGCTGTTCCATATGTTCCCTTTTTGTCGATTAATTCTGAAACTTAGCATCTGTGTCCAGCTGAGCAGAGATTGAAATGTCTTGCGCCCTCTGCCGGGGACTCTACTGCTGTCCCTGTCTTTAGTATCTCCTCTTGCTCACATGTGATGTGCTCCTCACTATGTGCCACCCTATCTATTTGTGATGTTGGACCCAGCAAGATATGCATATCTGCACTGGTAGGGTACGTAGGAGTCATGTGACAGTACATCTTCAGAGTGCTAGTTCTCCTTTGAGGACTCCTTGGGCTCCTCACTCATCTCCTCCGTCAGCACCATCTGTGGGAGATGAAAGACATGAGTTACTGTTTAAAAGGGCTCAGATAGAGTAAATAATGAGAAACTGTTTCCAATGGCTGATAACCAGAGGGCACACATTTAAGGTGATTGGCAAAAGGGGAGGAGACAGTGGCATAATGGTATTGTAGCTGAACTAGTAATCCAGAGGCCCAGGCTAATGGCCCAGGGACACAGGTTCAAATCCCACCATGGAAGCTGGTGGAATTTGAATTCAATTAGCAGTAAATTTAATTAATTAATAAAAATCTGGAATTGAAAGATAGTCTCAGTAATGGCGCCATAAAGCTATCATCAATAGTTACCAAAACCTATCTGGTTCACTGACATCATTTAGGGAAGGAAATCTTCTGTCCTTAGGTGATCTGGCCTACATGTGACTCCAGACCCACAGCAATGTGGTTGACTCTTATCTGCCCTCTGAAATGGTCTAGCAAGTCACTCAGTTATCAAGGACAATTAGGGATGCTAAGCATATGCTGGCCTTGCCAGCAACACCCACATCCCATGAAAGAATTAAAAAAACAAAGACGACAGAAGGAAAACCTTTTTTTTTAGACAATGAGTGGTGAGGATTTGTACAGTACTGCCAGATGGGGTTGTGAATCCCGATTCAACAGTTGTCTGTAAAAGAGACTTGGAGAAATATTTGAACGAGAAAATAATTCCAGGGATATGAGGAAGAGCAGGGAAGTAGGATTAACTGGATTGCTCTTTGAAAGAGTCAGTGCAGACTTGATGGGCTAAGTAGTCTCCATTTGTGCTGTACTATTCTATGATATAGCCTGTCTGAAGTTTTATGCATCACTGCCATGCTCCAGAGCTTCACAGTACAAGGATCAATCAACATGGACCACCTGGGGAGTTGGCGGTGTAGTGGTAATGTCAGTGGCCTAGTATTCCAGAGGCCCAGGCTAATGCCCTGGGGACATGAGTTCAAATCCCACCACGACAGCTGGTGGAATTTAGTTTTTAAAAATCTGGAATTGAAAGCTAGTCTCCGTAATAGTGCTGATGCCATGAAGCTGTCATCGATTGTTGTAAAAAACCCTCTGGTTCACTAATGTCCTTTAGGGAAGGAAATCTGCCGTTCTTACCTGGTCTGACCTACATGTGACTCCAGACCCACAGCGATGTGATTGACTCTTAACTGCCCTCTGAAATGGCCAAGCAAGCCACTCAGTTCAAGGGCAATTCAGGATGGGCAACAAATGCTGGCCGAGCTAGCGACGTCCACATTCCATGAAAGAATTAAAAAAAGGAAAGTGATGAACAAGGTTTAGATGCAGGTGGCGAACAACTTTGCTAACCGCAAAAACTGTTCTCCAGCTTCACATTAAGGAAACCTTCTCGTAACTGTCTCATCCACCCTTACATGAATAGTTTTCCCCGAAGTGTGTGACCTGTATTATCTGTGGTTGAGTCCTGAGTCCAACTATTCAAGTAATGCAGCATAATGTGGTGAGGATGTGCCTATAGTTATCCTGCTTCCCATCCTCCTCGATCTGCTGCTCTGGAAGAGGGAGGCCTGGACCTGAAACATGTGCCAGGAACTGGCTTAGGAATCCAGGACCATTGTAATAACAAAGGGCCATAATCATGGAATAGAGGGAGAAGCATAGAAACTGACTCAACTAGTGGCAGAAGAGGACTTATGAGAGTTACCTTATGAGAGTCTACAAATATTCAGGTACCTTGTGTTGGATGTGTGCTTAATATGTAGTTCTTTTCGCACTTCATGAGCCACAGCATGTGCATTGACATTGTAGTAATACAGAGTGTACTGCTAACATACCGGCTTGCCCATGCACTTGGGAATTAGGTGAACAGTCACCAGACTACTGCTTATTCCCCCTCTGTGATCAAACTAACAGCAAAGTTCTGTGAAGATGCATTGGAAGGCAACATTGTAAATTAAATCAAATGTGAGTACACTTGGCTATTTTTCAGGCACTAACACATTTATTCCTCACTTCTCTTGGGATTTATTCACAGATGAGCTAACAGGGCCAATCCCGCGATCCTGGTAAAAAAAAAAGTACAGCCAGAATCGCTGCACTTCTACAAAACTTACATGCACATAGAGAGGGGAATTAACCTTGCTGGATTCAGTGACATCAGCTCATTATAATATTTTGTGTGTGATGCTTGCACATTTACACGAACACATGGAGTGCAATCAATGGCAGGGATGAAATGTTCCTAAATGGCTACTGTTGAATTTTTACATAATGGATTGCTTTGGCTGCATTTAGGTACAGCATTAACATCAACATAAATTTATATAGCACCTTTAACACAGGCATAATCAGTCAAAATGGATACTGAACCAAAGAAGGAGCAATTAGGAAGGATGAACAAAAGCTTGGCCAAAAGGTGAGTTTTAAGAAGGGCCTTAAAGAAAGAGAAGGAGGAGAGAGTGAGAGGGTTTAAGGAAGGAACTTCTGATGCATGGGGCCTCGACAGCTGAAGGCACGTTGCCAATGATGAGTTGAAACGAGGGAGGGATGGATGCACAAGAGGTGAGTCAGATTTCTGAGAGTGTTGTTAGGACTGGAGAAGATAGAGAGATATTTAAACATGAGAGTGAGAATTTTAAGTTGGAGGCGGTTGAGAACTGGGAGCCAATGTAGGTCAAAAAGACAGGATACAGGCAACAGTGTTTTGAGCTGAAGTTTACTGAGCGAGAGGATATGACCCTGAAGACTAAACTGTCCCCTGTGATAATGTCAGTTCGGATGTTCTGCCAAGGAGTTACAATAGAAAAGGGCAACCATATTTAGGGCAGGGCGGAACCCTCCTATGTGTCTCAGTATAAAGCAAGAAAGGCAAGAGATAGCCAATCAAGTGAATAGATCATGAAAATAGAATAGGAAGGAGGTGATGGTGTAGTGGTAATGTCACTAGATGAGTAATGCAGAGCCCAAGCTAATGTTCTGGGGATGTGGGTTCAAATCCCACCATGGCAGATGGATAAAATTTGAATTCAATTAACAAGTCTGGAATTTAAAAAGCTAGTCTAATGGTGACCATGAAACTATTGTCAATTGTTGTAAAGACCCATATGATTCACTAATCCCCTTTAAGGGGAAGGAAATCTGCTGTCCTTACCTGGTCTGGCCTACATGTGATTGCAGACCCACAGCAATGTGGTTGACTCGTAACTGCCCTCTGAAATACCCTAGCAGACATTCAGTTTATGGACAATAAATGCTGGCCTCACCAGCAATTCCCACAAATGAATTAAGAGAAAAGTTCTTCGGCCTTAAAAAGATTGCCAAGATAAGCCTGTCCATAGTTTGACAATTTGCATTAATTTTATATCCATAGTGCACAAGCAGTGTGTCCTGAACATGGTGCAATATCAGTTAAAGAGCCTAGAAAGCACTGGCATAACCACTCTCATCTTTAACATCTGCACTTTAATGTCAATAATGCTTAAGGTTAGATTTTGTGGCTTCTCTTATTATGCACAACCATTGCATCTTGTGCCACCACAACAAATGTCACCTGAAGCTATTTGCATGCTGTTTCATCATCCATGCACATATAGTGGTACATGGGCTAGGCACTCGGGTACCACTTAATATTCTTCAAATGCTAACAGCATATGATTTGTATGTTTTTAAAGAAGAAGATTTCAAACATCCATTGAGAGACAGACCAGATTGATTAATGTTATCAGATTTGCTTCTAATTTCCACCCTTCTCTCACCTTTACACGGCCCATCTCCGACACTTCCCTTCCTCGACTTCTCTATCTCCATCTCTGGTGATAGGCTGTCAACTAATATCCATTATAAGCCCACTGACTCCCACAGCTACCTCAACTACACTTCTTCACACCCTGCCTCCTGTAAGGACTCCATTCCATTCTCCCAGTTTCTCTGTCTCCGACGCATCTGCTCTGATGATGCTACCTTCCATGACAGCGCTTCTGATATGTCTTCCTTTTTCCTCAACCGAGGATTCCCCCCCCACTGTGGTTGACAGGGTCCTCAACCGTGTCCAGCCCATTTCCCGCACCTCTACCCTCACCCCTTCCCCTCCCTCCCAGAACCACAACAGGGTTCCCCTTGTCCTCATTTCCACCCCATCAGCCTCCATATCCAAAGGATCATCCTCCGCCATTTCCGCCACCTTCAGCGTGATGCCACCACCAAACGCATCTTCCCCTCCCTTCCCCTGTCAGCATTCCGAAGGGATCGTTCCCTCCGTGAAACCTGGTCCACTCCTCCATTACCCCCACCACCTCGTCCCCTTCCCATGGCACCTTCCCCTGCAATCGCAGGAGGTGTAATACCTGCCCATTACCTCCTCTCTCCTCACTATCCCAGGCCCCAAACACTCCTTTCAGGTAAAGCAGCGATTTACTTGTACTTCTTTCAATGTAGTATACTGTATTTGCTGCTCATAATGTGGTCTCCTCTTCATCTGGGAGACCAAACGCAGACTGGGTGACCACTTTGCGGAACACCTCTGCTCAGTCCACAAGCAGGACCCCGAGCTTCCGGTTGTTTGCCATTTCAACACTCCCCCCTGCTCTCATGCTCACATCTCTGGCCTGGGATTGCTGCAGTGTTCCAATGAACATCAACGCAAGCTCGAGGAACAGCATCTCATTTACCCATTAGGCACACTACAGCCTGCCGGACTGAACATTGAGTTCAGTAATTTCAGAGCATGATGGGCTTCATTTTACTTTTTTTTTTAGTTATTTTTTTCTTTTTCCTTTTTTTAATATATTTTTTGTGTTTATTATATTTTATTTCATCTTAGTTTGTTCAGTTTGCTTACCCACTGTTTTTTTTCCATGTTTGTACTTGTGGCTGTTCCATTTCAGTCTGTTAACACCCTATCTGTACTAATGCTTTGTCTTTCAACACACCATTAACATATTGTTTGCCTTTGCTCCACGACCTTCTGGTCAGCTATTCTGTGACCTTGTCCTATTTACACCTTCTCCTTTGTTATCTCTTGCCCCACCCCTGCTTTACTTGCTTCTAACCTTTTACATTTCTAATATTTGCCAGTTCTGAAGAAGGGTCACTGACCTGAAACGTTAACTCTGCTTCTCTCTCCACAGATGCTGCCAGACCTGCTGAGTATTTCCAGCATTTCTTGTTTTTATTTTAGACCAGATTGATGGCTGCTTGACCAATCAACAACAAATTGGCATGAAGTGTCAGCCCTTCAGATTGAAGCAATGGTTCGGCCACATTTGGAATACTGTGTGCAGTTCTGGTCGCCACATTACCAAAAGGATGTGGATGCTTTGGAGAGGGTGCAGAGGAGGTTCACTAGGATGTTGCCTGGTATGGAGGGCCCTAGCTATGAAGAGAGGTTGAGTAGATTAGGATTATTTTCATTAGAAAGACGGAGGTTGAGGGGGGACCTGATTGAGGTGTACAAAATCATGAGAGGTATAGACAGGGTGGATAGCAAGAAGCTTTTTCCCAGAGTGAGGGATTCAATTACTAGGGATCACGAGTTCAAAGTGAAAGGGGAAAAGTTTAGGGGGGATATGCGTGGAAAGTTCTTTACGCAGAGGGTGGTGGGTGCCTGGAATGCATTGCCAGCGGAGGTGGTAGACGCGGGCACGATAGCGTCTTTTAAGATGTATCTAGACAGATACATGAATGGGCAGGAAGTAAAGAGATACAGACCCTTAGAAAATAGGCGTCATGTTTAGATAGAGGATCTGGATCGGCGCAGGCTTGGAGGGCCGAAGGGCCTGTTCCTGTGGGGTAATTTTCTTTGTTCTTTGTTTTTTGTTCTTTGTTAGAGATCTGATGGCTTGCTGGTAGCTCCACAAGGCAAGTGTCTTTGTTAGCTTGCTGCTCCTCCTTTAAATTCACTCACTATGACAGCATATCTACCCAGCAAAAGAGTGTCTTCAATGTATTGGCATTGGTACTGCATCCTCAACTATTTCATGCAAACACCGTGAGAACCAACCTTTTGTTTTATGTATGTCCTCCTGAGCTAATATAGCAGCAACCAGAGATAAGCCAGAAGCTGAATGTTTCTCAAACATCTGTCATACACTCCTGAGCCTGCAGGCACCAGCTCAGGTACATCCAGCAGAGGGCAATCTGTAGAGAGAGAGTGAGTTAAGAGCAAGCACCTTGTGAGGCACAAAACACACATGTGCAGGAGCAAGTGGCGGAGGCAGCAGAAGAATAAAAACAGTCTGGATGTAGGGCGAGGCCCAGATGTTCATCTACCCTAATGTTCATAGTTTTGTATTTTATGGGGTCTGCCGATAGAGAGAAACTCATTAATCAGCAGAAATGTTTCGTGCAATCCTTTGATAATGTTTAGAACACCCTGCTTGAAATGCTGAAGGCTCTGTAGAAATGCTGCCCCATATCTCTGTGGTAATGAGAGAGGGAGAGGGTCTAGAAATGCTGCAGTCCATCACAGAACCTGCAGCTCTACACGTATCTTTAGGGGAGTCCCGCAAGCATACAGAACCACAACACAAACATCTGAGCAACCTTTAGGCCCATTACACTGCAGAAACCACAGTAGACAGGTGGTGCTGTCACCATGCTGGAAATTAGGTGGAGATCAATGCAGCCTGCATGCCATCAGATTTTTTGTTGGTCTTTAGGGTGGGAGGTGGAAACTCCCCTTCAAAATAGGCAGAAGCTTCATGAAGATATGGAAATAGCTGGAGGCAATGTCATGTAGATGTCAATGTGATTTTGTGATATTTCTACTGGTATTACACTAGCACGTGATTGCGCCTAAAAACTTGAACATGCATAGACATAAAGCAGTTGCTGGAAGTGCAAAGCATTTAAAGGACCATGTTGTTATCACCAGGTATATCTGCAGTGTTATTTTTGGTGTTACAAATAACTTTTAGTACCACTTTTGCATCAGTGTGAGGCGCATTTACCAGGAGCAATTGTGGCCATTTTTGAAAGCTTCCAAGCCCTTTGGACTGTGGGTGCCCACATGGGAATCCTTCCTTATTTGGCTTTACTTGGAGGAAGATGAGGAGGAAGAGTGTGAGAATGCTGTGAAAGGAACATTACATAGAAGGACTCACTAACTGAAATGCCTGTGCAGGTGAACATTCTAAAGATTGTTGGAAGAACATGCAGAGACTATGCTTCACCAGGCAGCTAGTGACAGAGTTGTGTCACATGTTCCAAGGTGACCTGCATCCAACCTCCTAGGCAAATAAGGCACTTGTTGAAATCATGACAGTTTGAACATTTTTTACTCCGACTCCTTTCAGGTTATCACAAGGGGCTTCGGTAATATAAAGCAGGGTGACTGACGTATTGAATATCTTCATCATTCTGTTGTGGCACACCAATAAAGGCCCTAAATGGAGACATAGAACAGTTGAAAGGCAGACAGAAATGTTGTCATAAAATTTGTTTATCACTGAGATGGGGTTCATTTTTGCTTTATGCAATGGTGTAAAATGGTGTAAAACAGCAGCCCATTTTACATCTCTGCCAGTTTTTATTTCTATTGAATGTGCAGAATGAATTGAGCCAATGTGAGGGAATGCCTATGAGAAATATTGGCAGAGTGTTTTCAAAATTAGAGCATTTGTAATTGTGGAAGAGAGCTACATATCAGCATATTCTTGAGTTGATGTAACCAAAGGGAAATTATGATGGCAAGCCTGATTCTACTGTGGACAAGGAACATTTCGAGGTGAAACTATTCCTTAATAGCTGTACACGCAGATGTCTGGCAGCTGGACATGGTTTATCCTGGGTGATCAGTTTCTGGAGCAGGGCTTCAACAGCCGGTTCACCCATTTGTCCTCCTCAGAAGCATCAATTTAGAGTCCTTTGGCAAGTGTAGCTTGCACAAAGAGCAATTTTATGTGAGACCTCAGCTAATCTGTACTGCAATGCTTCCCAGATATCAAAAAAAATGCTGCTGGTATGTGGGCAATGCTAGCAAGGCCACATTTATTGCTCATCCCTTGTTACCCTGCAAAGGTGGTGGTGGGCCCTCTTGAACTGCTGAAGTCCTTGTGGTAGTGGTGCTTCCACAATTATGTTAGATAGGGATTTCAAGAATGACACACTGATGATGAAGTAATGGCATTTATGTCTAATTTAGGTTGGTCAGTGTTGAAAGGGAATTTGGAGATGCTGCTGTTCCCACAACTCTGCTGTTCTTGTTTTTAGTGGTACAGGCTGCATGGGAGGGAGGGAGGTGTCAGTGGGATGATTGGCTTTTAACATTTCTTTCACATTCCTGATGCTATGATACAACCAGCAGTAATTCTGATATACTGGCATTTTTTTTAAAGGGCTACGTATTGAAACAGGTCAGCAGTTATTTTCAGAATCATTTGCATGCAGTGAGCAAGTAAGTGGTGGGCAGTATGAGATGTCCACAGGGGAGAATTTTGCTGGCTTTTTTTTTATGAGTAAGCAACAGAGAGTAGGTCTTCTCACCCCAATTTCTTTTACTGGCTGCTGGGAATACTCAAAACATGTAATACATTGGAGAACAACCAAAACCCATATATGGAGTTTTATACACATAAATTTGACATTCATTTATTATGAATGGGCAGAATTGGCAGTGGTGCCCTCAGCACCATTAATCGAAATTCAAGTGGACAGTGCAGGTCGCAATGATGTTGTGATAATTTCACCAGTCTAGTAACCCAGTAGTAATGCTCTAGGGATGTTGGTTCGAATCCCACCATGGCAGATGGTGAAATTTGAATTTAAACCATTGTTGATTGTTGTAAAAACCCACCTGGTTTGCTAATGTCCTTTAGAGAAGGAAATCTGCTGTCCTTACCTGGACTCCAGACCCATAGCAATGTGGCTGACTCTATCAAACTGCTACAAAGCCAAAGAAAAGGAATGAAACCAGATGAACAACCCAGCATCAACCTAGGCACTGGAAACGACAATTGCAAACCCAGCCCTGTTGACCCTGCGAAGTCCTCCTTCCTAACATGTGGTCGCTTGTGCCAAAATTGGGAGAGCTATCCCACAGACTATTCAAGCAACAGCCTGACATAGTCATCCTCACAGAATCATACCTTATAAACAATGTCCCTGACATCACCATCCTTGGATATGTTCTGTCCCACAAGAAGTGGTGGTATACAGTCAGGAGGGAGTTGCCAAGGGAGTCCTCAACATTGACTCCAGACCCCATGAAGTCTCATGGCATCAGGTCAAACATGGGCAAGGAAACCTTCTGCCCATTACCAAATACTGTTCCCACTCTCCTGCCCCCACCTCGGCTGATTAATCAGTGCTTCTCCATGATGAACACCAATTGGAAGAAGCACTGAGGGTAGCAAGGGCACAAATGTACTTTGGTTGGGGGACTTCAATATCCATCATCAAGAGTGGGTGGCGCAGTGGTTAGCACCGCAGCCTCATAGCTCCAGCGACCCGGGTTCAATTCTGGGTACTGCCTGTGTGGAGTTTGCAAGTTCTCCCTGTGTCTGCATGGGTTTCCTCCGGGTGCTCCGGTTTCCTCCCACTTGCCAAAGACGTGCAGGTTGATAGGTTAATTGGCCATTATGAATTGCCCCTAGTATAGGTAGGTGGTAGGGAAATATAGGGACAGGTGGGGATGTGGTAGGAATATGGGATTAGTGTAGGGTTAGTATAAATGGGTGGTTGATGGTCGGCACAGACTCGGTGGGCCGAAGGGCCTGTTTCAGTGCTGTATCTCTAAACTAAAAACTAAGAGTGGCTCGGTAGTACCACTAGTGACCGAGTCCTAAAAGACATAGCTGCTGGATTGGGCCTGTGGTAGGTGGTGAGCGAAAAACCTACTTGACCTTGTCCTCACCAGTCTATCTGTTGCAGATGCATCTGTTAGAGTCAGAGGCCTAGAGTTATACAACACAGAAACAGTCCCTTTGGCCCATTGTGTCCGTGCCGGCCATCAAGCACCTAACTATTCTAGTCCCATTTTCCAGCACTTGGCCCGTAGCCTTGTATGCTATGGCATTTCAAGTGCTCATTTAAATACTTCTTAAATGTTGTGAGGGTTCCTGCCTCTACCACCTCTTGAGGCAGTGCGTTCCAGATTCCAACCACCCTCTGGGTGAAATTTTTTTTCCGCAAATCCCCTCTAAATCTCCTGCCCCTTACCTTAAATCTATGCCCCCTGGTTATTGACCTCTCTGCTAAAGGAAAAAGTTTCTTCCTATCTTACCTATCAATGTCCCTCATAATTTTGTGTAGTTCAATCATGTCCCTCCTCAGCCTTCTCTGCTCTAAGGAAAACAACCCTAGCCTTTTCAGTCTCTCTTCATAGCTGAAATGCTCCAGCCCAGGCAACATCCTGGTGAATCTCCTCTGCACCTTCTCCAGTGCAATCACATCCTTCCTATAGTGTGATGTCTAGAACTGTACACAGTACTCCAGCTGTGGCCTAACTAGCATTTTATACAGCTCCATCATAACCTCCCTGCTCTTATATTCTATGCCTCGGCTGTTAAAGGCAAGTATTCCATATGCCTTCCTAACCACCTTATCTATCTGTGCTGCTGCCTTCAGTCATCTATGGACAAGTACACCAAGGTCCCTCTGACCTTCTGTACTTCCTAGGGTCCTACCATCCATTGTATATTCCCTTGCCTTCTTAGTCCTCCCAAAATGCATCACCTCACACTTCTCAGGATTAAATTTCATTTGCCACTGCTCCACCCATCTTACCAGCCCATCTATATCGTCCTGTAATCGAAGGCTTTCCTCCTCGCTATTTACGACACCACCAATTTTCATGTCATCTGCGAACTTACTTATCATACATCTATATCATTAATGTACACTACAAACAGCAAGGGTCCCAGCACCGATCCCTGTGGAACATCACTGGTCACAGGCTTGCACTCGCAAAAATAACCCTCGACCATTAACCTCTACCTCCTGCCACTAAGCCAATTTTGGATCCAATTTGCCAAATTGCCCTGGATCCCATGGGCTCTTACCTTCTTAACCAATCTCCCATGCGGAACTTTATCAAAAGCCTTACTGAAGTCCATGTAGACTACATCAATTGCTTTACCCTCATCTACACATCTAGTCACTGCCTCGAAAAATTCAATCAAGTTTATTAGACATGACCTCCCCCTGACAAAGCCATGCTGACTATCCCTGATTAATCCCTGCTTCTCCAAGTGGAGATTAATCCTGTCCCTCAGCATATTTTCCAACAGTTTCCCGACCACTGATGTCAGACTCACCGGCCTGTAATTACCTGGTTTATCCCTGCTACCCTTCTTGAATAATGGCACCACATTTGCTATCCTCCAGTCCTCTGATACCTCTCCTGTGACCAGAGAGGATTTGAAAATTTGTGTCAGAGCCCCTGCTATCTCCTCCCTTGCCTCACATAACAGCCTGGGATACATCTCATCTGGCCTTGGGGATTTATCCATTTTTAAGCCTGCAAAAACAGCTAATACTTCCTCCCTTTCAATGCTAATATGTTCAAGTATATCACAGTCCCCCTTCCTGATCTCTACACCTATATCATCCTTCTCCATAGTGAACACAGACGAAAAGTAATCATTTAAAGCCTCACCTATGTCCTCAGGCTCCATACAGATTGCCACTTTAGGCCCTAATGGGCCTCACTCTTGCCCTTGTTATCCTCCTGCCCTTAGTATATTTATAAAATGCCTTAGGATTTTCCTTTATCTTGCCCGCCAGTATTTTTTCATGTCCCCGCTTCGCTCTCCTAATTACTTTTTTAGTACCCCCCCCCCCACACTTTCTATCCTCCTCTAGTGCCTCTGCTGTTTTCAGTGCTCTGAATCTGCCATAAGCCTCCTTTTTTTCCCTGATCCAATCCTCTATATCCCTTGACATTCAAGGTTCCCTGGACTTGTTGGTCCTACCCTTCACCTTAATGGGTCCATGTTGGCTCTGAACCTTCAGTATTTCCTCTTTGGATGACTCCCACTGGTCTGATGTAGACTTTCCTACAAGTAGCTGCGCCCAGTCCACTTTGGCCAGATCCTGTTTTATCATATTAAAATCGGCCTTCCCCCAATTTAGTACCTTTATTTCCGGCCCGTCTTTGTCCTTTTCCATAACTACCTTAAATCTTACAGAGTTATGGTCACTATTCCCGAAATGCTTCCCCCACTGACACTTCTACCATTTGTCCAGCTTCATTCCCTAGGATTAGGTCCAGTACTGCCCCTTCTCTCGGAGGACTTTCTACGTACTGGCTCAAAAGCTCTCCTGTATACATTTTAAGAATTCCGCCCCCTTTAAGCCTTTTACACTAAGACTATCCCAGTTGATATTCGGTAAGTTGAAATCCCCGACTATTATTACCCTATTATTTTTACACCTCACTGAGATTTGCCTACATATCTGCTCCTCTATCTCTCCCTGACTGTTTGGAGGCCTATAGTACACTCCCAGCTAAGTCATTGCCCCCTTTTTGTTTTTAAGTTCTACCCATATGGCCTCATTTGAGGAACCTTCTAAGATATCATCCCTCCTGACTGCAGTAATTGACTCATTGATCAACAGTGCAATGCCACCTCCTCTTTTATCCCCTCCCCTGTCACGCCTGAAGATTCTATACCCTGGAATATTGAGCTGCCAGTCCTGCCCCTCCCTCAACCCTGTCTCTGTGGTAGCAACAATATCATAATCCCATGTGCTAATCAATGCCCTCAATTCATCTGCCTTACTGGTAAGAGTCCTTGCATTAAAATAGATGCAATCCAGCCTTGCATTTTTCACTTGTGCCTTAACAGGTCTATATTTGTTCTGCCTTCCAGACTGACTCAGTTTCTCTTCTATATTTGACTGTGCATCACCCCCTACTGTATCTCCACTCTGTATCCCATTCCGCCGCCAAATTAGTTTAAACCACCCGCCCCTCCCACCACAGCAGCACTAGCAAAACCCCAAGAAGGATGTTGGTGCCGTTCCGGTTCAGGTGCAACCTTTCCAACTTGTACAGGTCCCACCTTTGCCAGAAACAGACCCAGTGATTCAGGAAACTAAAGCTTTCCCTCCTGCACCATCTCTTCAGCCATGCATTCATCTGCTCTATCCTCTTATTCCTATACTCACTAGCACGTGGCACCGGGAGTAATCCAGAGATTACAACCTTTGAGGTCCGGCTTTTTAATCTGCTACCTAGCCCCCTAAATTCTTGTTGCAGGACCTCATCCCTCTTTTTACCTATGTCGTTGGTACCAATGTGCACCATGACCTCTGACTGCACACCCTCCCCCTTCAGAATGTCCTGCAGCCGCTCCATGACATGCTTGACCCTAGCATCAGGGAGGCAACATACCATCCTGGAGTCACGTTTGCGGCCACAGAAATGCCTATCTGTACCCCTTATGATAGAATCCCCTATCACTATAGCCCTTCCACCCCTTTTCATCCCCTGCTGTGCAGCAGAGCCATCCGTGGTGCCACGAACTTGGCTGTTGCTGCTTTCCCCTGGGAGGCCATCCTCCCCCAACTATATCCAAAGTGGTATATCTATTTGAGAGGCGTATGGCCACAGGGGACTCCTGCACTACCTGCCAATGCCTACTACTCTGCTTGGTGGTCACCCATCCCTTTTCTGCCTGTGCAGCCATTACCTGCGGTGTGACCACCTCGCTAAACATGTTATCCACGACATCCTCAGTATCGCGGATGCTCCACAGTGAATCCACCCGCAGCTCCAACTCTGTAATACGGGTTGCCAGTAGCTGCAGCTGGACACACTTCCTGCACACCTGATCGTCAGGGACACTGGAAGCGTCCCTGATTTCCCACATAGCGCAGGAGGAGCATCTCACGGGTGCAAGCTCTCCTGCTATGACATACCTTTAGATTAATTAGTGACTCCCTTTAAAAAATACTACTTACACTAGGGGCCTTGTTCTACTCCAAACACTACCCACTACAATCTAAATTACACTAATTTAAAAAAACACACTTTAGTAGTACTCACTTTATCACTTGAGGTTTTTTTTTAAAAGACAACTTTCCCCTTATTTTTTAAGCTGTTTAAATTGACTAACAGCTGTTACTTACCCAACCAATCACCTTGCAGATTTCCCATGATGTCACTGTAAGTCTATTTTTTCCTCTTTCGAGTCTCAGCGTTGATGACTGTATTGATAGGAGTGACCATCCTTGCGGAGACTAAGTTCCATCTTTGCATTGAGGGTACCCACCATCGTGTTGTGTGGCACTACCACCGTGCTAGATGGGATAGATTTCAAACAGATCCAGCAACTCAAAACTGGGCATCCATGAGGCACTGTGGGCCATCAGCAGCAGCAGAACGGTATTCAACCACAATCTGTAACCTCATGGCCCGATCCCCCACTCTACCATTGCTATCAAGCCAGTAGACCAGCCCTGGTTCAATGAAAAGTGTAGGAGGGCATGCCAGGAGCAGCACCAGGCATACCTCAAAGTGAGGTGTCAGCCTGGTGGAGCTACATCACATGACTACTTGCATACCAAACAGCAGAAGCAGCATGCAATAGACAGAGCTAAGCAATCCCACAACCAGTGGATCAGATCTAAGTTTTGCAGTCCTGCCACATCTAGTCATGAATGGTGGTGGACAATTAAACAACTAACAAGAGGAGGAGGCTCCACAAATATCCCCATCCTCAATGATGTGGGAGCCCACCGCATCATTGCAAAAGAGAAGGCTGAAGCATTTGCATCCATCTTCAGCCAGTGATGCCGAGTTGATGATCCATCTCAACCTCCTCCTGAGGTCCCAGCATCACAGATGCCAGTCTTCAGCCTATCCAATTCACTTCAAGTGATATCAACAAATGGCTGAAGGCACTGGATACTACAAAGGCTATGGGCCCTGACAATATTCCGGCAATAGTACTGAAGACTTGTGCTCCAGAACTTGCTGCACCCCTAGCCAATCTGTTCCAGTACAACTACAACGCTGTCATCTACCCGATGATGTGGATAATTGCCCAGGTATGTCCTGTGCACAAAAAGCAGGACAAATGCAATCTTGCCCATTACCGCCCTATCAGTCTACTCTCGATCATCAGCAAAGTGATGGAAGGGGCCTTCAACAGTGCTATCAAGTGGCACTTGCTCAGGTGAGGTGAGAATGACTGCCCTTAACATCAAGGCAGCATTTGACCGAGTATGATGTCAAGGAGCCCTAGCAAAACTGGAGTCAATGGGAATAAGGGAGAAAACTCTGTGCCAGTGGGTGTCATACCTGGCGCAAAGGAAGATGGTCGTGGTTGTTGGAGATCAATCATCTCAAACCCAGGACATCACTGCAGGAGTTTCTCAGGCGACTGGCCTAGGCCTAACCATCTTCAGCTGCTTCATCAATGACCTTCCTTCAATCATAAAGGTCAGAAGTGGGGATGTTCGCTGATGATTGCACAATGTTCAGCATCATTCGCGACTCCTCAGATACTGAAGCAGCCCATGTCCGTATGCAGCAAGACCTGGACAATATCCAGGCTTGGGCTGATAAGTGGCAAGTAACAATCGCACCACACAAGTGCCAGGCAATGACCATCTCCAACTCTAACCTTCTCCCCTTGACATTCAATGGCATTACCATCACTGAATCCCCCACTATCAACATCCTAGGGGTTATCATTGACCAGAAACTGAACTGGAGTAGCCACATAAATGCTGTAGCTACAAGAGCAGGTTAGAGGCTAGGAATTCTGTGATGAGTAACTCACTTCCTGACTCCCGAAAGCCTGTCCACCATCTACAAGGCACAAGCCGGAATGTGATGGAATACTCCCCATTTGCCTGGATGAGTGCAGCCCCAACAACACTCAAGAAGCTCAACACCATCCAGGACAAAGCAGCCCGCTTGATTGGCACCCCATCCACCACCTTCAATATTCACTCCTTCAACCACCAATACACAGTGACAGCAGTGTGTACCATCTACAAAATGCACTGTAGCAACTCATCAAGGCTCTTTCAACAGCACCTTTCAAACCCGTGACCACTACCACCTAGAAGAACAAGGGCAGCAGATATATGGAAACAGCACCAAGCAAGTTACCCTCCAAGCGATATACCATTCTGACTTGGAACTATATCGCCGTTTCTTCACTGTCATTAGGTCAAAATCCTGGAACTCCCTTCCTAACAGCACTGTTGGTATACCTACACTCCAAAGACTGCAGCAGTTCAAGAAGGCAGCTCACCATCATCTTCTCAAGGGCAATTAGGGATGAGCAATAAATGCTGGCCTGGCCAGCGACACCCACATCCCATGAACGAATAAAAAAAATTATGATGCAGATTGCTCATCAGTGTAAATTGTATAGAATGACTTTACCTGTTCTGGATGTCAATTGGACAATATTGTGAACAGTAGTTTAAATACTGAGAAAGTCCCATTCTTTTTTTCCAAGTAATTGTTATCGGATTATTATCTGATAAGTTTTCACAATAGATGAAGTTGAATTTCAACACCCAAAGTGTATTGTGTCACAATGCCGTTAGCTGTCCGATGTGTTTGTGTGTACCAGCTGTACAGTTCAATAACATCACCAATATACAGCCTGTAATAGTATATAAAGTTATATAATGTGATATACAGTACAATGTTAAGATTGCTGTGCATGTGCAATGTGTCATCAAGATTGAGGAGAAACCCAGAGTGCCCAGCCATGAGTTACTGGTAAAATTTGACAAGTGAGATAATGTTAGTGCATTTCACTTTTGTTGCCAGCTTGGTTATATTACAGACACGAGTGACATAGCCAGTATGTGTTCAGTTATGGCCATTATTAAGGCTGTAGACTTATGAACATATGAGCAATGATAGACAGAAAATGACCCTCTGGTCTGTCCAACCTGTCCCACTCAATGGTGATTCCTTGTGCATCACAATACCTACACTCTCCACCCCAAAACTATGGGCTGAATTTTCCCAATCCCATGGTGGCAGGCATGGAGGCTGAGGGAGCCAGGAAAATAGGGGAGAGCTGTGATGGTATAGCTCCCTGATGCATTCCTGCTGATGGGAACTTTTCCGGGGCAGGCTGGTACTCGGATCGGTTGCCTGCTCCACAGAGGTGGGCAGCTAATTAAGATGTTTAAGGCCCCATTAGGAGTGATTTTGCAGCTTTGCTGGCATTTTTCTGCTGGAAGATTGGCTCACCAGCTCGTGCCAAGGCTGCCAACTCACTGGAGGCGGTCTCCCTGCGGCAGGCCGGGAAGGGCCATCGGAGCCAGAAGCTCCATGCCCCAAAGAGGGGGCCGCAGACAGGAATTGCTGCAGCCACAGCCCAAAAGATTACTCCAGAGGGATTTCCCCTCTGCTCCGAGGGACCTAGCAGCTTCGCTTCTCATAATTTTTACCTTAGATCCACGCCTCCAAGGGTGTCAACATGTTGCGAGCCTTCCTGGTCCCCGACATGCTTCAGCAGTGCCCACCTCTCCCTGTGGCACTGCCAAGGCTCCAGAGCTACATGCTCTTTGATTGGGCTGGCAGCATCAAGAGCCTGCTCGCTGTCCTTAATTGAACGGCTAAAAGGCCATCATTTAGGAGGTTGCCTCAAGGAAAATTGTGCCATTGGGTGTGCTGCCAGCAAGTATAACCTTGGGAAGACCACATTTGGGCCCAAAGTAGAGGTCCCAAAGCCCGCAGGAAAATCTAACTCTATGCGATCTCCTGGCAGAGACAAAAATATAGGCCAATTTGGAAAGAAAAGCTCTGATATCTTCCTCCCTAGCTCTCTCTTAGCAATCAAAACTAATTCGAGAGATCATTCTGGCCCTGTAAATTCTATCCAGTACTTACCATTTGTAAGTGGGGATCTCCATCCAAGCCAAAAACAGATCCAGCTCTCACTTGAAAGATTTCAGTGAATTAGCATTCAGCACAGCAGCTGACAGCCCGTTCCAGAGGTGCACTGTCCTTTGGGAAAAGAACCATCTCTAGCCTCTAGGTTGACATCTAACCTAGATGTGGCCTTATGCAACTTAAATTTGTGATCCCCACTTCATCTAACTTATTCAATTGGAACAAATTATCTACTCACACACTATCTATTCCCTTCATAGTCAATTCACCCCTAAGTCTATGCTTCTCTAAAGTGTAAAGTACCAGCTCTTTTAGTCTATCTTGTTAACTAAGATGCCTGCCTCCACTAGAAGCAGTGTTGAAATAGCTGTTACAGCTGGTAAGAGGTGTGGATGGTTCCCACTGTTCATCTCCCAACTGAATACAGCGAGTGTTTTTGTTCCTAGGGTTTTAACACTTTTTGTTTTATTTGTCAGATAAACAGACAGGGCCACGTTTTCTTGTAGATTTAAAACAGAAGATTATCTATTTATTGAACAAAATTCATTCCTGAAATGGTCGCAACCGCACCCACACATGCACTCACTTGCACGCATGCGCACACACACACACTCAAGAATAGATAGATAGAAAGAAAAAGGATAAGCTTAGAAGAGTAAGAGATGATTTGATTGAAACATATAAGATCCTGAGGGGCCTTGACAGGATGGATGTGGAAAGGATGTTTCCTTTTATTGGAGAATCTAGAACTAGGGGTCGCTATTTAAAAATAAGGGGTCGCCCATTTAAGACAGAGATGAGGGTCGTGATCCTTTGGAACGCTCTTCCTCAAATGGCAGTGGAAGCAGAGTCTTTGAATATTTTTAAGGCAGAGGTAGATAGATTCTTGATAAGGAAGGTGGTGAAAGGTTATCGGGGGTAGGCGGAAATGTGGAATTAAGGCTACAATTAGATCAGCCATGATCTTGTTGAATGGCCAAGCAGGCTCAAGGGGCCGAGGGGCCTACCCCTGCTCTTAATTCGTATTTGTATGTAAGTGGTTTGAAGTGAGGTAGGTGTTCGGAGTTCACGGTAAACCTGTTAAATCTTCTCGGAGGACATTTTTCTCTTTTAAAGTTGCAAGCCTGGGTGTTGAAAGTTTTCTGATGGTTGAGACTTCATTCTGGAGATGGTGGTCACTTTTAGTTCTCTTATGCACCAAGTTGAAGGGTAGAATTTGCAGCAGGGCTCCTTTTTTGATTTTTGCTGGATCTCTCAGCTCTCGGCTGGACAGGCTTTTGTGATGTTGTTGTGATCTTTCCCCTCTCCAGAGAGATACTTTTTAAGGTAATAAATCTCTCACAAGTTACCTCTGTTTGGAGATGCATAGCCCCCTCCCTAAGGTGACCAGCAATGGCCCAGGATTTGGCCACTTCACACCTTCTTTGTTTCAGAAGAACCCATTCAATTCAAAAATGTTTCCTGATAGATTCAGGATGGGTGTAATTGACACCTCTTAGCCTTAACAGATAGTAAGACAGTTTGAATATACGAGGCCAGGTTGTTTGACCTTCGGTGGCTATTTTGCAGCACATTGTCCACTTTTTTTTAAAAAGGAAAAGTCAATTTTATAACTCTTCAGTTTGGGTTCTGCATTTTCATCGCTGCACTCCCCTGAAATTACCCCTGAAATAATCAAGAGTGCTAAGCCTGCTATACTCTCAGCACCCTATGAACTGCTTTGCCTGTGCTGGGATGAGGGAGCAGTACCACAGGACATGCACGATGCCAATATCATCACCCTCTATAAAAACAAAGGTGACCGCGGTGACTGCAACAACTACCGTGGAATCTCCCTGCTCAGCATAGTGGGGAAAGTCTTTGCTCGAGTCACTTTAAACGGGCTCCAGAAGCTGGCCGAGCGTGTCTACCCTGAGGCACAGTGTGGCTTTCGAGCAGAGAGATCGACCATTGACATGCTGTTCTCCCTTTGTCAGCTACAGGAGAAATGCCGCGAACAACAGATGCTCCTCTACATTGCTTTCATTGATCTCACCAAAGCCTTTGACCTCGTCAGCAGACGTGGTCTCTTCAGACTACTAGCAAAGATCGGATGTCCACCAAAGCTACTAAGTATCATCACCTCATTCCATGAAAATATGAAAGGCACAATTCAGCATAGCGGCACCTCATCAGACCCCTTTCCTATCCTGAGTGGCGTGAAACAGGGCTGTGTTCTCGCACCCACACTGTTTGGGATTTTCTTCTACCTGCTGCTCTCACATGCGTTCAAGTCTTCAGAAGAAGGAATTTTCCTCCACACAAGATCAGGTGGCAGGTTGTTCAACCTTTCCCGTCTAAGAGCGAAGACCAAAGTACGGAAAGTCCTCATCAGGGAACGCCTCTTGGCTGACGATGCTGCATTAACATCTCACACTGAAGAGTGTCTGCAGAGTCTCATCAACAGGATTGCGGCTGCCTGCAACGGATTTGGCCTAACCATCAGCCTCAAGAAAATGAACATCATGGGACAGGACGTCATAAATGCTCCATCCATCAATATCGGCGACCACACTCTGGAAGTGGTTCAAGAGTTCACCTACCTAGGCTCAACTATCACCAGTAACCTGTCTCTCGATGCAGAAGTCAATAAGCGCATGGGATTGGCTTCCACTGCTATGTCCAGACTGACCAAGAGAATGTGGGAAAATGGCGCACTGACACGGAACACAAAAGTCCGTGTGTATCAAGCCTGTGTCCTCAGTACCTTGCTCTACGGCAGTGAGGCCTGGACAATGTATGTCAGCCAAGAGTGACGTCTCAACTCATTCCATCTTCGCTGCCTCCGGAGAATCCTTGGCATCAGGTGGCAGGACCATATCTCCAACACAGAAGTCCTCAAGGCAGCCAACATCCCCAGCTTATACACCCTACTGAGTCAGTGGCGCTTGAGATGGCTTGGCCATGTGAGCCACATGGAAAATGGCAGGATCCTCAAGGACACATTGTACAGCGAGCTCGCCACTGGTATCAGACCCACCGGCCGTTCATGTCTCTGCTTTAAAGATGTCTGCAAACGCGACATGAAGTCCTGTGACATTGATCACAAGTCGTGGGAGTCAGTTGCCAGCGATCGCCAGAGCTGGCGGGCAGCCATAAAGGCGGGGCTAAAGTGTGGCGAGTCGAAGAGACTTAGCAGTTGGCAGGAAAAAAGACAGAAGCGCAAGAGGAGAGCCAACTGCGAAACAGCCCTGACAACCAATTTTATCTGCAGCACCTGTGGAAGAGTCTGTCACTCCAGTATTGGCCTTTATAGCCACTTCAGGCGCTGTTCCACAAACCACTGACCACCTGCAGGCGCTTCCCCACTGTCTGTCGAGACAAGGAGGCCAAAGAAGAAGACTCCTTGTGAGTGTGAAATAGCCCAAATTAATTTCACATGGGGGGCAGAGTTTCTGCTTTGGACGGAATTGTGAAATTGAATGCAAATTGGACTTAAAATTTTGTTGGCTAGGTTACAGTTCAAGCTTCCATTAAAATTCCTTTGCATAATCCCAAACATAAAACCTTCCATGAACCAGTGCAAACAGTCAGCATAATAGAACTTAATTGTTTATTTTTTTCCCTTTGCATTGAGAAATATTCATTGATGTAAAGTGTAACCTGGTGCAGTTTTATTAATCCAGCTGAAAATGGGGTTATCACAAAAAATATGCATTTTTATTAACCGTTTAGTCCTCCACCTGTTTTTAATTCATTGAAAACGACTTTAAAAATATATTGAATCATTTACTAGTTTCATTGGTGTACACTAAGCAGTTTCTTAGTAAACTGATATTTTAATTTGCACCTAAGAAATCAAGCACAGTTTGAAAAGCCTTTCTGAAGCAGAGGAATCAGTGGAAATTCACCATCCTAATTATTCTAAATGTAGTTTTACCCAGTTTTGTGAGCAGGACTGGCTTTGGGCAAAATGATTTTTAATCAGCACTAAATATCGCGGAAACTCCATTTACATTTGAGTTTTCATGATTTTTTGAGCAGGTTCGGTCGATTTCACTCATTACACTGATAAAGTTGGCGTAACCTAGCAGAAATTCTCCTCCAGGATACTTACAGGCAGCAGAGGAGACTTTAATTCTGGCAGATTACATTGAATTCAGACCCAGGTCCTAGAAATAAATGGATATTTTGCTAATAGGCTGGCCTAGAAATTGTTTTTTGCCGGTCTGGTGTTCGATCTCATGGACAAGAAGAGCTTGGAGAGGGCATGAAGGGATAGAGGAGGGAAACTAGAGAAAGGTACAAAGCCAAGACAAGAAGCAAGAAAACATGATCAGGATCTTATCTGATCATTCATTTCTAAACAAGAGTTGATCTGTTGAAAAAGCGCAATGTTACGATTGTGTAAAATTATACCTTCAGAAGATGGCATTTTATTAAAATGTAGATAGGCATCAACATGAAATATAATGAGTACCATTTCCTCTCATTCTCAGGACTCCTTTCCACTGAAGGTCCGAGGCATCCACATGATAAATGAGCCTGTACTGTTTGATTCAGTCTTTGCCATAATTAAACCATTCCTGTCAGAAAAAATCAGAGAACGGGTGAGTAACCCTTTACATTTCATTTTTATTATAATTGCGATGAAAATAATGCTTGTACTTTAGTTGAAACAGAAACACATCAACCAGCTTTGTTGGAAATACATTTAAGCCAAGTTATAGCTGACTTGGGAAAGTTTTTGCTTGTGCTAAGTGCCAAGTGATCATTTCACTTCTCAGCATGAATGCAAAAAAGGTTACTGTTTTATTCCACACCATTATCATACAGATTAATAAAAAGTAACAGAAATAAACCATAATGGTAAGAACTAGTCAAGAGCACCAAATTATCTTTATTAGGTGGTTAGATTTCAAGTACAAAATTGTTGATTATACACAAAAAATGATACTTTTTGAAAACTGGCAAGAGAGAAATTGAAGAGCCTGTAATTTAAATTGAATGTTTTGTGCCCATTTCAGATTCACATGCATGGAAACAATTACCAGCACAACCTTTGTAAGCACTTTCCAGTTCATATTCTTCCCCCTGAATATGGTGGCCAAGGACCTGCTTATGAGGAACTCTGTCAGGAGTGGACCAAATTTGTGCTGCAGTCTGAGAAAGATCTTCTTGAACTTTCACTTGTTACTTGATACCTTGTGGCACAGAGTCTGCTTCTGAAGAACACTACATTGATTGTGTTATATCAATGTAACAGAACTGCTAAAAAAAGGACTATGTTTTATGGAACCACCATGTGTCTAATTATGCACTATTATGTAGTATTAGTAGAAATTCCTTTTAAAAGATATCAAATATTGAACAAAATATGGGTTCATTTGATATTGAAGATTACTGTAGATTAAGAGTATTTTACTATGTATTTTGGTTTCTAACTAAATTGTCTTAAATTTTAATAGTTAAACTTTAGGAACTGAAGCCTTCAGCTGTGTTCTAACTAATTTGTTCATTCAATTTTAATAGTTACAACTGTTAGAATGGAAACTTTTAACCATGTGTAGAAAACATATTGAAAACCTGTTGTAAAGGGCTGTTCATTTCCTTTAATTTTAATTGTCGTATAAAATACGTGAGGTAGCCATACCCAACAATATTTTGCAAAAAAAACTACAAAATTCATGGATTATAAGCAACAAAGAACAGTAAATTCTACAAGATTCCATTGTTACCAAGAAACCCTGTTTTCTGGGATCTCAGATCAAATATGAAGGTAAAGTACTTGATTTCTTTTGAACTGTGAGGTGCTAACTGGGAGTGCCACATATTGGTTACATTGACCAGTTCTCAGAACTGTGCTGTGTTGAGCAGGATTCCATGCTGGCTGCCTCATCTTGAAAAATGTACACCATAATGCCTGACAAATGAAGCAACGTGACTTAAAAAAAGACCAGGTCCCAATTTTAACTGTGAGTAGTTTTAAGTAGATGAGCAGCGGTGTGTTAGAAACTCACTCACCTGCTGCTCTAGAAGTGATGCTTGGGGTATTTTAACTCCTGGGCCTCATTTAGTAATCTAGGAGCAGGAATAGGCCACTCAGCCCCTCGAGCCTGTTCTATCATTCAGTCAGACAATGGCTGATCTGTACCTGAACTCCATTTGTCTGCCTCGAATTGTGGCTCTTGATATCTTGACCTAACAAAAATCTATCAATCTCAGTCTTTAAAATTTCTATTGACCCTGCATCTGCAGCCAACTGGGAGGGAGATTTAAATCACTCTGGCTGACTACCTAAGTGTTCCAGGTGGAAAATCGGTGGGATTCATCAGAAATTTTCCTGGCCCAGTGTCCAGCTGCTGACAGCATGTCAGTGGTGTGATCACGTGGCAGGTTGTTCTGCAATTGGTGGGGGCTCCGAGGAGGAGAAATTGAGGCAGCAGTGGTCTAAGTTTTCCTTGTTGTGTCCAGGGGAACACTCCTGCTTCTTGTGGTCCCACAAGCAAAGTTTAAAAAAAAATTAAAAACCTTCCTTTTTGGGCCACTCCTGAACCCGATCCACTTCTGCACAGGGTTGCTTTGGCAGGAAACACTGCCATTTCCCACTTAGGTTACCTAATAGAAATTGCAGTTGAGTCTCAGTGCCAACATCGGGCTTTGAAATGTGTATGTTAGAAAGGAAACCGCTGGTTTTGGGAGGGTGACCTTGTCGCCTGCTAACTGGAAGGTCAACTCCTGATGGCTGTAGGATGGGTAAGTGGCCTAAGTAATTTTAAATGCTCTTTAAAGGGTGCTATTTAAAGGAATATCAACTACTTTCAGGTTAGTTGCTGATTGATTTTAAATGCTTAAAATTCTGACCTCCGCTGGGCAAGTAGGGTTAAGTTCGTTTGAATGTATTCATATTAAGCCAGAAATAGTCTGACTACATAGAAGTGGAGTAAGTGCAAAATTGAATGAAGTGATGTTCAATAAAATATAAAAAGGAAGAACTTACATTTATATAATGCTATTCGTGACCATCAGAAGTGTTTTACATGCAATGAAGTACTTTTTGAAGTGTAGTCACTGTTGTAAAGCAGGAAACAGCAGCCAGTCTGTGCACAGCAAACTCCCACAAACAATAATGTGATAATGATCAGAAAATCTGTTTTTGTGATGCTGATTGAGTGATAAATATTGGCCAGGACACAGGGTATACCCTGCTCTTCTTCAAATCAAAATAATGCTATAGGATCTTTTACATCCACCAGAGTAGGCAGATGGGGCCTCAGCTTAACATTTCATCTTAAAGCTGGCACCTCCAGCAGTGCAGCAAACCGTCAGTACTGCACTGGAGTGTCAGCCTTGATATTTTGCTCAAGTCCTGGAGTGGGACTTGAACCCAGAGGTGAGAGTGCTACCAACTGAGCCATAGCTGACACAGTAAATCCTACTATTTACAAATTGCAATTGTTGAATGTTCACATGTTCTCATAATGCCAGAAAAATGGTAGCACAGAATGCAATTCTATGAGCTCACCCTTATATTTACCAACAGTGTGCTGATGCTTAATGGACATGCTCTGTTGTATTTCAACCAAAAGCTGCAATGACGCAGTAACTAGAATGCCACTAGAGGGCAATGCTGTGCAACAATTCAATCTCAGGTGGGATAATTTTGAAAAGGTGAGAACCCAGTGCTCATCAAAAACAAGGGTTTAAGTTTCATGGTTTTAACTTGTAACCCTATCACCTACAAGTGCGCCTTCACGTTAGGAGGACAGGATCTGTGAATCTACTCTTTCTTACTCATGGGCCGCAAAATCTGCCTCTTTAGCGCCCAGTTGTTGATGGTGCAAGTGCTGTTGTTCCTCCAAAATCTGCACCACACCTGCACAGTTTTGGTGTGAGCCATGCTGGACACCTTATTGGTGAGGGCATTAGCGTGTGCAAAGGAAGCACCCACCAGAAGTATGCAGAGTAGGTAGATCGTAATATCACACTGATTTGACACCAGTGCTGCCATTTTTTAAGCACAACGCTCGAGTTAATGCTGTTGCTTAAACTCACACAGCTGAACACGCATTCAGCAGAAGGAAGGACCCCCCCAGTCAATGCTATTTAAAGGGATATCAACTACTTTTAGGGTAGTTGCTGATTGATTTCTACTGGCTGTTGCTGTGAATGTAGAAGTGTTCGGTGCTTTCTAGAGGTGTTTAAAGTTGCTAAAGTCCACAGGAAGTGGTATGGCATGTGCTGAAAGACCTTATCCTGACTTCAAGGATTCTGCAGAAATCACTTGCTCCCAGACATGGGAGGAGTAGTCGGCATTCCCCTTGGACCGCAGCATGATAGGGAGAATGCACAGAGGCGATACAGAGCAGAACAAGCTGCTGGAAAAGGGAGAAGGGGAGAAGGGCTCTCAGCAGGAGGCAATATCTACCCAGAGTGTTCAAGGAGCAATTTTCTTACCTGATCCTCAGCGGGGAACAGTGTGTCAGTTGTCTCTGCTTCACTAAGGAGATCCTCATGAAAATCTGCCACCTGCTGCAGCCACAACTGCAACCTCAGAGCAGGATGAGGACTGCAGTACCAGTGGCTGAGAAGGTGACTGTGGCCATGAACATTTTTATGTGTTTGCCTCCTTCCTGGCTGAAGCAGGCGATTTTGCAACATCTCCCAGTTTGCCATTCACTTTTGCATAAGGAAGGTCCCTGAAGCTCTGTGTTCAAAGAGAGCTGAATACATTCCATTCTCTCCTGCCAGAAAGAAGCAGGAAGGGTGAGTACACAGTTTCGTGGGGATTGCAGACTTCCCCATGGTGCAAGGAACCATTGACTGCATGCCTGCTGCTTTGCGGGTGCCACATGACAACTCCGAGATATACCGCAACCTAAAGGGATTCCATTCCCTCAATGTCCAGCAGTTTATTATGCAGGTCAATGGTAGCAGTCATGATGCCTTCATTATGCATTGGTCCATTGTGCCATCTACATTTGAGCCACCACGACATACCAGAGGGTGGTTATTGAGCGACAAGGACTATCTTTTGACAACAGGGCTGATGTCTCTGGTGCATAACCCATGCACAGATGGGCAGCATGCATACAATGAAAGTCAAGTTATCACACAAAATGTGATAGGCCATTGGGGGGCTGAAAGAACGCCTCAATGCTGGACCACTCTGGAGGAGGGTTTCAGTTCTCGGCAGAGCATGTGTAAAGATTCATAGCGTTTAGCTGTATGCTGCACCATGTCATCATCATGAGGGGGCAGTTTCTGTCACCAGCTATAAAGCAACCAGCCGAACAGCAGGAGGAAGTGGAGGAGGAACAGGAAGGTAGAAGGCAACTAAAACAGTCCTTTTCGGTTGACCTGTGATTGATCAGCTCATTCAACTGCGATACCAGTAAACAGAACCCTACTCCCAATTCACCAAGATTCCCCCACCTTACCATCTCCCCGATGTCACTGTACCGAAACAGCTCTTATCAAAGTCACAAAAGTCATTCTGTGTGACTGTGAAGAAGATAAATTATCCCTCCTTGTTCTTCTTCAGCCTTTGACATGGTTGATCACACTATCCTCCTCCAGCGCCTCTCCGCTCTCATCCAGCTGGATGGAACTGCACTCACCTGGTTCCGTTCTTATGTATGCAGTTGTAGCCAGAGAATCACCTGCAATAGATTCTCTTCCCACTCAAGTACTGTTTACCTCTGGTGTCCCCCAAGGATCTATCCTTGACTCCCTCCTATTTCTCATCTACATGCTGCCCCTAGGCGACATCATCCAAAAACATGGCTTCAGTTCTACATAAACGCTGATGCCACCCGGATCTACCTCATCACCACCTCTCTCGATGCCTCCATTGTCTCTAAATCATCAGACTGCATGCCTGACATTCAGTACTGGATGAGCAGAAATTTCCTCCAATTAAAGGCTGTGAAGACCAAAGTCGTTATCTTCGGTCTCTGCCACAAACACCACTCCAGTCACCCACTTCATCCCTCTCCGAGTCTGAGACTGAATCTGAGTCTGAGGTTTGTAATATGCAAATTTCTGTTACTGCAATGTTCCTGGCTATTTTCAAATTTTACTGTCTATACAGGCCTTAACCCCTTAACTGCTGCTTCCACAACACATGGATTTAATTGTTCAGTTTCTGGCACATTGATAAATCTGGGGTGACAGGGGTTGATAAATTGTTTTTTGCCCCTGTGAGGTGTCAGGGTTCTCCTCCTGCACTTTGTCTTTAGTGAGTTCTGAATCTGTTTTGCTGGGCTCAGTTAGTTTTGGATTTAGAACCTGACCCTTTGATTTTTCAGTCTGCACATCCACACTCACATCACTTTTAGTTTTCTTGGGGCTTTCACAACTGTTGTTTACCTTAGGGCATTTTACTTTCCCTTTTCCTTTTACTTTGGGGATAGTTTTCCCCCCAATCTCCCCGATGTCATCTGGGACAATAGTGCTTGAAGGTGTTTGTCCAGCTTCTGCTGCACTCTCCTGTGGCACTTCAGCTAGGTGAGGCATCTCCCTCACTCTTGGCTTGCCTGTTTGGGAACTAGTCCCTATTTAAATCTTTTAGGAAGGTTTCTGCTAACCAAACCTCTGGTGCTTTTCCTTCAACCTCTACTGCTTTTATCTCAGCTCCTTTAAATTCTACTGGCTCCATCTTGACCTCTTTAAATTACACTGGCTCTATCTGGCCTTTTTAAATTCCTTTGGCTCCATCGTGGCCTCTTTAAATTCTACTGGCTTTCCTTTAGCCTCTTTAATCTTTACTGGCCATATCGCCTCCTGTGGGATTTTTGGGACTTCCTCAGCCCTCTGCAGCTGTGCAAACTTTTGCTTGTTCCCCTCAGCTTTCCCAGTCTCCATGGACTGCTCTGTACCCTTTGGATACATTACTATGTTTCCTGCCAAGTCATTGCCAAGCAATAGGTTGGCCGCCCGCATTCATAAGCTTGGAATGACCCTGACCGTCACTGCACTGGTGACCAACTTACCTTTAAACATTTGTCAGTAAACCCTTTTACTAATACCGTGGTATTTGTTCTGCTTTCAGGTGGCATTTCTGTAAACTTGGCTGCTGGTAGGGTTTGAAAACAACCGGAATCCCTGAGGATGGTTATCTCTTTGCCTGGTGCCTGGGATACAAAAGGAGTCATTTTTCCTTTTTGTAAAATTTCTGGTAGGTATTCTGATCCTGGCTTTTATTGGAGCACATGCTCACTACTTTCATAGCTATGGACACTGGCTTGACTGCAGTGCCCCTGTTGACTTTTTTTGAAATGCCAACAATCTGCTTTGACATGCCCAGATTTTCCACAGTGGAAACACATCGGGCAGGCCCCTGTTGGTTTATCATCTAGGTTCCTTCTTTTAAACCTTGGAGACTGATCTAGTTTTCCATCCCTACTCTCTTTTTCTCTCAAGCTCATTTCTGCTTCATCTACATCCATGCTATCTCTCTCTAGCCTGTAAGAGTTACTAGACTCAAATTTATTCTGAGTTAAGGGTCTGTGTATTAACTCACAGTTGTTGGCCATTTCTGCTGCTGCTCTTACCCTTGTAACTCTTTACTTTTCAATATGGGTCCTTATTTTAACAGGGATGCTATTTTTAAATTCTTCCAGTAACATCACTGTCTCAAATTTTCATATGAGGGTTCTAGCTTGAGAGATCGTGCACAGCAATCAACAGTCAGATGTTTAATCCTTTCAAATTCAATGTAGCCATGGGGGCTGTTTTCCTAATGTGTCTGAATTTCTGTCGATTGGCTTCATGTTCTAATTCATATGCATTTAGAATTGCTGATTTGGTTTGTTCATAGTCAGGAACTCTCTTCTGACAACAGAGAAAAAGCTTAGCGAGTCCGACCTACAAACTCACTTTGTAAGAGGAGAGTCCAATATTCTTTTGGCCATTTTAGCCTGGTAGCTATTTTCTCAAAGGAGATAAAATATGACTCAACCTCCTCCTCATTAAATTTTGGCACTAACCACGAGTGTCTCAGAACATCAAAGTTTTGCTCTGATTTGTGCATAAGGTTTGAGTGGCTGGTGGCATTTTCATCTTGTGCTGGTAGCCTTTCTAACTCAAACTGTTATACCTCTCTTTCCTGTTTTTTTCAATTGGAACTCTCTTTCTTCTCTTTCCTTTTGAAGCTGAAACTCCCATTCTTCCTTTTCCTTTTGAAGCTGGAACTCCTCTCTTTTCAACTGCAACTGTATTTCTACCTTTTTCAACTGCAACTGGATTCTAGCTAGAGCTACCTTTTCAGACTCAGATTCCAGGCTTTCTTCTTCTGGTTCAGGGGTAAGTTTAAAATGCTAAACTAGACTCTTCACCAGTTCAGGTTTCTTTGCTTTTTGCTTGAAAGTGACTCCCACCTCCGTAGCTAAGCTTTTTAAATCTTCAATACTTAATTTATTTAACTTATCATGGGTTATGTCTCCCTACTCTACAAACTCCTTAGCATTAAAGGTGGCCATCTCTTTTGTTTCTAGCACCATAGAGGAAAAACAGAAGAATACAAGAAAACCTGTTTGTTCACTTTTCCACAATTTTAGAGGTCAATTTTCCTCCCATTTTCAAATCTCTCACTTATCTGATGGTTTAGATGCCGGGTCCGAGCCCCCAGTTTGTTACAGCCAGGTGGTAAGGGCTGTGGGTGGCTCCCACTGTTCATCTCCCAACTGACCGCAGCAAGGGTTTTTGTTACTAGGGTTTTAACCCCTTGTGTTTTAGTTATCAAATAAACAGATAGTGACAAGTTTTCTTGTAGGTTTAAAACAGAAGATTAACTATTTATTGAGCAACATTCATTCCCAAAATTGTCGCAATCACACCCACATGCGCATTCACTCATACACATACACACACACACTCACAGGAAGAGATAGATAGGGAGAAAAAGGAGTAAGTGGTTTGAAGTAAGGTAGGTGTTCAGCGTTCACAGTAAACCTGTCAAATCTTCGCAGAATAATTTCTCTTTTAAAGTTACAGGCCTGGCTTGTTTGTAGATTTTTCTGGTGGCTGAGATTTCACTCTGGAGACAGTGATTGCTTTCAGTTCTCTGCTGCAGCAACTTGAAATCTTGAATTCACAGCAGGTCTCCTTCTTTAGCTTTTGCTGGATCTCTCACAGCTCTCAGCTGGACATGCTTTCATGATGTTTGTTCAGATCTTTCCCTCTCTCTTCAGAGAGCTACTTTTTAAGGTAAATTTCTCACACGTTGCCTCTGTTGGGAGTCGCAGAAATTCCCCTCCCTGTGGTGAACAACAATGGACCAGGATGTGGCTACTTCACACATTCTTTGTTTCACAAGAACCCATTCAATTCAAAACTATCTCTTTATATGTTCGGGATGGGTGTAATTGACACCTCTTAGCTTGCATTGTATCCTTTTGTTCTTAGCAGATAGTAAAACAGTTTGAATATACAGGGCCACGTTGTTTGACCTTCAGTGGCCAATTTGCAGTACATTGTTCACTTTTTTAAAGGAAAAGTCGATTTTTATAACTCTTCAGTTTAGGTTCTGTATTTTTAATCGCTGCACTTCATGTGAGCGTGATACCACTATGTTCACTACCCAATCTGGCTCCCTTTCCTCCTGTCTCATCAGTACTGTTCCAGCACTCAGATTTCCACTGCAGTACATTTTCAAATGCCTGGACCCAGTGCCCTTGTTCCTGATGTTCAACCATGTGGACTTACACATACGTTCAGCATGATCCTGCACTGCAACTTTATCATGACCAACAAGTTCCTTATATTTATCATCTGGATCTCTAGTGCACAGGTACTACATTTAAAGATCCTGCTCCTTGCTCATTATGTCTCTGTTCACTGGGACAATCATTCCACCATGCTCCCACTGCCTCTTGCCAACCTCACTAATCAGCCTGCTCTCACTATCATGCAGCAATCTGCTTACTCATTAAAACATGACTCGGCTGCACCAAAACCATCAATAACACAATGGAGGAAGGAAACCAACTCACATTTGGAGCAGGTAAATTGGCTGAGCACGCTCCCAAATCCATCTTGTAGTTGAAGTGCCAGAAGGCTGATAGGCCCAGTGCCACCAAGGGCAGTACCAAAACTCTATAGGAATTGAGACATCCAATGAGTTCAAAACAGCACAAGCTGACCACAAAGACAACTCAAGTCCCAGGCTATCGCAGCTCAGGCTCACCAAGCACTCCCAGACCATTATTCTCTCCTCCATCCCTGGATCATCCCTCCAGCTGGCCATGAAAACCCTTCCTCCAGCTGCCCAACAACCTCCATTGCCAATCATAACACAACCCAATACCACAGCTTCCAACCTCTATCTTACAACAGCAATCAGATGGACATCTGATCAATACATTGGCTGTGATGGTCTGCCAAACATACCAAACTCCTTGATCACTAGAATGTTTATCAAATTTTGTCAAACCTCTACTCTAAGAACTCCCTATCACTTGCCTTCTTGGAGCAGTGACTTGGAATCCCAAGTGGTGTGCTGCCTCCCTCGTGCCAGGATGAAGGACATCAAGGAATGAGTGGAAAAATTCAGAAGAGAGGGAGAACTATCAAAAGTCATAGTCCACGTTGGAATCAAAAATACAGGGAAAAAATGCTACAGAGGCAGTTAGTTAAGGAGTTAGATAGAAGATTGAGAAACAAGATTTCAGTGTTGTAATCCCCAGATTGCTTCCTGTGTTTCTTGCTGGACAGGTTAACAGAAGGAAGATTAAAGTCAAGATGTGGCAGCAGGGCTGGTGCAGGAGGGAGGAGGGTTCACATTCTGAGGGCATTGAAGTGAGTTCTGTTACAAAGGAAGGCAATGTGGAAGGGCAAGCCTTTACCTGAACAATAATCACCAATACCCATGTAGTGAGGGTAAATAGAACAGTGGAGGAAGATGTAATTTAATATGGCGGGGCTTGGGGAAAGTGTTACTTTGAGATCAGAAAGTGAAAGTATGATTATTAAAGCTTTTGGAATAGAAACAGAAAACTTAGCTGAAAAAAATACTGAGAAAATACTATCAGAGGAAAAAGGGCAAGAAAGAGGCTTTTGGACTGTGAGAGAAAAAAAACAGCTGTGGAGCGAGTAAGGGATATCAAAAAATTACATGAGATAATAACAGAAATGGAAAAAAGTCAACATTAAAAAAAACCCATCAGAATTCGAAACACAAATAACTACGGAGGGATCTGATATAGTATTTATAGCAGAGACATGCTGGAGAGGACACAGAACTTAATAGTTAAAACTTAATAGTCTTCTGTGTTGTTCCTCTTCATTCTTTTCATCCTCTTCTAAATCACATTGTGGTGTTACCAAAGGAAAAACTATATTTCCTCTGTTGCATGTGCCATGGGTGGTGAACAGAATCCCTGTCGCAGAAGGCATAAATCCCAAAGTCAAAACTGTATTGAGTAGGTGAAAACAGTGAAGGCTGTAAAAATATATTTAGTAATGCACTTTTTACAACACATTTATCATACCTACAATGCTTCTTTAGAAATTCTTATGCCTTGACGCATCTACCAAGCAACACTGGGTGCCCATTTTAAAAGGAATATTGGGTGCAAATTCACCTAAGTGGACAGCGGACTCCAATATTTACAGGACCAGGGTGGGGGGAGGCGAAAATGGCTGGGGAATGCATTGAGGCCGGGACACGGCGGTCCTGCCGAATTTAATGATAGGACCACACTTCCGTTTTCTGCCAAGCAACTAGTCAAATTGACAAGCTGGCTGGCTGCTGTGTGGGAAAACCGGCAGCTTGATGCTGCAGCCGAGGATGTTGGGGATAGTCCCTGGCAATCGAGAGGAGGTAGGCCAGGATTGAAGCCTAGGAGGAGGGAGGGAGAAGCCATCATGCAAGGGGGAAGGCCAGAGATTGGTGTTTGGTGGTGGGGGAATCGGCCACAATCGTGGGAGGGTTTGGTCTTCGGTGCTTGGGGGTGTTGGTGAGGATGGCGATTGCCTATCGTGGGGGAGGTTAATGTCAAGGCCCTGATGTCAGGATTCTAGTTATAATTAATGGGATGAAAATATGGTGGGTTCCATTAAGTGACATCGATCCATCCCACCAGATTCGCATCCAGATGGTGAAGACAAAACTCTTTCTATTCAAAGACTTCAATAGAAATGAGATTTTAAAAAACTAGACAGGTTAAAAGGGCTCAAACAAATAAATTCCCAAGAATAGATGGAAAATATTCCAGAGTACAAGATATAGAGGAGGAGTTTTTTGACACATTGACAATGATTACCAGGATGCCTATGATCATTCAGGAGGTATCAATAGACAGGCACCAGGGTGACACGATGCTCATTTTCAAAAGGGTGTGTTAAAGTAGAAGCAACTATGAGCAAAAGGTCATCTACCTGAAACATTAACTATGCCTGGAATTTTACGCCACCCCGACGAGCGTGATGGTGCCGTAAAATGGAGCGGCAGGCTCCGGGAGACCGTCCCAACCCGCTCCCGCCTCCGCCGCCACTTTCCACAGGCAGGCAGCATCGAAAAATGGCCCGCCCGCCCCAGGCCAATCAAGGCTCTTAAGTGGCCACTTAACAACCACTTAATGGCCTCCGGCCGCCTCCACGCAGATTTTATGCATGGCAAGCGGGCATCCAGGAGCCGAGAGAAGCCGCCTAACAAAACCAAGTGGCTCTCGAACGTCCTGGAGGGTGCCCTCATGTTCGGGCACCCTGTGCCATTGGAGGGCCACCTCCACTATCCCAACCACCCTCAACACCCAACACACCCCCCTTCCCCCCAATCAACCACCCTTGCCTCGCCGGGGCTCGACCGATTACCCCCGGCGAAACAGCCAAAACTTACCTGCCTTCCCGGCTCCCAGTGCTGGGCTCCCGGTGGCCAGCAGCTCTATTAGGCGGGACTTCCTACATCAAGCGGGTGGAAGTCCTACCTCACACCAATGGAAGCCCGTGGACCCGCAAAATACGGGTCGGATCCCCAGGCGAGGCGGAAGCGGGTTCGCCACCGACTTTTCAGTTGGTGGCCAGCTCCTGTCTGCCTACCGTAAAATCCTGGCCTATGTTTCCACAGCTGCTGCCTCAACATCTTCTATTTTTATTATAAACCCAATTAATCATACTTCAATACTACGTAAAATAATAAATTCAATTATCAGGAGTAAAATTCAGGAGTACCTCTAAAATAATAAGAACCAGACAAGTGGGATTCAACTGGGAAAGATCTTGACAAACCAAACTTTCTGACTTTTTGGAGGAAGTGATAGCTTGGGACCAATTTTCCTCTAGCCTGCTGCCAATTTGTGTCCAGAAAATGTAGCAATGCAGAGGGAAAATGAGCACTATTCTTTTTCTCCCATTCTCATCCAAACGTCCTCTACATATTTTTTGCTTTTTGCACCAGACTGTGCCTAAAGAGGAGGCAGTAATTTATACTATGTGCGATGAATTTCAAAGGGCTTTTCACACAGATTCTCTCTAATAACTGCCCCATAAAAACCTGGCACTACAGCTTCCTGAGGTGCAGTTTAGATGCCTTAAAGGAGATTCTGCTATTGTCAAAATTAATATTTATTTTTCCATTTTGAATTTAAATTAACATTTTACTGCTTCAGTGCTTTTTGCAGAATGCTACTAGTCCTTTACGTTTCATGATGGATGCCCTTATTCAGTACTGTGCAACAACTCCACCCACTTTTTATTAGGTGGCAGATGAATGAAAACAACCCAAGCACATTTGCCAGTACCATAGGAGTCAATTAAAATGTATTAAGTGCTTTGACTATTTTGGACAGTTCAATGTAGTACCTTGTTAATCTCCTGTTCTTACTGATTAATACACCTCACAATTACAGACTTTGAATTTTATCTGCCATTTGTTGTACATGTCACCATCTTATCAAGATACCCTTGGAGGAGCTTCATTTGCTCCTCAAAATTATTTACTGTGCATTGACTATTTTATTATTGACTGATTTTATAACTGTATTCCTTTATAACTAGAGAGCTATAATATGAAGGGGAGGAAGTTTTGCTACAGTACACAAAGCCCTGGTTGGAGCACATCTGAAGTGGTCTGGGCACCACACCTTAGAAAGGATATATTGCCCATGGAAGGAGTGCAGTGCAGATTCAGCAGAATGTTATCAGGGTCCAAGGGTTAGATGACAAGGATTATAGGACATAGAAGTTATATTACTGGACTAGTAATCCAGAGGCCTGGACTAATGATCCAGAGAAAAAAATCAAAATACTGCAGATGCTGGAAATCTGAAATAAAAATAGAAAATGTTGAAAATATGCAGCAGGTCAGATAGCATCTGTGGAGCGAGAAAAAGAATTAATGGCCTGGATTTTCAATCTGGGATTGGGAACCCAACATGAGAACATTTCCGGGTCCCAGCCCCACATCGTGTCAGTGTCAGTGATGTGACAGGATTGTAAAATGCAAAGGAGATAAATGGCAGGGGGTGAGTTCGGTGCCCAATTAGTGGCATCGGGGCTGTCTGGAGGCGGGAGCTAGAAACAGAGGGCCCTTTGAAAAGGCGAGCAATAGCCATGACAGGGATTGCCATTCACTGAGGAGATGGGGCAGGAGGGTTTGCAGAACGCCAGCATTGGCACGGGCAGATGTCCATAGGCAACGGCAAAGTTCTCAGATGCCTCTCTTGAGGCATTAATCGAGGCAGTTGGTGAGAGGCGCGAGATATTGTTCTTGGCGTCCGGTAGAAGAAATCCGCCCAGAGACACCAAAAGGGCCTGGATCGAGTTTGCGACAGAGGTCAGCAGTAGAGGAGTGACTGGAAGGACGTGGTCCACTGTCGTAAAAGATTCAATGACCTGATAAGGTCTGGAAAGGTGAATGGCAAGTGACATCCAGGTGACAGGCCTCTAATTCTGTATACACCAGCATGCACAGGAACTGACCAGTCTGAGTGCCCATAGTTCTCCCGAACATTGTCAGATCTAGTGGCCAGTTTTTTATTTTTTTAAATTTATTTTTAGAGATACAGCACTGAAACAGACCCTTCGGCCCACCGAGTCTGTGCCAACCATCAACTACCCCTTCATACTAATCCTACATTAATCCCATTTTTCCTACCATATCCCCACCTGTCCCTATATTCCCCTACCACCTACCTATACTAGGGGCAATTTATAATGACCAATTTACCTATCAACCTGCAAGTCTTTGGCTTGTGGGAGGAAACTGGAGCACCCGGCGAAAACCCACGCAGTCACAGGGAGAACTTGCAAACTCCGCACAGGCAGTACCCAGAATTGAACCCGGGTCGCTGGAGCTGTGAGGCTGCGGTGCTAACCACTGCGCCACTGAGAAATCAGGCACCCTCATATACAGGGCGCAATTGATAAGTGGGCATCACTGAGGAGCGCAACAGTTCATGTCAATGTCATGCTATAGTAGGTGAGGGAGGCCAGGCCTCTCATACATCATTCTCTCCTCATCCTGCAGGAAAAGAGAGCTCACAACAGTCGCCTGATGTCTTGTACAGGTGGTGGTGCAGGGGACCTGCACAATCTGACACTGATGGAGGAGGCTGCGGTGGACATTGCGGGTGTGCCATGGCGACAGGCCGTTGGCGAGGGCAAGACAAGAAGCTGTGAAGAGCAGGGTCATTTGATTGCTCTGTCTTTAGGTGAAGGACATGCAGGCAACACCTGTCCAATATGCACTGTGGCTCTTTGACCGCTGTCATCTATTGAGTTGGTTGTGCTGAGGTACCTGCTGAGTAGTCCGAGTTCTCATCACCACCTTCTTGTGTTTGCCAGAGGGCAAGAATCAGAGCAGCAGCAGAGTGTCCCAGCCCAGTCGTCGCCGGCCTCCTCATTGGGGAGAGATGTTCCAGAGCCTGCATCGTCACATTACTTTTCAGCATCTTCCACCAGATCAGACACACTCATCCCATTTGCGTTTCAATCAAGATTAGAACGGGGAGCACTGACTGAGCTGCACATCACAAGTAAATGGGAGGAGGAGAGTGAGGCAGAGTCAGTTGTGGGCAGTTCCCTTCAGTGGACGGAGGACAGACACAGCCATGCATTGCTAGGCAAAGTTGCTGGGCCTCCAGTGTCACTAACAAGGAGGGTTTTTCTGGCGCATCGGAGGCAGATGTTTTCCCGTACGTCGGAGATCCCAGAGGCATTGCGGAGCCATGGGCAGACAATGGAGGAGTCCATGCGGCCCATGTGCAACATTATGACTTAGGGATTCAATCGCATGAGCTCCTCCATTGAGAGAGTGACCAACCTCTTGGAGAGCCATATGCAGCACCACTGTGAATGGTTGCAGGAGCAGCATGCTGATATGCACAAGAAGAAGGAGACTCTCTGTAGCATGGACTGCTCAGTGTTGCTGATGGCGCAGAGATCCTTGGAGTGGAATCCAGCTGCGTCCCATCTGGTGGCCTCACCAGCATGCAAGGGTGCCATGAAAGGGCTGAGGCAGTCAAAGAGGCTGATGTGGGAGCCACCCCTCAGAGGGCTCCGGCATCATCTCATCCCTCACCTCCTTGGACCTTCCAACTAAAGAAGCAACCATGCCACAAGGCCCTATGACAGAGGCTGTCCCAGCAAGGACTCAGGTGCAGCATCCTGTGGAGGAGCCCCCACCGGCACCTCAACAATGAGAATGGAAGCCACAGGCATTGAGACAATGGGGCAGGCAGCATCCATCTCATCCTCAGCTACAGGGGGAGCATCCCGTAGAAGTGGACAAGAATGTTGTTAGTTGCAATTTTTGAGTCACCAGGGTGAAGTTTTCTCAATTTGTTTTTTCATTGACATTTCCTTTAATAATAATTACTTCTGCTTTTGATCAGACTTTGTGTCATTATTGCTACATGTCGATAGGGAAATGGAGTTGCAGGAGTGGGGGATGGCCTGTGTTTGTTGTGGTGCCATGATCTGTGATGTGGGAGAATGTTTGCGGTGGAGACCCCGTTCTCAGTGTTTTTGGGGTGGCAATGGGATTCTTCAGGTGTGTGCGCATGCTGCATAATTTCTTTGTCTGATGGAAGTTGAATTACACAGTCATCTGTCATAAGGGCTGAGAGGCGCTCAAGGGAAATGTTGCTGAATCAGCATCGCCCTTGTGGCCAAGCCAGCCTGCCGAACGCCATGAGGCCTGAGACCGCCTTGGCGGTCTTCCTCCAATGCCTGGGTACCAGGCTCCTCTGTAGTGTCCCCTTCATCCTCCTCCGAGGAAGAGTGGCATTCCAGGTCCCCTTCTTCATCAAGCTCCAGTTCTCTTTGTATAGTCATGTTGTGCAGCACGCAGGATGCGACCACAATATGAGACACTCTGGCTGGCTCGTACTGGAGGGCAGCACCTGACACATCAAGGCAACGGAAGCGCATCTTCAAGATCCTAATGGTCTGTTCAATACAGGTTCGTGTTCGTAGATGGCTCTGGTTGTAGTGCCTCTCACCGTCCGTGTCTGGGTACCGGACTGGCTACAGGAGCAAGCTCTTCAGGGAATAACCCTTATCTCCAAGCAGCCACCTACGGAGTCTGGATGTTAGCTTGAAGAGATGTAGCACCTGGGACTCTCGCAGGATAAAGGAGTCATGACAGCTGCCCAGGAACTGGGCACAGACCTGCAGGCTTTACTTCCTGTGGTCACAGACCAGCTGAACGTTCAATGAGTGGAAGCCTTTTCTGTCCAGGAATCTGGCTGGCTGGTCTGTCAGTGCCTTGATGGCTATGTGGGTGCAATCAATGACTCCTGGACCTGAAGGAACACATCAATGGTGGCTGGCCCATCTGTCTCAAAATGGATTTAGTCCTCTGCCCTCCAGAATAGGGCATCGGTGACACGTCTAATGGCGTGATGAACTGCCAGCTGCAAGATGCCACCTAGATCTGCAGCTGATCCTTGGAACAACTGAGAAGTATAAAAATTCAGGGCGATGGTGACCTTGACGGCTGCAAGTAGGGGACTGCCATAGGGGTCCACGAGGTCTCAGGTCATTGTGGATCAGAGCACAAATGTCTGAGACCATCTGCCTGGATAGATGCAGTCTCCTACAGCACTGGCTAACTCTTGGGCGGTGGACCAAATGTCTTGGGTAGCGCCTTCTTCCCATTGCAGTCCCTCCCTGTGATCCACTGATCTCCTGACCAGGAGGATGCATCTGCTAAAGCTCCTCCTCACTACTCTGTCCAATGTCAGAGTAGCCTGTTCCCAATTCAACTCCCTTAGCTGGTGTTCGAACGTTCACCAGGGATGCCAGCAGCCTCACATCCCTCTCAGGAGTCCTACAACTCACAGCTCAAAAATGCATGCCTCTCAGTACCAGCAATGGCAACTGTGTGCCGCTGGTTGACCAACTAAGCATTTTTCTCTGCTTCTTAAGTTTGTTGACCAATGCATCCATTAGCCCTCATGGCTCCCCATTGTGTTCACAACAGCTGCACTTTGACGTGTCCCAGACACTACGTTTTCCCTGTGCCTATCAATTGAAAATTTAAAACTGTTCCTCCCTTTGAAAATTGTGTCACATTCCACAGGCATCGGGATCCAGTGACAACCTCCGGGCGCGCGATTTTGATGCGCGCCCACACCGGTATTTACCCCCATCAGCAACTGAAAATCGAGCCCAATGTTTCAGACCGATGACTTTTCATCAGACCTTTATCATGATCCAGAGACATGAGTTCAAATCCCACAATGGTAGCTGAAACATTTAAATTCAATGAATGGAACAAAAAGCTATTATCAGTAATGGTGACCATGAAACAAACAGAATGGTGTAAAAAAATACAGTCATTCACTAATGTCCTTTAAGGAAGGAAACCTGCTGCTCTTGCCCAGACTGGCCGACATGTGACTCCAAACCCACAGCAATGTGGTTAATTATTAGTTGCCCTCTGAAATGACCGACCAAGCCAGTGAGTTGCCAAGAAAGTGACTCACCGCCACCTTCTCAAGGGAAATTAGGGATGGGCAATAAATGCTGGTCTTACATGTGATACCAACATGCTGCAAATGCATAAAACGAGAGATTACATAAACCATTCCTTGGAATATAAAAGGTTAAGGGACGATTTGATTGAGGCCATTCAGGAGAGAAGTTAGGAAACTTTTTCTTGCAAAAGATATGTGGAACTCCCACAAAAAGCAATAAATGCAACTTAATAACAATTTAAAATCTGAGATCGATAGATTTTTGCTAGCCAAGGATCGTAGGGCATTTTTTTTTCTTTGGCCTCCTTATCTCGAGAGACAATGGGTAAGCGCCTGGAGGTGGTCAGTGGTTTGTGCAGCAGCGCCTGGAGCGGCTATAAAGGCCAATTCTAGAGTGACTGGTTCTTCCACAGGTGCTGCAGAAAAATTTGTTTGTCAGGGCTGTTACACAGTTGGCTCTCCCCTTGCGCTTTTGTCTTTTTTCCTGCCAACTGCTAAGTCTCTTCGACTCGCCACACTTTAGCCCCGCCTTTATGGCTGCCCGCCAGCTCTGGCGAACGCTGGCAACTGACTCCCACGACTTCAGATCAGTGTCACAGGACTTCATGTCGCGTTTGCAGACGTCTTTAAAGCGGAGACATGGACGGCCGATGGGTCTGATACCAGTGGCGAGCTCGCTGTACAATGTGTCTTTGGGGATCCTGTCATCTTCCATGCAGCTCACATGGCCGAGCCATCTCAAGCGCCGCTGACTCAGTAGTGTGTATAAGCAGGGGATGTTGGCCGCCTCGAGGACTTCTGTGTTGGAGATACGGTCCTGCCACCTGATGCCAAGTATTCTCAGGAGGCAGCGAAGATGGAATGAATTGAGACGTCGCTCTTGGCTGACATACGTTGTCCAAGCCTCGCTGCCATAGAGCAAGGTACTGAGGACACAGGCTTGATACACTCGGACTTTTGTGTTCCGTGTCAGTGCGCCATTTTCCCACACTCTGTTGGCCAGTCTGGACATAGCAGTGGAAGCCTTTCCCATGCGCTTGTTGATTTCTGCATCTAGAGACAGGTTACTGGTGATAGTTGAGCCTAGGTAGGTGAACTCTTGAACCACTTCCAGAGCGTGGTTGCCAATATTGATGGATGGAGCATTTCTGACGTCCTGCCCCATGATGTTCGTTTTCTTGAGGCTGATGGTTAGGCCAAATTCATTGCAGGCAGCCGCAAACCTGTCGATGAGACTCTGCAGGCACTCTTCAGTGTGAGATGTTAAAGCAGCATCGTCAGCAAAGAGGAGTTCCCTGATGAGGACCTTCCGTACTTTGGTCTTCGCTCTTAGACAGGCAAGGTTGAACAACCTGCCATCTGATCTTGTGTGGAGGAAAATTCCTTCTTCAGAGGACTTGAACGTATGTGAAAGCAGCAGGGAGAAGAAAATCCCAAAAATTGTGGGTGCGAGAACACAACCCTGTTTCATGCCACTCAGGATAGGAAAGGGGTCTGATGAGGTGCCGCCATGTTGAATTGTGCCTTTCATATTGTCATGGAATGAGGTGATGATCCTTAGTAGCTTTGGTGGACATCCAATCTTTTCTAGTAGTCTGAAGAGACCACGTCTGCTGACGAGGTCAAAGGCTTTGGTGAGATCAATGAAAGCAATGTAGAGGGGCATCTGTTGTTCGCGGCATTTCTCCTGTTTCTGACGAAGGGAGAACAGCATGTCAACGGTCGATCTCTCTGCACGAAAGCCACACTGTGCCTCAGGGTAGACGTGCTCGGCCAGCTTCTGGAGCCTGTTTAGAACGACTCGAGCAAAGACTTTCCCCACTATGCTGAGCAGGGAGATTCCACGGTAGTTGTTGCAGTCACCGCGGTCACCTTTGTTTTTATAGAGGGTGATGATATTGGCATCGCGCATGTCCTGAGGTACTGCTCCCTCGTCCCAGCACAGGCATAGCAGTTCATGTAGTGCTGAGAGTATAGCAGGCTTTGCACTCTTGATTATTTCAGGGGCAATGCTGTCCTTCCCAGGGGCTTTTCTGCTGGCTAGAGAATCAATGGCATCACTGAGTTCCGATTTTGTTGGCTGTATGTCCAGCTCATCCATGACTGGTAGAGGCTGGGATGCATTGAGGGCAGTCTCAGTGACAACATTCTCCCTGGAGTCCAGCTCAACCCAGCGGTCCATTTGTTTGTAAAAGCAAAATACTGCGGATGCTGGAAATCTGAAATAAAAACAAGAAATGCTGGAACCACTCAGCAGGTCTGGCAGCATCTGTGAAAAGAGAAGCAGAGTTAACGTTTCGGTTCAGTTCCGAAGAAGGGTCACTGACCCGAAACGTTAACTCTGCTTCTCTTTTCATAGATGCTGCCAGACCTGCTGAGTGGTTCCAGCATTTCTTGTTTTTAGTCCATTTGTTTGTGTTGGTCAGTGATTATGTCCCCTGATTTAGATTTGAGGGGGGCGATCTTCTTGATGGTTGGCCCAAAAGCTCTCTTAATGCCATCATACATTCCTCTGATGTTTCCGGTGTCTGAGGCCAGCTGAATATGACTGCATAGGTGTTGCCAGTAGTCATTTGCGCAGCTCCTGGCTGTTCTTTGTGCAGTGCTTCTGGCTGCTTTAAGTGCTACGGATGTTAACTTGCTGGGGGCTTTCTTGTAGTTCAACAGTGCAATGCGCTTAGCGGCTATGACAGGTTCCAGCTCTTCATTATGAGATTGAAACCAGTCTGCATTTCTCTTCGCACGTTTTCCGTAGGTGGTCAAAGCTGACTCATAGATGGCGTCTCTGCTGTGGGCCCACTTGGTCTCAGCATCCCCTGTGGGAGTGTTTTGAAGGGCTGTTACAAGTGAATTTAGAAACTTATGTAACAGCTGTGGATGAGAAATTCTGCTCGTGTTGATGTGCGGGTGGCCCTTCTGCTTGGAATGATGCAACTTCTTTGGTCTGAGTCTAACCTTGCTGCACACCAGGGAGTGGTCGGTGTCGCAGTCCGCACTGTGGAAGCTGCGTGTGATTTGAACACTGTTTAAGGAGGCTCGCCTTGTGACGATGAGGTCTAGCTGGTGCCAATGACGCGATCTTGGGTGCCTCCATGAAACCTGGTGACAGGGTTTAGTGTGAAAGAACGAGTTGGTGATGCAGAGGTTATGATTGGTACACAACTCAAGCAGTCTCTGCCCGTTCTCATTCATCCTTCCAACGCCACAGCGCCCGAGGCAGGAGGGCCATGAGTCATGGTTGGCCCCAACCCTGGCATTAAAGTCCCCCAGCAGGAACAGGAGTTCGGTGTTGGGATGCTGCTAATGATGTTATGGAGTTCCTCGTAGAACTGGTCTTTAGCTTCACGTGGGGAGCAGAGTGTTGGCGCATAGATGCTGAGTAGGTGTACTGGACCAGAGGTGGTGAGCAGTCGGATGGACAGTATGCGTTCCGAGCCATTTGAGGGAGGCTCTATCATGCTGAGCAAGGAGTTTCTGATGGCGAAGCCCACTCCATGCTGTCTTGGTTCTTCAGGATCCCTGCCCTGCCAGAAGAAGGTGTAGTCTTGCTCTGCTAGAGATCCACTGGCGGGGAGGCGTGTCTCCTGAAGTGCTGCAATGTCTACATTGAGTCTACTGAGCTTGTTGTTAATGATGGCGGTCTTCCGAGAATCGTTGATTTGTGTAAGGTCTTCCGACAGGCCAGGACACATAGTTCTGACGTTCCAGCTTGCAAAGCGAAGGGCTGGTACCTTCTTTCCTTTTTTCATGTTGTTTGGTGCGGTGTTGCAGTCCGCTTTTCGGGCAATGACACTGAGCTCCAAGCACCCATTGAAGCAGGTGGACTGTGGCGGGACAGAACCTAATTGACCGGGGGCTGCCCGGTTTGAGGCGGGCGGTAGCTGTCCAGTGAGGTGCGATGACCTCTCCCACCGACAAAGGCAACCCGTGGCGCCCAATCTCTACGCCAATTTAGCTGGACTTATAACCCGTAACTGCTGCCTTCCGTGTTGTTTGAGTCGCTGTGAGGCAACTATGGAGTGACCTCTCCATGGCGCATGCCTGGGCGAATGTATGGAGGTTGACAGTTGTCCAATCGTCAAAACCCCCCTCTCGGCCTTTCTGGTGGGGTCCAAAGGAGTGTAGAGCACGACGTTTGGCACCGGTATGGCTGCAGGAACTGCCGGAAACATGCCAAAGATGACACATGACCACCTACGGGGTTCCGCTCCGGATTTTCTGTTCGGGTTTACTCCCTTTGCCTCGGTCTCTCCCGAGAGGCCCACAAGGCAGTGGGGTTGTTAGGGCCCCTCCACAGGTGTAGGATGATGCCGGTGGGAGGAGGGGGTGCGAGGGGGAGGGCTGGAGGGAAGGTGGTGCGAGGGGGAGCTGGGAAGGGGACTGTAAGTGGGTGGGGGGGGTGCAGGGGAAGGGGGTGCAGGAGGGAAGATGGTGCGGGGGGGGGCTGGGAAGGGGTAGTGAGGGGGGAAGGGGTGCGAGGGGGGGTGAGCTGAGAGAGTGGAGCTGGGAAGGGGAAGGGGGGGTGGAAGGGGGGGAAGGGGGGGGAAAGGGGGTGCAGGTAATAAGCCATTTCCTCAGTTCCCACCATCGACGCCTGGAAGTCTAGTCCGCGTCCTTCGGGAGGTGAGCGACATCCTCGGGCGCCAGTACCAGCAGTGCGCTGCAGATGCTCTCCGAGCTATCTCCCGCGGGCGCTTTGAAGCTGCGGCCGAGGAGCCGTTCGTGGCTTTTTGGGTGTTCGGGGCACCTTTTCGCAAGGCTTCCCTAGGGTCCCGCTGCTCCTTCTTCTCTTCAATGGACTTACCGCACGCCGTGGCCGCGGACACTCTGGACGGTGAAGACAGCAGGATCGGAGATCAAAGTATCACCAGTTGCACTCTTCAGTTTCGTCCGGACTGCGATCAATTTCATTGAGAAAACAAAGAGCAGGTATGGCTGGGGGAGGGCAGTGGGCCCAGGTAACATAAACTAGCTGTTAGCTTGTAGTTAGGGCTAAAATGAACTGATTAAAGAGCCAGGGGTGTTTAAACAGTTTAAGAGGGTAGATTGGGGGAGAAAACACTAAAAATGGGAGCAGATGGCCATGGATAAAGTTGAACAGCAAGGGAGCTTCCGAGGGACCTTACAGCCCATGAGCCATCTTGAACAAAATGTTAGGATACAGACCAGCCTTAGTCTCATTGAATGACCGTGCAGGCTCAAGGGACTACATTACCTATTCCTGCTACAGTGCTGTTCGATATTTTGTATTTTTTTCAATGCTTGCCGCTCAAAGCTGGTTGTGCATCTGAAAATACAAATCTACTGAAAGAAGCTGCACAATGGTGTTATGCCTAAGCAAATATGAAAATGTTGGCGTCCCCATCCTCATTTGATTTGTTGGTTGTATCTATGCCGCATGAAACTGTTGCTAATAAGTCGCTGCAGACTGATGACAGACGATGATAAGTGGCTTTGCATGTTGCTTTCCTCCTGAGGCTGGATCGTGGGACAGGTGCGCGTGCTGTGCAGTGCAGTGCGCAATCTCCAGCTGATGTGGTTTCTATGGTTACTTGGGGGGGCGGGGTAAGGTGTAGCTAAGGGGCGGCGGCTGGAGTGAGGATGGAGGCCGTTCGTCCGTCCATCATTGCACTGTTGCTGTGTGTCTCCTTCCTGCTCTGGGACCGTCTCTCAGCCGCTCCGCTCAACCAGCGGCCCATCATCGGTAAGAGGCGCCTCTCACTGATACTAGGCCATAGAGAAAATCAAGGGGGAACATCAGTGCAGCCCGGTTTACTGAGAGATAAGGGCGCCTGAAGTTCTTACTGCTCGATTACAAAATAACTGGGAGAAAAGGGACAGTCCCGTTTCACACGAGCTCGTTAGATTGCATAGAAATCATTTGAGATGTTGAGTATGAGTTTTCGGAACTGGTTAAATACATTAGAGAGTCTTTTGTGAGCCTGCTTTCCTGAATTGCTAAGCGTATATTTCTGTCTAAGAGTTGGAAGTCAATGCAAAAGCAGAAAAATACAGAGGAAAAAAAGCATTCAATTTTGCGAACATTGTATATTGTATGTTTACAGTTGTCACCTATGCAGTTTGTCTTTGTTGGAAAATGTCTTAACCGTTGAAAGTCTTGTTTTCAAAATAGTCTTTTTTAATTCTCTGCTGACTTCTATGTCATGATGTGGAAGGATTAAAGTTCTTAAGGTATTCATTCAGTTCAGATCAGTGACAAATATACCAAAAATTAAAATCACTATCAACTATATTCCTATAGGGGCATTGGTAGGATAGATAGGAAAAAACTTTTTCCCCTTAATGTAGGTGTCAATAATCAGGGAGCATAGATTTAAGGTAAGGGGCAGGAGGTTTAGAGGGGATTTGAGGAAAAATGTTTTCACCCAGAGGTTGGTTGGAATCTGGAACACACTGCCTGAAAGAGTGGTAGAGGCAGGAACACTCACGACATTTAAGTATTTAGATATGCACTTCAAACGCCATAGCATACAAGGCTACGGGCCAAATGCTGGAAATTGGGATTCGAATAGATAGGTGCTTGATGGCCAGCACAGACATGATGGGCCGAAGGGCTTGTTTCTGTGCTGTATAACTCTATGACTCTATTTTATTGGAAGCTGCTATTTTAAAATAAAATTTAAGTAAAAACTACACTGACCAAATTTAGTTGTGGTAATTATGGTGACATTGTCAGCATTCACCGTCATTACTCCATTAGAGACATATAAGATAATCAGAGGGTTAGATAGGGTGGATAGTGAGAGTCTTTTTCCTCGGATGGTGATGGCAAACACGAGGGGACATAGCTTTAAGTTGAGGGGTGATAGATATAGGACAGATGTTAGAGGTAGTTTCTTTACTCAGAGAGTAGTAGGGGCGTGGAACGCCCTGCCTGCAACAGTAGTAGACTCGCCAACTTTAAGGGCATTTAAGTGGTCATTGGATAGACATATGGATGAAAATGGAATAGTGTAGGTCAGATGGTTTCACAGGTCGGCGCAACATCGAGGGCCGAAGGACCTGTACTGCGCTGTAATGTTCTAAAAAAAAAAGAAACGCCCGCAACTTCGAGAGTTGAGATATGTACAATTTTTTTGTATTCATTCATGGGATGTGGGCGTCGCTGGCCAGGCCACCATTTATTGGCCATCCTTAATTGCGCGAGAAGGTGGTGGTGAGCTGCCTTCTTGAACCGCTGTAGTCCACGTGAGGTTGGTACACCCACAGTGCAGTTAGGAAAGGATTTCCAGGATTTTGACCCAGTGACAGTGAAGGAACGGCGATATAGTTCCAAGTCAGGATGGTGTGTGACTTGGAGGGGAACTTGCAACTGGTGGTGTTCCCATGCATTTGCTGCCCTTGTCCTTCTAGTTGGTAGAGGTTTGGAAGGTACTGTCTAAGGAACCTTGGTGCGTTGTTGCAGTGCATCTTGTAGATGGTACACACTGCTGTCACTGTGTGTCGGTGGTGGAGGGAGTGAATGTTTGTGGATGGGATGCCATTCAAGTGGGCTGCTTTGTCCTGGATGGTGTTGAGGTTCGTGAGTGTTGTTGGAGCTGCACTCATCCAGGCAAGTGGAGAGTATTCCATCACACTCCTGAATTGTGCCTTGTAGATGGTGGACAGGCTTTGGGGAGTCAGGAGATGAGTTACTCGCTGCAGGATTCCTAGCCTCTGACCTGCTCTTGCAGCCACGGTATTCCTCGATCTTGAGGTGCTCTCTGAAGAGGTTTCAATTTTTAAAAAAAACTCTGGCCACAACTGCCAGGACATCCCTGTGGAGGGGAAGCTCCTCCACAGGATGGCCGGCGGCAGCACCCGTGACCCGCTGAGCAATGCTGCTCTGGTAAGGGGTAAATATAGGAGTCTTTGTGGGCCCCTAACCAGCCACCGGCAAGCTGCCTCCAGGCACCTGCTGGACTTTGGCAACAGTGTGTGGCCCATCTGCCACTGAGAAGATTTCTGTGGTATCCCCAATCAAGCCACAAGTAGGCACGTCGTGAGCTGTTGCCCTGTGCTCAGGAATCAGCAGATGAATTTCTAGCCCCCAGTGTTTTTTCAACATTAGTTGTCTTGATTTTCTTGGTTAACCACAATTATTCTTTTTCTAAGAGCATGTTGTCACTGATTCTTGTTTGGTTTGCACTCATTAAGTAGTATCTTCTTTCAGTATAGATTAATAAGGATAGATTTTTCTCTGCCTTGCACCTGAGGAATCAGCAGACATCCATTGAGGACAATTTTAATCAAGCCCACCCAGTGGGATTGGGACAGCCACGCAACTAAGTTCACCTCTGCAAGCTTGCTTCATCCTGTCTCCATTCCATTCCTGTCCTCTTCCACCTTAACTGGGCCTCTATTAGATAGTTGAAGTGCCCACCTGAATCGGGGAGGAGTCTCGTTAATACATATACATTCTGGTCCTGAGTTCAGGCCAAACTTGTGCTTCCAACAGGATGCAAATGAAACATGGGAGTTCAAATAGCCAGGGACTCAAATTGATGACATTGGCGTGTGCTTCATGCTGGGCCCGCTTTGTTAAAATCTCCCCCTATTATGTCAGGTGTCCAGTCCCATTGTGCTGCCCTGGGATTTCCTGGAATTCCATTCACTGACACAATTGGGCCTATACCTGTCGTTAGTGCAAGCCTTATGTTATCATTCTTATTCCCCTGCCTCATTTTCCCGGGATGCTCACTGTGTGCCCCAGCACAGTGGTGCCAGCTGAAACCTGATGCTGTGGCCACCCCTGGGTCCCTTCCAATTGAATGGCTGGTGGGGATCTTAGGACAAGTTGTAGCCAGAAGGTCAAATGTTCTTTTTTATATTAAGACCCTTTCCTCAAGGATGTTGTGATGCAATTGAGGCTTCCTAGCTGTTCTCAATATAATAGCGAGGGGGCCCCTATCTCAGAGGCCTGAGATGCAGCTGCAAGCCTGATAGACCTGTAGCTGCCCTCCACTTTCCAAGCACCAGGGCCAGCCAGCAGCAGGTCTGTGCTTGGAATTGTTCCAAGTTATGTGAATGGTCCAGCTGCCTAAAGGGGGACAAATGCATGCTCCCCTGATAACAGCTCAGGGCACCAGAGTCACACTGCATCAGTCAAGCACCCAGAGAGGACAATCTATCCTATAATCTTCAAGTACGAAAAGAATCAAATCTGGAGGAAAAAATCATGAATTTCAGAAAAGTTAATGCAATGAATTTGGTCTTGAGCAGGGTGTTAACATATTTTATGGACTTATTTTCAACATGTGGCCATACTACTATTGTTTATTCAAAATTACTTCATTTGTTTATGGTCCACTCTTTTAACTTTTCCCCTTTATCTTGTGTCTTTACCCTATTTTTGTCTATCTAGTGTTACAGTCAAGTGAGGAGGGGGTTGAAGGGCTTCCCTTTTTTCCCTCTCCTTGTTAGACCACAACTTTCTTAAAGTTCTTTAATTCCTAAAGTGGATGTACTGGCCAATTCAGTAGGTGTTTGATTACTTACTTGCTATGATCATAACAAGAACCAATTGGACAGGTTTTCTTGAGTTAACAAAGAAACAGGTTATCTTTATTGTACCCAAAACGAACTAATAAAATAAGAAACAACATGCCAATTTTCACATACACACAAATAGGTTACAGAGTGGGGAAAGGTAGATTGGTTGAGTTAGAGTCCATAAAACAAAAAGGTATACAGTCTGTGTCCTTTTGGTGAATCGGCTGGCTTCTAGCTAACTTCGGTGTCCTGAAGCTTTTAGTTTGAAGATGGGTTCGGTGAGTATTGTGGAAATAGCAATGCGGATGATTTCCTCCAACGGGGTTTCTGATTGTAGCCAGAATATGCCAAGGTGGTCAGTCAACAACAGGATTGAAAGCTTTCAAGCTGGAGTAGAGAGAGAGAGAGAGGGGGGGAGCCCCACTTTGGGTCTGCTCATGTCAGAGTCCAAAAGCTTCTCCTCTGCTGCAGAGCAAACACCAGCTTAAACCACAGATGGGGAGAGGCTTGTCCCATGACAGTCACTTGGTAATTCAAACGTAGCAGTTAGCAGTATTCCTTCTTGCTGAGAGAACAGGTAGTTCCTTTAAACTTCCTGGGGACTTAGCAGTCATTTCGTCTCTCTCTGCTCAAGCATTACAGTGTTACAAATTAGTGGTCATCCTAAATTGCTATCAGTCATTTTTGAAATGTCTTTTTAAAAATGTCATTTTAAACAAAAATACAAATTCAGAGTGTCCAGTCAGTGAATTAAAGAAAATTATCATTCAGCATAACACATTGGCATAATACTAGCCCATTGCATGTAACTGAGAGGACACAAAACATGCCCCAAGGAATAACTGTTTTGCCCTCCCTCCCCTCCATAGCAAGCTACCAGATGCACCACAGACCATGGAAAATGTGATGGTTTCTCAAATTTTCCCTTCCCTTTTGCTGGGGAATGCCACAGCCTCAGCTTAGTGTATCATCATACAAAGTGCGGAGGACAGCAGACAATCGTGGAGCAAGAATAGGCAGGTGGCAGAGCATGAGCAGTGGAGAACAGCTCAAACCAGGAAATGCACACCAGTTGTCAAAAGAACTGAAGAGCAGGCAGTTATTTATGGGCATTTTGGTGTTTTTTAATTAGTGTCGGGGGAACAGGACGCACTTGACAATACGGTACACTCAAATCTTCAGATTTTAGGAAGAATTTGTTTGAATACCTGTGGATCACAAAGAACATATAAAGCAGAGTTCCATATGTTCAAATTGTTTTGTGTGAACTGTGTTTTATTTTTTTAACAAGAAAAATTCAATTATGTGTCTTGAGGACGCATAAGGACCTTCAGGAGCGGAGAGCAGTCGGACCTGTGTAGAAACAACCAGAACTGAGAGCGGATAAATCCAGCGCGGGGCTCAGGGCCTTCACTTACCTTCTGAGCATCTGGAAAGACACTGCTTTATTCGGGACAGTCAGCACGGTTTTGTGAGGGGTAGGTCTTGCCTCACAAGCCTGATTGAATTCTTTGAGCAGGTGACCAAGCAAGTGGATGAGGGTAAACCAGTGGATGTGGTGTACATGGATTTTAGTAAGGCATTTGATAAGGTCCCCCATGGTAGACTTATGGAGAAAGTCAGGAGGCATGGGATAGTGGGGAATGTGGCCAGTTGGATTAAGAATTGGCTAACTGATAGAAGGCAGAGAGTGGTCTTAGATGGTAAATACTCAGCCTGGAGCCCAGTTACCAGTGGCGTGCCGCAGGGATCAGTTCTGGGTCCTCTCCTGTTTGTGATTTTTATTAACGACTTGGATGAGGAAGTCGAAGGGTGGGTCAGTAAATTTGCAGATGATACAAAGGTTGGTGGAGTTGTGGATACCGAGGAGGGCTATTGTCGTCTGCAAAGGGACTTGGATAGGTTGCAGTGTTGGGCTGAAAAGTGGCAGATGGAGTTTAACCCTGAAAAGTGTGAGGTCGTCCATTTTGGAAGGACAAACATGAATGCAAAATACTGGGTTAACGGTAGGGTTCTTGGGCATGTGGAGGAGCAGAGAGACCTTGGGGTCTATGTGCATAGATCATTGAAAGTTGCAACTCAAGTGGATAGGGCTGTGAAGAAGGCATATGGGGTGTTAGCGTTCATTAGCAGAGGGATTGAATTTAAGAGCCGTGAGGTGATGATGCAGCTGTACAGGACCTTGGTAAGGCCTCATTTGGAGTACTGTGTGCAGTTCTGGTCGCCTCATTTTAGGAAGGATGTGGAAGCCTTGGAGAGGGTGCAGAGGAGATTTACCAGGATGTTGCCTGGAATGGAGAATAAGTCTTACGAGGAAAGGCTGAACATTCTAGGCCTCTTCTCATTAGAAAGGAGAAGGATGAGGGGTGACATGATAGAGGTTTATAAGATGATCAGGGGAATAGATAGGGTAGACAGTCAGAAACTTTTTCCCCGGGTGGAGCAAAGCGTTACAAGGGGTCATAAATTTAAGGTGAAGGGTGGGAGATATAAGGGGGATGTCAGGGGAAGGTTCTTTACCCAGAGAGTGGTCGAGGCATGGAATGCCTTGCCCGGGGAAGTTGTTGAGTCAGAAACTTTAGGGACTTTCAAAAGGCTTTTGGATAGGTATATGGATAAAGGAGAATGATGGGGTATAGATTAAATTGTCCTTGACAGAGGACAAAGGATCGGCACAACATTGTGGGCCGAAGGGCCTGTTCTGTGCTGTATTTTCTATGTTCTATATGTTCTTCAGGAGCGGAGAGCAGTCGGACCTCTTCAAGAGCTCCGGAGTTTGGAAAAAAAAAAGCCAACAGTGACATCACAGGAAAGCTGCAAGGTGATTGGTTGGTGAGTCACTGCTGTTAGGGAATAGCTCTAAATAGCTGGTTAAGTATCTAAGGTAAGAAAGGTTTACAGTTTATTTCATATATAGTTTTTTTTTAGGGAGTTCTGTGGTAACGAGGACCAGGGAAGAAGGGCCCTAGAGTAACTGATATTATTTGACATTAAGATCTTCCACAAGGTTAATTTAAAGGATTAAGTCATGGCAGGAGAGCTCAATGCCGTGGTGTGCTCCCTTGCCCGTGCCCAAGACCAGCATGTGTGCAGGAACTGACTCCAGCTGCAGCTCTTGGAAGCCCGGGTTTCGTAGCTGGAACGGAACACTGTGGAGCATCCACGAGGCAGAGAGTATCGTGGATAGCACGTATAGAGAGGTGGTCACACCGCAGGCTCAGACTCCACAGGTAGGAAGGGAATGGGTGACCAGGCAGAGCAAGAGGACTAGGCAGGCGGTTCAGGAATCTCCTATGGCTATTCCCCTGCAAAACAGATATACTCCTTTGGATACTGTTGGGGGGGAATGGCCTCTCAGGGGAAGGCAGCAACAGTCCAATTCGTTGCACCACAGTTGGCTCTGCTGCACAGGGGAGGAGTAAAAAGTGTGGGAATGCAATAGTTATAGGGGATTCAATTGTAAGGGGAATAGATAGGCATTTCTGTGGCTGCAAAAGAGACTCCAGGATGGTATGTTGCCTCCCTGGTGCTAGGGTCAAGGATGTCTCAATGGTTACAGGACATTCTGAAGGGGGAGGGTGAACAGCCAGTGGTCGTGGTACACATTGGTACAAACAACATAGGTTTAAAAAAAAAGGATGATGTCCTAAAAGCAGAATATAAGGAGCTAGGAAGTAAGTTTAAAAAGTAGGACCTCAAAGGTAGTGATCTCAGGATTACTACCAGTGCCACGTGCTAGTCAGAGTAGAAATAGCAGGATATATCAGATGAATACATGGCTGAAGAGATGGTGTGAGGGGGAGGGTTTTAGATTCCTGGGACATTGGGACCGGTTCTGGGGGAGGTGGGACCAGTACAAACTAGATGGGTTACACCTGGGCAAGACTGGGACTGATGTCCTAGGGGGAGTATTTGCTAGAGTGATTGGGGAGGGTTTAAACTATAATGGCAGGGGATTACATCTTTCCTAATAGGGGAGCAGTCTCATACTATCTCCAGTCTGGCAGTCAAGAGAAGATGATAGCACAGTGGGAGGGACTGCCTCAGTGAAACTGACAAGTTGTGAAGGCTTTGATCAGTTGCACTGAAGAACTGCAGACATGGTCAGGCTATGAGGCTGCCTTGCAAAGCCCTCCATCTGTCAGAGAGCACTATCATTGCTTGATGGGTGATTGCCAACTGCCTGGAAGGCACTTCACCTGACCACCACTTTGCCCACCCTCGGCTGCACTTCCTGTTGCCAGCCTTCCGAGTGGCACGGGAGCAGCTTATGGAGTAACACTTGTCCCCCTCTGCTGAGGGTCTAGGGCAGGGAGCTTTCCACTGCAACAGTTGCCTTCTCTACAGCCACGTGACCCTTTACAGGATAGAGGGGATGACCATTGAGATGCAGGTGGAAGGAGGCAAGACCCTCAACAGAGTGTCTGCATTGCAGAGGACCAGCTATCCAGACAAATGTGAGCACCAGTGCCTCAGGAAGTGAAGCCTGTCACGGCATGTCACTGCTGACATCTTCATCCTCATGCTGTAAGACACTTTCCCAATAGATCAGGCGGGCACGTATTGCCAGTGGCTGGAGGTCCACCCACCTCCCCCACCCCACCGCCTCCCGCAATCCCGCATCTTTAACTCTTGCCAACTTGTTTAATCTCTTTTCCTGCAAGGAGAAATCAGGGAGGTGGGCATGCTAGGAATGGATTTTATTTAGAGGAGTGAAGGACAACCTTGTTTATGGTGATTGTGAGGCATGGGTACGAGAGGACAGTTGGCTGAGGGTCATTGCGAGTGTTGGTTGCTCAGATAGGCATGTGAAGTGCCTGCAGAGAGAGGAATGAATGGAGCTGCAAGGTGTGTTGACCAGAGCCGTGCTGTGCAGAAGAATGCTGTACAGGTCAGTACGAGGCTTGGCTCCTGGCAGTTTTGCACCACTCACATGTTATACCTTTCTGAGGTCCTGGATCCTCCTGGTCTACTGTATCCAGGTTAGAGGGGCCACACTGCTGCTGCTCATTTCCTCGGCCACTTCCAGTCATGCCTGCTTGGTTGAAGAAGGTTTCCTCTGCCTCCTGCGCTTAAGAGAACTCAGTTCACTGTAGCTCCTCAGCTTCCACAGGTGGACCTCCAGGAAAGAGTGGGAGACCTGGGGGCCAGCCTTCCTGTGGGTGCTGCACCCTAAAAGGTTTCTCACCCCTGAACTATAAAATAATAAATTATATACTATATAATATACTAATATACTTTCATTTGTTTTATCAGCTGCATCCATGGTGCACTTGCCAGAAAATCATTAAGAATTGTAAATTTTCTGTATTGCAGCATTCAAATTAAAACAGTAATGCAAAATGATATAGTGAATAAGATTTACAATTGTCGCATTCATACGGTAAATTATCAATGCAGACTCGCTAGGTATTAAATCTGTCTTTACATTTGTGCTCCTTTTATTATTTTTGTTTGCTAAGGTGTGTTGGCTCAGAAAACAGATGATATTTTTCAATTTGGCAACAGCTATATTGCTGCTTCATATGTGAAGTTTCTAGAATCTGCTGGTGCAAGAGTGGTGCCCATAAGGTGGGTTTGTAACCCTGATTTTTCACTGTTTATCCAATACAGAACTCCTTTCTCAATAAATGATTAAAGTTATTACAGTAATTTACCTGAACTCCGCAGTAGGAACACTAGCTTAGATTTCCTGCTAGACTTGCTCTAACTCCCAGATGTAACTTGAGCAAAATGAGTCGGGGAACTCTTCATGAGTGTAACGGGCAGAATTTTAACTGCCAGCAGCAGGTGGGTGCTGGGTTAAATCCCTGAAAAGTGGCGTCGGGTCGGAACGCGACATAATCCCGTCCACTTCCAGGTTTGACCCAGGGCAGGTTTGCAGGCCAACGGGCAACCCCATGCAGCTATCAGGAAAGTCATTACAATATCCAAACAGGTAATTGACTTTGAATTCAATCCTGCATTCTTGCTTTAACAGCCAGCACCCAGGTTTCCCAAGCTCTCCATCACGCCAGGGTCACTGAGGTGAGAGCACGGTGGGGTGTGATTGTTTAATGAAATTGACGTGCTGCAAAGAGTATAAAAAGTGAAATCACAAAGCTTGTGGCCAGCCACAGTGAAAGAACTAATCTTGCAAGCGCAAACGTGAGAGCCTGAAATTACTATTTTGAGGGTCAATTTCAACTTTTTGGAAGTATTTTCAACTGTCTTAGAGCTTATTCACCTTCATCTCAACTTCCTTGCTGTCAGCCTTCACGGCAACATGGAAGCAACCCATGCAGCAGGAGCCTGGACCTTTGATGAGGAACAACATCACTAGCACCAAGAGCTGCAAAAATATCTACAGCAGTTTCCTTCTCTGCAACCACATGCTGCTCCACAGGACAGAGTATGGACAGGGAGCTCCAGCTCAAAGGAGACGATACCCCAGCACAGGGTCCATTGGCAGCGGGTGAGCTTCCTCAACATGACAGAGCAACAGTGCCTCAGGAGGAATAAAAACATAAAATACTGGAAATACTCAGCAGGTCAGGCAGCATCTATGGAGATAGAAACATGGTTAACGTTTCAGGTTGATAACCTTAATTTTTTTCACAGATGCTGCCTGACCTGATTATTTCCAGCATTTTCTGTTATTATTTTGCTTTTGTATCACTGACCAACGCAAGCAAATGGAGCGCTGGGTGGAGCACTACCTAGAACTGTACTCCAGGGAAAATGATGTCACTGTTAACGCCCTCAGTGCAGCCCATTCTCTGCCAGTCATGGATGGGCTGAGCGAACAGCCAACAAAATCGGAACTCAGTAATGTCTTCGATTCTCTAGCCAGTGGAAAAGCCCCTGGAAAGGACGGCATTACCCCTGAAATAATCAAGAGTGCTAAGCTTGCTATTCTCTCAGCACTACATGAACTGCTTTGCCTGTGCTGGGACGAGGGAGCAGTACCACAGGACATGCGCGATGCCAATATCATCACCCTCCATAAGAACAAGGGTGACCGCGGCGACTGCAACAACGACTGTGGACTCTCCCTGCTCCGCATAGTGGTGAAAGCCTTCGCTAGAGTCATTTTAAACAGACTCCGGAAGCTGGCTGGGCGTGTCTACCCAGAGGCACTGTGCAGCTTTCGAACAGAGAGATCCAACATTGACATGCTGTTCTCCCTTCACCAGCTACAGGAGAAATGCCGCGAACAACAGATGCCCCTCCACGTTGCCTTCATAGATCTTACCAAAGCCTTTGACCTGGTCTGCAGATGTGTTCTCTTCAGACTACTAGCAAAGATCGGATGTCCGCCAAAGCTACTAAATATCATCAGCTCATTATATGACAATATGAAAGGCACAATTCAGCATAGCGGTGCCTCATCAGACTCCTTTCCTATCCTGAGTGGCGTGCAACAGGGTTGTGTTCTCGCACCTGCTCTGTTCGGGATCATCTTCTCACTTCTGCTCTCACATGCATTCAAGTCTTCAGAAGAAGGAATTTTCCTCCATACAAGATCAGATGGCAGGTTGTTCAACCTTTCCTGTCTTAGACCGAAGACCAAAGTACGGAAAGTCCTCATCAGGGAACTCCGCTTTGCTGACGATGCTGCATTAACATCCCACACTGAAGAATATCTGCAGAGACTCATCGACAGGATTGCAGCTGCCTACAATGAATTTGGCCTAACCATCAGCCTCAAGAAAACGAATATCATGGGACAGGATGCCAGAAATGCTCCATCCATCAATATCGGTGACCACGCTGTGGAAGTGGATGAAGAGCTCACCTACCTAGGCTCAACTATCACCAGTAACCTGTCTCTTGATGCAGAAATCAACAAGCGCATGGGAAAGGCGAATGCTGCTTTGTCCAGACTGGCCAAGAGGGTGTGGGGAAAATGGCACACTGACACGGAACACAAAAGTCCGAGTGTTTCAAGCCTGTGTCTTCAATACCTTGCTCTATGGCAGCAAGGCCTAGACAACATATGTCAGCCAAGAGCAACATCTCAACACATTCCATCTTTGTTATCTCTGGAGAGTCCTTGGCATCAGGTGGTAGGACCATAACTCCAGCGCAGAAGTCTTCAAGGCAGCCAACATCCCAGAATATATGCCGTACTGAGCCAACGGCGCTTGAGATGGCTTGGCCATGTGAGCCGCATGGAAGATGGCAGGATTCCCAAGGACGCATTGTACAGCGAGCTCGTCACTGCTATCAGACCCACCAGCTGTCCATGTCTCCGCTTTAAAGACGCGTGCAAGCGCGACATGAAGTCCTGCGACATTGACCACAGGTCGTGGGAGTCATTTGCCAGCGATCGCCAGAGCTGGCGGACAGCTATAAAGACAAGGCTGAAGAGAGGTGAGTCGAAGAGATTTAGCAGTTGGCAGGTAAAGAGACAGAAGTGCAAGGAGAGAGCCAACTGTGTAACAGCCCTGACAACCAATTTTATCTGCAGCGCTTGTGGAAGAGTGTCACTCTAGAATTGGCCTTTAAAGCCACTCCAGGCGCTGCTGCACAAACCACTGACCATCTCTAGGCACCTACCCATTGTCTCTTGAGATAAGGAGGCCAAAGAAAAAAAAAAGATTTGTGGCTCAATCTTTCACGGCAGATTGTAGCTGACATCTGCAGCCCCCTGGAACAAAACGACCTTCCAAGAGGCCTAGGTGGGCACACATTGCCAGGAACCATCAAGGTCACCACAGTGCTGAATTTCTCCACTTCCAGCTCCTTCCAGGAATCTGCTGATGACATTTTGAGGATATCTCAATCCATTAGTGCATCTCCCGGTTCACTGATACCTTGCTTTCCAAGACCATCAATTATGCACACTCTGCCACAGTCTGAGGTCAGTCAAACACAGAGGACTTTTGCCTTCACTGCAATAGCTGGATTGTAACAGGTACAGGGTGTCACTGACTGCACGCATATGGCAATCCAGGGAACCCACCAAAGTTATTCAATTGACCCTGACCCTGGAATCTCAACAGGGATCAGGAATGCATTCTTGTGATCTGAGATTTCCACCCTGCTACACTGGCATCATAGCTGAGTGGAAGATCTAGGATATTAACTATAGATAAAATCACCTAGATGCAGAAGTGTGAACTATAATTTGTATCAGTTTTATATATCATGGTGTCTGTTCAGTGCTATCACTCAGCTTGTAGGAGTTTTTACTGCCTGTGAAATGCAGTGCTCTCTCTCTTCCTTCCAAATTTTGCTTTTTGTTTGGAATACAGTATGAAGGAATGAAGCCCTGAAAAACTGATGCAAGAGGGCCACGATTCCACAGCATAGCCAAGCACCACTAGCATTCCTAGCTCTCAAGGTATCAGTGCAGCAACAGGATAGGTTTCAGAGAGGCACCGATGAAAAGAATATATATGTGCACAGTAAAACACTTTTTGGTATGCAGTCCAGTGTTCTGAAGTCAAACTGTTCTTTGATTTTCTTTAATGTTTGAGAGGATGTTTGTAGATAAGTTTTCATTTTATTTGTTCGTGGCATGTGGGCGTCACTAGCAAGACCAGCATTTATTGCCCGTCCCTAATTGCCCTTGAGGTGATGGTGGGCCACCTTCTTGAACTATTGCAGTCCATGTGGTGTAGGTACATCCACAGAGCTGTTAGGGAGAGAGTTTCAAGATTTTGACAGTGAAGGAATAGAGATATATTTCCAAGTCAGGATGGCTTATGAATTGGGGGTGGGGGGGAAACTTACAGGTGGTGTTCCTATGCTTGTGCTGTCCTTGTCTTCTATGTGTTAGAGGTCATGAGTTTGAAAGGTGCTGCCAAATGAGCCTTAACGTGTTGCTGCAATGCATCTTGTATATGGTGTACACTGCTGCCACTATGCATCGGTGGTAGAGAGAATGAATGTGTAAGATGGTGAATGGGGTGCTGATCCAGCAGGCTTCTTTGTCCTGTTTGGTGTTGAGCTTTTTGAGTGTTGGAATTGCACTCATCCAGGCAAGTGGAGAATATTCCATCACACTCCTTACTTGTGCCTCGTAGATGGTGGACAGGCTTCGGGCAGTCAGAGATGCGGAATTTCCAGTCTCTGGCCTGCTCTTGTAGCCAGAGTATTATATTGTGATGCTGTACAGCTTGTGTTTTTTTTTTGGAGACGGTCCCTGATTTGTGGCTGGAGGTTTCCAGGTTCTGGGAGTCAAACACAGGTTAGACGAACAAACAAGCATTGTTTTTCTTAACCAAGGACATATGACTGGAGGTTTTAGTTTCAGTTTGTCAAAAAAACTCTACAGTGTTAAGCCAGCTAGAGGTTGTGTGTTTTTCGAAAAAAGACTTTTGGAGAGTTGTGAAGGACTGTACAGTGCATGAAAAATCAGCCAGATTGTTTGTTTTAAAGAGACGGTGAGGCAGCTAGTTTTTAAGCCGGCACAGACATGATGGGCTGACTAGCCTCCAGTGCCGTAACTTTTCAATGGTTCTATGGAGATAGGCTGAGAGCTGCAAGTTTCAGGGTTTCTAGAGAATCAGACCACAAAGTAGCTGTTTGAAGCAGTTTGACCACAGACAATTGGTAAATAACTTACGGCAGTTGTCTTCGGTGATTGAAAAGTTATCAGTCTTAGCATGCCATCAGGACAGTATTGGGCCAAGGTTGTTGGCGATGCAACAAGACAGAACTGTTAAAGGAAAGATTACGTTGCTCACTATCAGCAGGACCTCATTACTTCCATATCTGCTTCCTTGTCCTTATGAAAATGGAATCTTGTCTGTTTGGCTTCCTAAATTTGGGTCAGTTGGTGGAGTTCTTTTGGTTTGTTGCTGGTATCCATGGGGATCATAACAAAATGGCTGGTACAGTTCAGTTTCTGGTCAATGGTAACCCATTGGATGTTGATGGTGGGGGATTCAGTAATAGCAATGCTGTTGAACATCAAAAAGAGATGGCTAGCTTCTCCCTTGTTGGAGATGATCATTGCCTGACACTTGTGTGGTGCGAATGTTAGTTGCCACTTACCAGCCCAAGCCTCACTGTTCTCCAACCAGTGGAAAGTTTTCCCCCTGATTTACATTGATTTCAATGGGAAATACAATTCCTTCAGTGTTGCCTCCTTAAACAGACATCTTCTGAGACCTCCTCAAGGAAGCAGTGGTTTGTAGATTGTAGTAAAAGGTTTTCTCCTTTTGGTGCAGATTTATCCTCATTTTATTTTCCTTCTCTTCCTCTTCTTCTTGTATCATAAAGATGTAAATGGAAATGTCCACTGTGGACCCTATGATGAGGAATCCAAGGTAGAAAAGTAGAAATAAAATATTTCCCTAGCTGCAACAGCTGCAAGGCAATTTTTAGAATCCTTTCTCCGTTATACGATTCAGGAAATATATTTTGAATCGTTTCAGTCAAAATTGATGTTCCAGACAACTTGTGTGAACATTCAACACCTGTGAACTCAATTACTTCCTGGTTTGGCGAGTCAGGCAGATAGCACCCCTGTTTTTGACAGGCTAAGTTAAATCAGGTACAAATCTGATGTAGATTGTAGAACTTCTGGGTCAGCTTTTGCCTTCTCTATCCTGTTGTTTGCCTACATCCAAGACTTTAGGGCCGATACATCTTCTGCGAGTAGCCGATTTTACTGGAAATTAACATGTATTTTACTACAGATGTAATGCTGGCATATCTGATTTGCATCCCACATTCCAGTTCCATGCCCCTGAACTACACAACTTTTGCACAAGAAAATTAGTGTTTAACTAAATTTTACAACAACTAATTTATGCACTTTTTTATTTCTCAAAAGTATTAAACTAACCGAGGCTGAATATAAGAAGTTGTTTCATTCCATAAATGGGTGAGTTATACAATTGATTGGAATTATTTTATTGTCTTTTCATAACAATAATATTTATTTACATTGGTAATAATGCTATTGGCGTTCTTTATTGTGCTGTAGCTTGCCTTTTTTTAATTTTTCTTCATTCGTTTGGGGGTTGTGCATGTCACTGACTAGGCCAGCATTTATTGCCCATCCCTAATTGCTCTTGAGAAAGTGGTGGTGAGCTGCCTTCTTGAACCTCTGCAGTCCATGTGGGGTACATACACCCAGATTGCTGTTAGGAAGGGAGTTCCAGGATTTTGACCTGGTGATATAGTTCCAAGTCAGGATAGTGTGCGGCTTGGAGGTGAACTTGCAAGTGGTGATGTTCCCATGCATCTACTGCCCTTGTCCTTCTAGGTGGTAGACGTCATGGGTTTGGAAGATGCTGTGTAAGGAGACATGGTGCGTTGCTGCAGTGCATCTTGTAGATGGTACATACTGCTACCACTGTGCATTGATGGTGAATGTTTGTGAATGGGGTGCCAATCAAGTGGGCTACTTTGACCTGGATGGTGTCGAGCTTCTTGAGTGTTGTGGGAGCTGCAACCATCCAGCAAGTGGAGAGTATTCCATCATGCTGCTGACCTTGTGCCTTGTAGATGGTGGACAGGCTTTGGGGAGTTGGGAGGTGAGTTACTCGCCGCAGGACTCCTTGCCTCTGACCTGCTCTTGTAGCCATTGCTCCTCCAGTTCAGTTTCTGGCCAATGGTAACCCCCAGTACGTAGACAGTGGGGATTCAGTGATCGTAATGTCATTGACTGTCGAGGGGAGATGGTTAGATTCTCTCTTGTTGGCGATGATCATTGCCTGGCACTTGTGTGGCGTGAATGTTGCTTGCCACTTTTCAGCCCAAGCCTGGACATTGTCCAGGTCTTGCTGCATTTCTACACTGACTGCTTCAGTATCTGAGGAGTCACGAATGGTGCTGAACATTGTGAATCATTAGCTAACATCCCCACTTCTGACCTTATGACTGAAGGAAGGTCATTGATGAAGCAGCTGAAGATGGTTGGGCCTTGGACAATACCCTGAGGAACTCCTGCAGTGATGTCCTGGAGCTGAGATGATTGACCTCCAACAACCACAACCATCTTCCTTTGCGTTGGGTATGACTCCAACTAGCGGAGAGTTTTCCCTCTGATTCCCATTAACTCCAATTTTGCTAGGGCTCCTTGATGCCAGACTCTGTCAAATGCCACCTTGATGTCAAGGGCAGTCGCTCTCACCTCACCTCTGGAGTTCACCTCTTTTATCCATGTTTGAACCAAGGCTGTAATGAGGTCTGGAGCTGAGTGGGCCTGGTGAATCCCAAACTGAGTGTCAGTGAGCAGGTTATTACTAAGCAAGTGCTGCTTGATTGCACTGTCGATGACACCTATCATCACTTTGCTGATAGAGAGTAGACTGATAGGGCGGTAATTGGCCGGGTTGGATTTGTCCTGTTTTTGGTGTACAAGACATATCAGGGCAATTTTCCACATTGCCAGGTAGATGCCAATGTTGTAGTTGTACTGGAACAGCTAGAGGTGTGTCAAGTTATGGAGCTTCAGTACTATTGCTGGAATGTTGTCAGGGCCCATAACATTTGCAGTATCCAGTGCCTTCAGTCATTTCTTGATATCACACGGAGTGAATCGAGTTGGCTGAAGACTGGCATCTCTGATGCTGGGGGACTTCAAAAGCAGGTTGAGATGGATCATCTACTTGGCAGTTCTGGCTGAAGGTTGTTGCAGATGCTTCAGCCTTGCCTTTTGCACTGATGTGCTGGGCTCCCCCATCATTGAGGATGGGGATATTTTGTGGAGCCACCTCCCCCAGTTAGTTGTTTAATTGTCCAGCACCTTTCACAACTGGATGTGGCAGGACTTCAGAGCTTAGACCCGATCCGTTGGTTGTGGGATCGCTTAGCTCAGTCTATCTATCGCGTGCTGCTTATGCTGTTTGGCATGCAAGTAGTCCTGGTTGAAGCTTCGCCAGGTTGTTACCTCATTTTGAGGTATGCCTGGTGCTGCTCCTGGCATGCCCTCCTGCACTCTTCATTGAACCAGGGTTGATCCCCCGGCTTGATGGTAATGGTAGAGTGGGGGAATATGCCAGTCCATGAAGTTACAGATTGTGGTTGAGTACAGTTTTGCTGCTGATGGCCCACAGTACCTCATGGATGCCCAATTTTGCATTGCTAAATCTGTTCGAAATCTATCCCATTTAGCACGGTGATAGTGCCACACAACACAATGGAGTGTGTCCTCAATGTGAAGACGGGACTTTGTCTCGACAAGGACTGTGCGATCGTCACTCCTTCCAATACTGTCATGGACAGATGCATCTGTGACAGATTGGTGACGATGAGGTCAAGTATGTTTTTCACTCTTGGTTCTCTCAACACCTGCCGCAGACCCAGTCTAGCAGCTATGTCCTTTAGGGCTCGGTCAGTATTGTGCTACCGAGCCACTCTTGGTGATCGACATTGAAGATCCCACCCTCGGTGCTACTTCCAAGTGGTGTTCAACATGGAGGAGTACAGATTCATCAGCTGAGGGAGGACTGTAGGTGGTAATCAGCAAGAGGTTTCCTTGCCCATGTTTGACCTGATGCCATCAGCGTTCATGGAGTCAGAGTCGATGTTGAGGTCTTCCAGGGCAACTTCCTCCCGACTGTATACCACTGTGCCGCCACCTCTGCTGGGTCTGTCTTGCCGGTGCGACAGGACATACCTGGGGATGGTGATGGCGGTGTCTGGGACATTGTAAGGTATGATTCGGTAAGTATGACTATGTCAGGCTGTTGCTTGACTATTCTGTGGGACAGCTCTCTCAACTTTGGCACAAGCCCCCAGATGTTAATAAGGAGGGCATAGCAGGGTCAACAGGGCTGGGTTTTCCCTTATCGTTTCCGGTGCCTAGGTCGATGCCGGTTGGTCTGTCCGATTTAATTCCTTGTTGACTTTGTAGCGGTTAGATACAGCTGAGTGGCTTGCGCGGCCATTTCAGAGGGCATTTTAAGAGTCAGCCACATTGCTGTGGGTCTGAAGTCACATGTAGGCCAGACCAGGTAAGAACAGCAGATTTCATTCCCTAAAGGACATTAGTGAACCAGATGGGTTTTTATGGCAATCAACAGTGGTTTCATGAGCATCATTAGACTAGCTAATTCCAGATTTAATTGAATTCAAATTCCACCACCTTCCGTGGTGGGATTCGAACCTATGTCCCCAGAGCAATACCCTGGGTCTTTAGGTTACTAGTCCAGTGACAATATGCCACCGTTTTATGGCTTCTGGCTTTTAAAAATGCTTACTTAGGGGTTTCTATTTTGGGTTCTGCAAATGGGGCAGATCTGAGCTGTGAAAAGTTGTTCTACTGTCTCTTCAAAATTGTAACGAATTAAAAAACAAATCCCACTAAATTGCTGACTGTCGTTCCTGGCCCCCGGCTAGTTGGCACTTTCCTGTGTGACCTCTGCAACTTTTGAGACAGTCAACACCAACACCTCTCTTCTGTTCCCCTCACCTACCTATCCAAACAGCTTGCAACAGCATCAGTGCCACCCAGAATTGCCAAGACTGACACGTAAATATAAATATGCATGGAAATACCCAAGCATTACTGTAGGTATGTTGAAATTGTGTCATAAACAATAGGAACATGCTAAACACAGATTTTTAATATATAGATGTCAGAAGAACTTGCACAAGGAGTAGAAGAATAATTCTCTTGTTATTTGTGCTGTAAAAATTTGCTACATGCTCCTAAAACATTATGACTGACTGTGATAATGAGGGTATAACTTTATTATTATTACTAAGTACATCTTGCTTTACTAGTGTTAAGTCAGATAATTATACTATTTATGTACATGAAATATGTCTATTCACTATCTTCATTCAGGGTTCTGTTTCCAGGTGTTGCTCATCTTCAAACATCTAAATTTGCTGAGGTTTCAGCCATCTTTTATAATCTTGCACTAAAGGTAATACTATAGTACTTGTACAAAGTGTAGATGAATTTAGTAAGAATATATAAGGCAGAGAGGAAGTCTTTAACTAAGTCATTGTCCTTTTTCCGCAAAGAACATTACATTTTAACTGGTCTCCATGGTAAGGATAACAACTGAGAGAGTTAGAACCAAGACTTCACAAAAAATATATTCTGGAGTCTGATAGAGGACTGAAAGGTTGGTGTAATTACTTAGCTATAAAATATCAAAATAACTAGCAGCGAAAGCCCTGTCTCACTATTGGGCGTTGTTTGGACTTGTTTGTTTTAACCCACTTTTATTTTTAGGACTCGGGACATTTTTTTTTCCATTTGGATAGTATTCCTCTTCTTGGTAGTCTCTTCCAATTTGCTTGTCTCTTTCATGGAGCCTCGAAAAAACTGAAAGGTGCAAGATGATTTTGATCGTGCTGTTTGTTAACGGTAACTCTTGGACTTTGACCACCTTGCTTAGGGGACATATTAATTTTTCCTACCTTGTCCTGAACCAGAAGAGTTCATATGCTCAAACTGTCTTGTTTCATCAGGTGATACAGACCATATTTGTTTGCATATTATTTTAAACATGAACAGAAAATTTGCACATGGTTAACACAAAGAAATGGATCAAGGAACTTCTACAAATGCTTGTACAGCAATCAAAACCCTATTGAAAAATCACACTTGCTTGGGTGTCTTCTGGCTCTGGATCTATATCCTGTAGCTTTGTCTTAGCAAGGAAGCTACCACTTTTCCCCTGCTCAGGCAGGTAAAAATACCATTTGGAACTCAATGATGCACTTGGAACTCAATCTGCTTATTTAAAGAAAGACCCTACTGGCTTCAGGAAGGTGTCCTTGCTGTCTACACTTTGAAATTTCAGTCATTTCAGTCAGCTAGATTGCTGCTGAAGTGGAGTAGCTAAGTCTCTTTGGCACTGTTGCTCCTCCACAGACAGCTCAAATGATGGGAGATGTCAATGTCAGGCTACCTGCCTTGGAGCAGTGGTCCTCAGGTAACCCCCAGGATGGAGAGGCATGCGGGGCATAGAGCAGGTGGGGATGGGAGAGAGTTGGGAAAGGGAGCACTCCTGTTCCTCCTAGCTCAACAGGAAGGTGCATCTTAAAACACATTTTGAACATTCACCTTTGGTGGCCATGGGGACCACTGAAAAATCCCATTAGTGCCGAATTTGTCAGAGTCCTTTAACAGGCTTTAGGCCCCCAATTTACATATTTAAGGGGCCTCACTCCTGTTTTACATACCTGGCTGGTATGCTTAAAAATGGGCCTCGTGAATCTTGCAGTGGAATGCACAAGGTCATCCCACAGCTAAATTGATGTGTTTTGCGATCCACCAAAAACCAGTGAAATGCATACCAATTTCTCCAGTGGCTTCTTGGCCATCCTCTCACGCTGCACTCCATAAATTCCAACTCATCCAAAATTGCCTCATCCTATTGCATACTAAGTTACACTTGCCCATCACTCCAATCCTTGCCAACCTACATTACCTCCCTATCTCCCAGAACATTAATTTCAAAATTCTTGTCCTCATCTACAAATCGCTTTATGGCATGTCCCAGGTCCTGTGTTCCTCTAATTTTGGCCTCTGATGTTACCCCTTTTATTCAGGTTCTATCAATTATGGCAGAACTTTCAGCTGTCTTGGCTCTACTCCTTGGACTCTCTCCCGAAACAACTCTATCTCACATCATCTTTCTCTGTGTTTAAATGCCTTTTTAAAACCTACGAATTCAACCATTAAAAAGTCACCTCTCTTAACTCCCCATCTATATTTGATATCTATTTTTTTTGAAGCTCGTGCCCTGTTAAAGATGATACTTTTTTACATTAACATTCATTTAAGTAACTGGAGAGACACTGCTAATAAAATCTAAAAGCACTAGCTATTAGGAGTATTATTTTTGGTAGAGGGTACTATTACTATTTATTTGACTTAGCAGGCAAAAGATGAAGGGATTCACTTCCCAGTGTTGGGAATTTGTCTTGGGTTTGAAGAACTGACAGTTCTTACCAGTGGAGAAAACCTCCTTACTACAACAAATACTTCTAATCTACCTCTCCCTTTGAATCTTACAAAAGGTAAGATATGCTGAAAATTCCTTTCAAAATTTTGCTAATATTGCTTATTATGCCACAAACTATCTTGTTCTGATGATCTAGATAACTGTGCAGTACAACAACTTGTATTTTGTTGTCAAGGTTCCTGCTGGCCAGATGTTCGTTGTATTGGGTACTGTTCATTTGCAATTACTCTGAATTGTTTTCTTTAAATCCAATATAATCCTAAAACACATAAGTCTGTAACTATTATTTAGAGATACAGCACTGAAACAGGCCCTTCGGCCCACCGAGTCTGTGCCGACCAACAACCACCCACTTATACTAACCCTACAGTAATCCCATATTCCCTCCCTACACTAGGGGCAATTTACAACGGCCAATTTACCGATCACCTGCAAGTCTTTGGCTGTGGGAGGAAACCGGAGCACCCGGTGAAAACCCACACGGTCACAGGGAGAACTTGCAAACTCCGCACAGGCAGTACCCAGAATTGAACCCGGGTCCCTGGAGCTGTGAGGCTGCGGTGCTAACCACTATATGTATCTGCTTTGTGCATGTGCATTGGCTTTTCCTTCCACATGATGTTAAAGAATAAACACACATGCCTCCTCCCGTCCCTTTTTTAGGTTTTACATTCCAATATATGTTCAAGTTACATTTTTATAATTAGCTGATAGATGCTGCTGCTCCTGATCAGATAAGCAGTGATGATACTATTAAGTTGGTTTGCTACGCAAATTTAGAAATGAAACCATACTTAATTAAAAATCTCTTACAGCAACCCCTTTTTGTTTGGCTTCCTGAATAATAAATGAAGATGTCCACCACTGTACATTCTGCAATAATATGACAGCTCTTGCATTGCTCGTGAAATGTGATTTACTGTGATAAGCATATCCACAGGACAGATGTATCCTTGTACTCTCAACAGATGTGACTTCAATTTCATCAGTGTTTAATTAAACCTGTTGCATTTACTAAAGCTATCAATAGGTAATATTTGATTATTACAAACATAAAATTTTATAATTTCAGTCTGTAAAACTGTCTACAACTTGGCGTCCAATTAAAGAAAGGCTTGCATTTATATAGCATCTTGCATGATTTCAGGATATCCCAAAGCGCTGTACTGCCAATTAAGTGGTTTTGATGTGTAGTTACAGTTGAAATGTAGGAACTGTGGCAGCCAATGAATGCACAGCAAGGTCCCACAATCACCAATGCAATAACGACTGGATAATCTGTTTTAGTGATGCTGGTTGAGGGATAATTACTGGTCGAGAGTGATCAGGATCCTAAAAGTGAAGAATTAATCATCAAGCGATTGAAGGAATAGCTGAATAAGCGTTTGTTTCAGTTTCTGTTATTTTGTTCAGATGCTCTGCATAGTCGAATGTTCAGGAACTTTCCGAAAGATCTGTTGCAGGCATTACAAATTAAACCTCTGACAGGACACCACCACGATTGGAGCATCTCTATGAAGGTAAGATTTAGGAAGCCTTTTCAACTACCATTATTTTATTTAATATACTTTTAAGTTGTAATTATCCTTAAACTGTAGTTACACTGTTCCTTGAGATACTCATTTTAAGTTTAAGATGTAGAAACGTGGCGTCTTTTAGGGAGATTTTCTTCAAATTTAAAATATAATTTTAAAAAAAATAAAGATTTATATTATTAAACCTGATCATTTATGTATCTATTGTGACTCATTTGTTGAATAAAGTTCAACTCTGATTACAGATTGGAGATTTTTGACAGTTGGTATATATTTCCTTTAATCTAAGTTGACATGTAGCTGTTTCAAGCTGGTTTGCAAGTTGACTCTGAAGACATGCAAAAATCTCCATTTTAAAAATGCAAAACCAGAAAATGTGATTAAGATGAGGCACAGTTAATGCAGGGGAATGGAATACATTTCATTGTTGGCACACAGTGTCAACATTGGGACTCAGTTGCAATAAAGAGCAAATTAGCTATAGGTAGAATTCTTTTTATTCTCTTTCAACAATGTGACCCAGCCACAACTTCAAAAGAGCGTACCACATGAGTGTTATGACCAAGGCAGGAGTGCACTGTCTTTTCTAGTTCCACTTCTCCACAGATTAAAACATATATTTAAATGTTTACCCAGTTACCGATACAGCCAGTCATATAACCGATTTTTTTTTTATATCCTGGAATAAAGCACACCTAACAGGTTTCTGTAGTAAACAAAATTATTAGTTTATTATAAAACAAAACTTTAACCAGTAACAAAGCAAAGTTAATACACACAGATTGAAATATGAAAGTTCCTTTTTTAAATTCCCTAATTATACACACACACACTGGAAAGAAAATACAGAAATTCTCTCTGCAGAGGACTGTTACAAAAAAAAAGACTGCTTTGGCCAAATACTTGCTAATTGATGAAAAAAGAAGATATGGAAGGATGTCAGTTGTCCCTTTTTTGTCTGGCGTCCGGGTATACGGAGATGGGACACTGGGATCATTTTAGAAGCAGTCCATTCTGAAGATGTCGAGAATTATTCTAGTAGGCTTTCCAGGAGAAATGTGGCATCAGTGTTTTCTGCTAGTGCACACTTTCCATTTTGGATACTGGTGAGAGCGATGGTTCCTCAGGGAACTGCAGCCAGAGCAAATTCTGTAGCACCACGGGTGGGTCAGCTGCACAGGAGGGGAGGAAGAAAAAGTGGAAGAGCAATAGTGATATGGGATTTGATAGGGGATCAGACAGGCGTTCCTGTGGCAGTAAATGTTACTCCCAGTGCCACGTACTGGTGAGCATAGGAACAGGAGGATTGATCGACTGAACACATGGCTGGAGAATTGGTGTAGGAGGCAGGGCATCAAATTTCTGAGGCATTGGGACCGGTTCTGGGGCAGGTGGGACCTGTACAAGATGGACGGGCTACACCTTGACAGGACCGGACCTAACATCCTCGCAGGGAGATTTGCTAGTGCTGTTGGGGAGGGTTTAAACTAGCTTGTCTGAAGGGTAACTCAAATTGGAAGGAAATAAAGCTGGCAACACGGGGTAGAAAAGTAGCAAGTGACATTAGAAGGCAGGCGAAACAAAGGGGAGCATCAACTAGGCTAGAATGCAGAATGTCAAGAAGACAAGGTAAAGGGCACACAGCATTCAGAACAGGGTAGCTGATTTAAAGGCCCAAATAGAGGTAAATGGGTATGATTTAATTGCCATAACAGAAACGTGGCTACAGGGTGACCAAGAGTGGGAACTGAATATTCAAGGATATTTTGACATTTAGGAAGGACAGGCAAAAAGGAAAAGGGGGTGGTGGTGCGCTGATAATAAGGGATGGGATCAGTACATTTGTAGAGGAGGATCTCCGATGGGCAGAACAAAACGTGGAATCTGTTTGGGTGCAGCTAAGAAACTGCAAGGGGCAGCAAACATTGGTAGGAGTTGTTTATAGGCTACTGTTGTGGGACAACTCAATCACCACACGAGGAGACTCGGGTACAGGTTGTTCAATCGTTTATTCAAGCGTACGCAGGGAGAGATACCACCTCGGGTATTCCGAGGTAATACTGTGACTTTACATTCAAGAGCACAAACTTATATACCATTCTTATCATGCCATGTGTTCAAACAGCGGATGATTGATATGACCGATCATAAAACAATGGTGATTGATTACATATTCCAATGCACTCACATCCTCAACCTTATCAATACACATACCAGATGGCTCCATCCGAAGCCTATTATCTCTTTGTTTTCCATCACACCAACCTTCCACGGAAACAGTGGCCTTGTAGCCCCAGCTCCAACCTTCACTTCCTAATCCTGCCCTTTACCCTAGCAGCGTGTTTGTTTCAGGTTTGTTTAACCTGACTGTTAAATTCTGCTGAGATGCTTTTCTAAAACTCAACTTGTTTCTACTTAACCCCTTCACTACCAAACTGTAGCAGTAGTGTGGGGCATGGTATTAATCAGGAGATGAGAAGCATGTAGCATGGGTGACTTCAATCTGCATATAGACTGGATAAACCTAATGAGTACTAATGCTATGGAGGACGAGTTTCTGGAGTCTGTTGGGGATGGTTTTCTAGGGTAGCATGTTGAGGAGCCGACTAGAGAACAGGCTATTTTACATCTAATATTCTGTAATGAAAAAGGGCTAATTAATCGTGTTGTAAAAGAACCTTTAGGTATGAGTTATCATAATATGATAGAATTTTACATTATGTTTGAAAATGGGGTAGTTCAATCTGAAGCCAGGGTGTTAAATTTGAACAAAGGAAATTATGAAGGTGTGAGGGGCAAATTGGCTGAGATGACAGTACATTGGCAATGGATAGTCTTTAAAGAAATATTACATTGTTTACAGCAACTATATATTCCTTTTAAGGCACAAAAATCCCAAAAGTAAAGGCAGTCATCCATGGATAACAAAGGAAGTTGAGGATTGTATAAGATTAAAAGAAAAGGCCCGTAAAGTTGCCAGAAATAGTAGTAAACCTGAGGATTGGGAGGATTTTACAATACAGCAAAGGAGGATGAAGAAACTGATAAAGGGAGAATAGAATATGAATGTAAGCTCGCAAAAACTATTAAAATGGACTGTAAAAGCTTCTGTAGGCATGAAAAAAGGAAATGTTTAGCTAAGACAAATGTGGATCCATTAAAGGCAGAGTCAGGAGAATTTATAATGGGGAATAGAGAAATGAGAGAGAAGCTAAATGATTACTTTGTGTCTGTCTTCACTGAGGAAGATACAAGAAATCTCCCAGAATTAGAGATCCACGGGGTTAGGGGAATGAGGAATTGAAGGAAATTAATATTAGTAAGAAGGTTGTATTGGAGAAATTAATGGGGCTGAAGGTTGATAAGCCCACAGGACCTGATATTTATTTATTTACTTTAGAGATAAAGCACTGAAACAGGCCCTTCGGTCCACCGAGTCTGTGCCTACCAACAACCACCCATTTATACTAATCCTAATTAATCCCACATTCCCTACCATTCTCCTACCACCTAGGGGCAATTTACAATGGCCAATTTACTTATCAACCTGCAAAAGTCTTTGGCTGTGGGAGGAAACTGGAGCACCCGGCAGAAATCCACGCGGTCACAGGGAGAACTTGCAAACTCCACACAGGCAGTACCAAGAACTGAACCCAGGTCGCTGGAGCTGTGAGGCTGCGGTGCTAAACACTGTGCCGCCCTACATGCAAGAGTGTTAAAAATGGTCGCTATGGAGATAGTGGATGCATTGGTGATCTTCTTCCAAAATTCTATTGGTTCTGGAGCGGTTCCTGCAGATTGGAAGGTGGCAAATGTCGGCCCGCTATTTAAGAAAGGAGGGTGGGAGAAAACGGGGAATTACAGACCTGTTAGCCTTACATCAGTCGTTGGGGAAAATGCTAGAATCTATTCTAAAGGATGTGATAAGTGGACACCTGGATGATAATCTGATTGGGCATAGTCAACATGAATGTATGAATGGGAAGTCACGTTTGCCGAAGCTGTTGGGGTTTTTTGAGGATGTTACTAACAGAATTGATAAAGGGGAGTCGGACATGATATACTTGTATTTTCAAAAGGCCTTTGATAAAGTCTTCCACAGGAGGTTGGTTAGCAAAATTAAAGCACATGGGATAGGAGGTAATATACTGACATGGCTTAAGGACTGGTTAACTGGCAAAAAGCAGAGAGTAGGAAGAAATGGGTCATTCTCAAGTTGGCAGGCTGTGGGGTACTGCAGGGATCAGTGCTTGGGCCCCAGCTGTTCACAGCATATATCAATGATTTGGACACGGGGACCAAATGTAGTATTTCCAAGTTCACGAATGACTCAAAACTAGGTGGGAATATGTGTTGAGGAAGATGCAAAGTGGCTTCAAGGGGATTTGGACCGACTTGGTGAATGGGCACGAACGTGGCAGATGAAATATAATGTGGAAAAATATGAGGTTATCCACTTTGGTAGGATGGACAGATGTGTAGACTATTTCTGAAATGGTAAGAGATTAGAAAGTGTAGATGTACAAAGGGACCTGGGTGTGCATGTCAATAAGTCACTGAAAGCTAACATACAGACGCAGCAAACAGTTAAGAAGCCCTTTATCACAAGAGGATTTGAGTACAGGAGTAGTGAAGTCTTGCTTCAATTGTATAGAATCTTGGTTAGACTGCACCTGGAGTAGTGTGTGCAGTTTTGGTCCCCTTGCCTTAGGAAGGATATTATGGCCATAGAGGGAGTGCAATGAAGGTTCACCAGACTTGTTCCCGGGAGGGCGGGACTGTCCTATGAAGAGAGATTGGGGAAACTGGGCCTGTATTCTCTAGAGTTTCGAAGAATGAGAGGTGATTTCCTTGAAACCTACAAAATACTTAGAGATAGACAGGGTAGATGCAGCTAAGATGTTTCCCCTGATTGGGGAGTCTAGAACCAGGGGACACAATTTCAAAATAAGGGGGAAGCCACTTAGGACAATGATGAGGAGAAATTTCTTTACTCAGCGGGTTGTGAATCTTTGGAATTCTCTACCCCCAGAGAGCTGTAGAAGCTCAGTCATTGAGTATGTTTAAAGCAGAGATTGACAGATTTCTAAGTGCAAATGACATAAGAGGATATGAGGATTGTGTGGGGAAAAAGGCATAGATCATATTGAATGGCAGAGCAGGCTCGATGGGCAGAATGACCTACTCCTATTCCTATGAATCGCCGTTTTTTTTTCTCCAGCTTCTCGGGAGCTATGCAGCACCAGGGATTTTAGCTGTCCCGCACTGGCTCTTTGCAGGATTTCTTCAAAGAGGTAGAGAAGGAGGAGAGCTGGTTTCTTTTTTTCCTTGGCAGGAAAATACCAATTGTCTTCAAGCAGTTCACACCCCAACTGCTGAAAACAATGCCCAAACCCCAAACAGAGATTCGATCTGCTGACTTGTATAACTCTTGACCTATGGCTTCTCTGTAACTGTTTTTCCCCACATCACCAAGGGTTCTGTTGTTTATTGAGCCCAACGCACATGATTTCCTGCACAGGTGGTTTTCAAGCCACTTCTCAAGTGTTCTTTTGGTGAACTTGGTTTTTAAAAAAAAAACACATCCGTGGAATCGTTTTAGTCTTAACGCAAGTCCTCAAAAAATAAAATATTTTAAAAAGGATGCACTTTTGTAACACCTCCATCCTTGGAGGAATACAATGCCATTTTTAAATGCGTTTTATTACAAAGTGAAAAAAACAGAAGATGAAAAATATTAAAACACATTTACATACTCATTCTCATTCACTCTTCACCTGTAGCTAATACAGTTCGGCTTTGTACCATCTTTGCACTCCGATAACTCAAAGAAAAGTTAGGTTCCAGAAAAAGTAGTCACAATTATGTTTTTGTTCTGCAGTGCAGATAATCTTTAAGTCATGGGGCTGTAATAGTAAACCCCATCGGAATAGTCTGGCATTTTTGAATTTTTGGCAAAGTTTATTACCAAATCACCCGACTGTAATTTTGTAAACCGAGCTTCTAATTGTTCCAAGTGGTTCTTCCAACTGTCACTGTGTACCAGCACATCGTCAAGGTAAACCACACAGTTAAGAACACTGGCTACCACTTGGTTCATTAGTCTCTTAAAAGTGACTGGGCATTTATTAGCCCGAATGGCATCACTCGGCATTGGATAAGACCGTACGGTGTGACAAAGGCCAATGTTTCTTTAGCTTGGGCTGTTAAAGGAACCTGCTAGTATCTCTTTAATAAATCTATCTTTGTAAGAAACATGGCACTGCCCACTCTGTCAATATAGTCTTCCAAGTGAGGAATTGGGTAGGAGTCTGCCTTTGTTACTGCATTAACCTTTCTGTAGTCTGTGCAGAATCTAGTTGAACTGTCAAGTTTAGGCTCTAACATGACTGGGGAACTCAAGCTACTTTGACTAGGTTCAATTAGGTGGTTTTCCAACATGTATTGGATTTCTGTTTTCACCTGGGCCTGTTTCTCTGGACTTGGGTGATAAGGATGCTGTTTTATAGGAAAGGATTCCCCGACATCCACATCATGTGTGGTTAAGGTTGTACATCATGGCTTGTCCCTACAGATTTCTTTAACTGCTGTGAGTAGCCTTGCTTGGCTCTGCAACTAAATATGAAAGTATAATGTCCAATCTCCCTAACAATTCAGTATTAGCTAACAGGATAGTCGGAGGTTTAATATGAGAATTGTCTAGGTCTCCTCCTGCCTCAACTTCACTATCCCTTTCATCCTTCACTGTTCCTTGCTACCTGACATACCTGTGCTTGTTTATCCTCCTCCCAGCGATGATATTGTTTCAACATATTGATATGACACAGCTGATTTTTCTGGCGATCTGGGGTGTCAATCAAATAATTTACTTTACCAATTCTTTTGACCACTTGATACGGACCACTGAACCGTGCATTCAGCGCTTCATCCTGTAAAGGCAGTAATACTAACACCTCATTCCTTGATTGAAATGTTCGGGTCTTATGCTTGTCTCCCCATTTCTTTATGGTTGTTTGGGAAGCTTTCAGGTGGTCCTGAGCCACTTTGCAGGCTCTCGTGAGCTGCTCCCGGAACACGAGTACGTAATCTATCAGAAGATTAATCCCTCTGTTCTAAAAACCTTTAATTAATATTAGAGGACCTCTTATCTCATGTTCGTAAACTAATTCAAAACAACTAAAACTGGTAGACTCGTTAGATGAATCCCTAGTGGCAAATAAAAGAAATTCTAGCCCTTTATCCCGATCTTCAGATTCACGACAGTTTGCCCTGATCATCGTTTTGAGGGTCTGATGGTACTGTTCTAAAGCTCCTGGTGTCTGTGGGTGGTGGGCTGAAGGCATTAACTGTGTTATACCCAAATTATTCATAACTTGCTGGAAAATTTTGGACAGAAAATTGGAACCTTGATCCAACTGAATCTCAATCGGTAATCCATATCTAGTCAAGAACTGGGTTAACTTCTCTACCACTTTCTTAGCTGAAATTGTTTTCAAAGGAATGGCCTCTGGGAACCAAGTAGCCATATCCATGATAATGAGTATATATTGGTGTCCCGTTTTTGTTTTCAGTGAAGGTCGTACATAGTTTACCAACACCCTACTAAATGGTTTCCTAAAAACTGGTATGGGAATTAGAGGTGCCGGTTTTATGGCTGGTTGCAGTTTTCCCACAATCTGATATGTATGGCACGTTTTACAAAACTGCACCACTCCTTGGAAAGACCTGGCCAGTAAAAATGTCGGCCTGTACGTGATTGGGTCTTCCGGATCCCCACATGTCCCGCCATCGGAATTTAATAGGCTATCCTTAATATTTTCCAGTGATATTTGGGTGCGGCTACTATCTGATGAACAACTGTCCATTCTTTGTCCTCAGATCTCCATTTCTTCATCAGAATCCCATTTTTAATATAGTAGCCTCCCGGAACTCCTTTTGCTTCAGCTTCAGTTAGAGCCGATTATGACTCTTTATTTAACTATGATCGGTTTGCTGAGGCTTGATCAAAAAAGACTTAATGAACATTTCCTTCAGATTATTAAAATCCCCAAAGAAAGTTTCAGATATTCGGCTATGTGTCTGTGGTGCCAATTTTACCTCTGGCAATGGAACTTGTTTAGCCATTGCTCGGGTCACTTCTGCAACTGTTCTGTCTCTTTAACTTTACTTGGTTTTTCCATGACTATTGGAGAAGCTACAACTTTAGCTCTGGCCAAATCATTCCCCAGGAGTAGGTCAATTCCGTCTACAGGCAACCTATGAACAACTCTTATAGTTACCGTTCCAAACATTAGGTCGCACTCCAGGTGCACCCGATACAAAGGTATGGGTATATATTCCCCACCGATACCATTCACTAAAATCTTGGTATTCAATGTGCTGTCTGGTGGAAAAGTTATGCTTTCCCCCAGCAAAAGAGTTTGGGTGGCTCCTGTATCCATAAGTATAACTATACGTTTACCTGCATCACTTGAGGGATAAGGAGTTACTTTTCCTTTTGACCAGAATTCCCTATTACTCTCCAGTATCTTGTTCATGTCCCCCGTACTCCGTCCTCAAATAAAAATTAAAAATAATGGAAGCACTTTTGTAACATGAGCTACGCAAATAATCCCACTCTCCTGCTTTCCACCATTATTTTAATATTCCTCTTGAAATAAATTATTTTTATAAAAGATTTTATGACTCCAACAACAGTTGAGAAGTTATGCTAAACTTGTATCAAACCTTAGTTAAACCACTCTTTGGAGTACTGTACAGTTCTGATTGCCTTATTATAAAAAAGCAATAGAGACACTAGACAAAGTGTAAAAAAAAAGATTTACAAGGATGATAGCAGAACTGCAAGGTTATACCCGTCAGGAAAGGATGAACAGGTTGGATCTCTTTTCCTTGAAAAGAGAAGGCTGAGAGCTGACCTAATAGAAGTCTTTAAAATTATGAAAGGTTTTATAGAGTAGACTCAGAGAAAATATTTGCAGTTGTGTGGAAGAGCAAAGCTAGAGGCAATCAATATAAGATAGTCACCAAAATCAACTATGAAACTCAGAAATAAAAACAAGAAATGGTGGAAATACTCAGCAGGTCTGGCAGCATCTGTGGAGAGAGAAGCAGAGTTAACGTTTCAGGTCAGTGACCCTTCTTCAGAACTGACATATTAGAAATGTAAAAGATTTTAAGCAAGTAAAGGGGGGGGTGGGGCAAGAGATAACAAAGGAGGTGTTGATAGGACAAGGTCACAGAGAATAACTGGCCAGAAGGTCATGGAGCAAAGGCAAACGGTATGTTAATGGTGTGCTGAAAGACAAAGCATTAGTACAGAGAGGGTGTGAATAGACTGTAAAGCACAAAGCACTCCAAACACACAAACTTTTTTTTAAACCGCAACAATTGGTAGGCACCGTAGAAACAAATTAAAAACACTAAAAAATCTAAAATAAAATAACCAAATAAAAAAGAAAAAATAAACTAAACATAAAAAGGGGGGGCCCGCCATGCTCTGAAATTATTGAATTCGATGTTCAGTCCGCAGGCTGTAGCGTGCCTAATCAGTAAATGAGATGCTGTTCCTCGAGCTTGCGTTGATGTTTGCTGGAACACTGCAGCATCCCAGGACAGAGATGTGAGCATGAGAGCGGGGGGTGGTGTTGAATTGGCCAGCAACCAGAAGCTCGGGGTTATGCTTATGGACTGAGCGGAGGTGTTCCGCAAAGCGGTCACCCAATTTGCGTTTGGTCTCCCCAATGTAGAGGAGATCATATTGTGAGCAGCAAATACAGTATACTAAATTGAAAGAAGTACAAGTAAATCGCTGCTTCACCTGAAAGGAGTGTTTGGGGCCTTGGATAGTGAGGCGAGAGGAGGTAAATGGGCAGGTATTACACCTCCTGCAATTTCAGGGTAAGGGGACGAGGTGGTGAGGATAATGGAGGAGTGTACGAGGGTGTCGCGGAGGGAACGACCCTTTTGGAATGCAGGGAGGGGAAGATGCCTTTGGTATTGGCACCACGCTGGAAGTGGTGGAGGATGATCCTTTGGATGTGGAGGCTGGTAGGGTGGAAAGTGAGGAAAAGGGGAACCTGTCACCGTTCTGGGAGGGAGGGGAAGGGGTGAGGGTACAGGTGCGGGAAATGGACCGGATGCGGTTGAGGGCCCTGTCAACCACAGTGGGGGGGAATCCTCGGTTGAGGAAAATATTTTCTAATAAATTTCTAAAACATTTTTAATATGTGTCAGTTCTGAAGAAGGGTCACTGACCTTAAACGTTGACTCTGCTTCTCTCTCTTCACAGATGCTGCCAGACCTGCTGAGTATTTCCACCATTTCTTGTTTTTATTTCAGATTTCCAGCATCTGCAGTATTTTGCTTTTATTTATGAAACTCAGAAACTTCTTTACCCAGAGAATGATGAGAATGTGGAACTCACTATCACAGAGAGCAATTGTTGCCAATAGCATGGATGCATTTAAGGAGAAGCTAAATAAGAGGGAGAAGGGAAAAGAGATTTATGCTGATAGTTAAATGAGGAAGGATGTGGTTGGCATCCTTTCATCTATGAAAGATGATGGACACACAGCAAACAATCCATTTAGGTGGGTGTCTTCTCTTGGTGCACCTTTGCTGATGGCTGTGAAGGCCAATCCTTGAGAGGCAGTTTTTTCCACAAGCACCGCACGTGAAGCTGCCAAGTGATGCAGTGAGTTGTTTTCAATGTTGGCATCTGTTGCCAAGCTGCTGTAGCCACTGGTCATTGTGGTCATGCACACCAGTCCACAGGATGTGTTGCCATTTCCCTCTTTCCCCAGCTAGTGACTCCCAGGTGCGATAGTCGATATTTAGGGCCTTCATGTCATGCTTGCAAGGATCCTTGAAGTGGAGCTTTGGATGCCCCACTGGTTGTCTGGCCCTGACTACCTCACCATACAGAAGGGCCTTGGGTATACGACCGTTTTCCATCTTGCGGACGTGTCCGGTCCACTAAAGCCGCTTCTGTTTGATTAGTGCCAACAAACCTAGGAGTTCTGCCTTTGAGAGGACGGCTGCATTTGTGACTTTGTCCTGCCAGGATAAGAAGAGGCTCATAAGAGCATAAGAAACAGGAGCAGGAGAAGAAGGTTGTTGGGCCCTTGAGCCTGATCCGCCATTAGGTAATATAATATCATGACTTTCCCGCCAGATTCCAATATTCCTCGATTCCCTTAGAGTCCAACAATCTAGTAATTTCAGCCTTGAATAGACTTAACAACTGAGCATCCATAGCCCTCTGGGAAGAGAATTCCAAAAATTCACAACCCTCTAAGTGAAAAAGTTTCTCTTCAGCTCAGTCCGAAATGGTCGACCCCTTATCCAGAGTTTATGCCGCCTAGTTCTAGACTCTCCAGCCAGGAGAAACAGCCTCTCTGCATCTACCCTTTCAAGTCCTTTTAGAATCTTGCATATTTCAATGAGATCAACTCTTATTCTTCTAAACTTCAGGGAGTACTGGCCAATTCTACTCCATCTCTCCTCATTAGGATAACTCTCTTATCCCAGGAATCAATCTAGTGAAACTTTTATTGCTTCAAATTAATTTGTTTGAAATTCAGGGCCATTGCGATGCTGCAACCTGGACAGTTGTTTTCCTATGGTGGTTACCACGATTACTTAATGGTTAACATTAAATCAAAATACAGTTAGTTTTTACATGTATTATAGAGTCAACTGCATTGTGCAAATATACAACTTCCATTTCTTATACAAAAAACACACTTCAGTTGCACAATATAGATACTGTGACAAAAATGTTTTTGATTTATTTCCATATTTCTGGTTGAAATTCTTTTGTGATAAATTTTAGAACTTTACCAACAACAAAATGTTGAGTAACTTCTACAGAATTCTCAGTACTAATATGGACAGCCAACAAGTGGAATTTGTGTCCACTGTGGAAGGTAAATGAAAATAACTACCACTGATCTGAAAAGAGTTTTTGAGCAAACCATTGGAAATTAATTGTGCAATATGTATAATATATAATTTCAGTTTTGGTGTTTATTTTTATATCCTTATTTAATCCTTTATATTCAGAAAGCTGAATCAGTGTTTTTTTTTTAAGAGATACAGTACTGAAACAGGCCCTTCAGCCCACCGAGTCTGTGCCGACCAACAACCAACCATTTATACTAACCCTACAGTAATCCCATATTCCCCATCACCCCCCCCCCCCCTCCCCTACACTAGGGGCAATTTACAACGGCCAATTTACCTATCACCTGCAAGTCTTTTTGGATGTGGGAGGAAACCGGAGCACCCGGCGAAAACCCACGCAGACACAGGGAGAACTTGCAAACTCCGCAGAGGCAGTACCCAGAATCGAACCCGGGTCCCTGGAGCTGTGAGGCTGCGGTGCTAACCACTGCGCCACTGTACCGCCCAAAATTTTTATTTTGAGTTATTTATTGGCTTTCCAACTTGTAACGATCCCACTATTTTTACTGTAATTCCTAACTCAGTGAAGCTGCCAGATGGTTTCCTGTATTACAGTTAAGCAGAGGAGACGTGGGGCAAGTGATTTGAGCAGGCTGAGAGAGAGATGAACATTATTCTCCAGCTGTACTCTATTAGTTATAGAGCTTCACATTTAGTTCTAAAAGTCATTCATTCTACCAGATGCTTCCTCTCGTTATGGCTATAATGTGCCGATGGTATAATTGCATCACGGTACACCGCTGCTTACAAGGCTTTCGAATTCTAAAAAAAATCTAAAATTGTTTTTTCTTACAAATTTTTCTGCTTTATCCTCTTGGAGAAATGGACTGCTCACAATATTAGAGTTCCAAGGGCAACAGCCACCCTCTGCTTTTCTTTATAGAATTGGGGAATATTTATGTTTGCAATTAATGAAATTTTGCTGTGCACAATTGACTACCATGTTTTATCAGAGTAATTTGTAAAGTAATATGTAAAGCACTTGGTACATCATAAGACATTATAAATATTGAAATTCGTTATATCCGAGCCTTCACCGTGAATGTCAGCAAGTTATTCAACCTTGAACACATCACCGGCATGCCAGGTCCTGTTCTCACCCAGTGGCTACACACCCACATTTCCAGCAGTGGTCACTGGATAGCTCGCGGAAGTAGGGACACTGGCTGTTTTTCTCACCACCTTAGCCAAGGCATATAAGAGGCTAATTGTAGTGCTCCTACTGACTGAGACCAGGTAACTCAGCACACACCAAAAACTGAAACTGGGCCTACCTGATATGTACATCTTGGCCATTTATTGCATAAACTTTCTGAACTATTAAGGGAGCCCTGATTGCTTTTTCCAGTATAGATCGCCGGAGTTTACATGGCAAAACCTAAGCCTCGAAAAGCTGAAAACATGATGGAGAAGCTCCTTTCTTATTGAAATGAGCAAGGAATGGACCTTTGTAGATTGCAGTTTGCTGCTGGTTAAAATTAACTGTTTTATAGGTGGTAACCATAATTATTATTTCTTGCATATCATGTATATGTAGTGTGTGCTTGTAGCATCAAAACCGTATCATCACCCACTCCATGGGCTGGATTTTGTTCTCCCTCAGGCAGTGGCAGGGGTACCGGAAGATAGGGGCGGCACAGTGGGGCAGTGGTTAGCACTGCAGCCTCACAGCGCCAGGGAACCTGGTTCAATTCTGGATACTGCCTGTGCGGCGTTTGCAAGTTCTCCCTGTGACCGCGTGGGGTTTTGCCGGGTGCTGCGGTTTCCTCCCACAGCCAAAGACTTGCCGGTGATAGGTAAATTGGTCATTGTAAATTGCCCCTAGTGTAGGTAGTTGGTAGGGTTAGTATTAGGGTTAGGTGGTTGTTGGTCAGCACAGACTCGGTGGGCCGAAGGGCCTGTTTCAGTGCTGTATCTCTACATAAATAAATAAATAACTTCGGATGAGGACCGCCACAGACCTCGACGCCGTGAGGGCCTGGCCCGATCCTACCAGCGGTGACTAGGCTTCATGGCGCCGCCCCACCCACCCCCCAAGGCCACTGAGCGACAGGACCTCAATTGAAATATCCAAATCAATAAAATGAATACATTTAAATAGACTTACCTGCGATCTTGAGGGCCCACCGTGATCTTCAGCCCGCCACTGCCGCGCCTTCAAATCCTCGTCCAGGGAAACGCAGCGCCACACTGGTGGAGTGGGGGGGGGGGTGGGGTGCAAGGGCGGGCAGGTGGAGGAGGTAAGGATTTCAGTGTGGTGGGGGGATGTGGTCAAATAAACATAATGGGTGGAGGAAGGATTGAGCTGTAAACAGTGCAGTTTGTTTGGGGGGGATGCAGGGGGGAGAGGACAGATGTAAAAGGGAAGTTCTTTTGGGAGGGGGAAGGGCAAATAGTTACTGTAATTGTAATGGGGGAGGATGGGAAAGGAGCGTTAATTAATTTTTGGGAGGGGTGGGGGTTACTTTTTTAAAAATTTAAATTGCCAGCAGGACTGCCTGTCCTTTAAAAATGGCGCCAGCCCCTGCGGACAGGCGGCTGATGTCATTGCTGGTGACGGACAGCCTACCCCCTCTGTGATTTTTGGAGGGTGCAGGCTGTCCCAGACATTTAAATGAGCCGTCACGCGGGAGGTTACGGCGGCTCTTTGGTGTGCGGGCCCCCATTTTTTAAGCTCACCGCCGAGTTTGGCAGCAACCTCTTAAAATCCAGCCCCATATATTTTTGTGCTCCTATGAAGTTGGCTGTTACAGATGGATCTGTTGTATTTCAGTGACCACTAAAAGTGAGTCTAAAATGGGATAATGCCCTGCAACGACTATATATTTTCACAATAAAAAACACTGACATCTCTGAACAATCTTAATGCATTTTTTGCTGTTATATTTAGGTGTGCTTTCAAGTTAAGGTTTGTGATGTTTCACCTTGGAGATTTTCAACATAGGTTTTACCCCCTTGTAGTGTGCACAATAAATGTAATCTGATAGCCAAAGTGCTTTTGGAGGTGATAGTCTTGTTTGATCTGATTATTTTTTCTTTGAATGTAGCTTTCAAATACCCTATTTATGCAGTTCAGTGGCACCCTGAGAGAAGTCCTTATGAGTGGAACATGACATGGGAAATCCCACACTCCCCTGAAGCTGTTAAAGTCTCCTGGTATCTAGCTGCTTTTTTTGTTAATGAAGGTATGATAGAAAATGTAAATATTTTACAGCTTTTAGGGTTTATTTTCTGTGCATATCCTGGTCTTCCAATTGATGTTTTCTGAGGTTTTATGACAAATATGCTTGCTCAGTTTTTAAGTGCAAATATTGGAAATCATTAACAAAATTTTTCCCTGAAGAACAATTGAATTTTGTTTTTCAGCACGGAAGAACTTCCATCATTTTTCTAATACAGCAGAAGAAGAGAAGGCATTAATTTATCATTATCCACCCATTTACATTGGAAACATTTTTAAGTTGGAGCAAATTTATTTAATTGATTAAAATTATTTCAACTGGACTTGTCACAGTCAATTAAATCCGATATAACCACTTCATTGCAGTTCTCCGACTCTTTAATAGAAACTGATTATTTAGTGTGTTGTGTTTTCCAATGTATAGGGAAGTGACTTTCACTGCAGAGTATCTATAGTGAACTGAAAATTAGTTACTCTAATTTTTATATGCAGAATAACTCAAGACAACAATGTTGATATTGGCCAAATGGAATTAACAAAAACAACTTATATTTATATAGTGCCTTCAACATAATAAAATGCCCCAAGGCGCTTCACAGGAGCATTATGAAACAAAATATGGTACTGAGCCACATAAGGAGATATTGGGTCAGATGGCCAAAAGCTTGGTCAAAGTGGTAGTTTTTAAGGAGCGCCTTAAAGGAGGAAAGTGAGATAGAGAGGCGGAGAGGTGTAGGGAAGGTATTCTGGAACTTGGAGCCGAAACAACTGAAGGCATGGCCACCAATGGGGCAGCGATTAAAATCGGGGATGCTCGAGGCCAGAATGAAAGGAGCGCACATATCTCGGATGGTTGTGGAGATTAGAGATAGGGAGAGGTGAGGCCATAAAGGGATTTGAAAAGAAGGATAAGAATTTTAAAACCAAGAACCTTGACTGGGAGCCAGTGTAGGTCAGCGAGCGCAGGGGTGATAGGTGAACGGGACTTGGTGTGAGTCCAGACATGGGCATCAGAGTTTTTGATGACATCAACTTAATGGAGGGTAGAATGTGGGAAACCAGCCAGGAGTGTGTTGGAATAGTCAAGTCTAGAAGTAACGAAGGTATGAGTGAGGGTTTCATCAGCAGATGAGCTGAGACATGGATGAAGTTACCAAGGTGGAAATAGGCAGTCTTAATGATGGCGTGAGTATGAGGTCAGAAGCTCACCTTGGGGTCAGATGTGACATCAAGGTTATGGACAGACTGGCTTAATTTCAGACTGTTGCCAGGGAGAGGGATGGAGTTGGTAGCTAGGGAACGGAGTTTGGAGCGGGGACTGAAAATGATGGCTTCAATCTTCCCAGTATTTAATTGGAGGAAATTTCTGCAAGATATCTGTGCTACTCTAATTCTGGCCTCTTTTGCATGCCTGATTTTAATTGCTGCACCATTGGTGGCTGTGCCTTCAGTGGCTAGGCCCCAAGCTCTGAAATACCCTCCCCACACCTCTCCACCTCTCCATTCATTTTCCTCCTTTAAGACGCTCCTTAAAACTTACCTCTTTGACTAAGTTTTTGGTCATCTGACCCAGTATCTCCTTTTGTGCCTTGGTGTCTTGCTGTGTTTCATAATGCTCTTGTAACATAGAAAAATAGGAGCAGGAGTAGGCCCTTCGAGCCTGCACTGCCATTCAATACGATCATGGCTGATCATCCAAACTCAGTACCCTGTTCCCGCTTTCACCCTGTATCCCTTGATCCCTTTACCCCTCCGAACTATATCTAACTATTTCTTGAATATATTTAATGATTTGGCTTCAACTGCTTTCTGTGGTAGTGAATTCCACAGGTTCACCACCCTTTGGGTGAAGAAATCCCTCCTCACCTTAGTCCTAATGGCTTACCCCTTATCCTTAGACTGTGACCCCTGGTCCTGGACTCCCCCTGCCATCAGGAACATCCTTCCTGCATCTAGTCTGTACAGTCCTGGTAGAATTTTGAAGGTTTCTCTGAGATCCCCTCTCATTCTTCTAAACTCCAGCAAATGCAAGCCTAGTCGACCCAATCTCTCTCCATACGTCAGTCTTGCCATCCCACGGATCAGTCTGGTGAACCTTTGCTGCACTCCCTCCGTAACAAGAACATCCTTCCTCAGAAAAGGAGACTAAAATTGCATACAATACTCCCAGATGTGGTCTCACCAAGCCTTGTATAACTGCAGCAAAACATCCTTGCTCCTGTACTCTAATCCTCTCGCTATGAAGGCCAACATATCATTTGCCGCCTTAACTGCCTGCTGCACTGGCTCTGTGGCTCAGAAGGGAAAGGGGGAGAATAGGAGAGCGATAGTGATAGGAGATTCAATGGTTAGAGGAACGGACAGGAGATTCTGTGGTCGCGAACGAGACTCCCGGATGGTTTGTTGCCTCCCAGGTGCCAGGGTCAGGGATGTCTCGCATCGAGTCTACGGGATTCTTAAGGGGGAGGGGGAGCAGCCAGAAGTCGTGGTACACATCGGTACCAATGACATAGCTAGGAAAAGGGATGAGGACCTGAAAAGCGAATATAGGGAGTTAGGTTGGAAGCTAAAAGGCAGGACGAGCAGGATAGTAATCTCAGGATTGATACGGGTGCCACGTGCTAGTGAGGCTAGAAACAGAGAGCGAGTGCAGCTGAACACGTGGCTACAGAGCTGGTGTAGGAGGGAGGGCTTCAGATATGTGGATCATTGGGATACCTTCTGGGGAAGGTGGGACCTGTACAAGAAGGACGGGTTGCATATGAACTGGAGGGGCACCAATATCCTGGGCGGGAGGTTTGCTAGCGCTCTTCGGGAGGGTTTAAACTAGTTTGGCAGGGGGATGGGAACCGGAGCTACGGATCAGTGGATGGGGTTGCTGTTGAACAGGCAGATACAGAGTGCAGAGAGTCTGTGAGGAAGGTTAGACAGTTGACAGGGCAAAGTTGCAGCCAGTATGGTTGAAGTGTGGCTATTTTAATGCAAGAAGTGTCAGGAATAAGGGTGATGAACTTAGAGCATAGATCAGTACTTGGAGCTACGATGTTGTGGCCATTATGGAGACTTGGATATCACAGGGGCAGGAACTGATGTTGGATGTTCCGGGGTTTAGATGTTTCAAAAGGAATAGGGAGGGAGGTAAAAGAGGTGGGGGAGTGGCATTGCTAATCAGGGATAGTATCACAGCTGCAGAAAGGGAGGTCGTCGAGGAGGGTTTGTCCACTGAGTCATTATGGGTGGAAGTCAGAAACAGGAAAGGAGCAGTCACTTTGTTGGGAGTTTTCTATAGACCCCCCAATAGCAACAGACACATGGAGGAACAGATTGGGAGGCAGATTTTGGAAAGGTGCAGAAGTAACAGGGTTGTTGTCATGGGTGACTTCAACTTCCCTAATATTGATTGGAACCTCCTTAGTGCAAATAGTTTGGATGGAGCAGTTTTTGTCAGGTGTGTCCAGGAAAGTTTCCTGACTCAGTATGTAGATAGGCCGACTCGAGGGGAGGCTATGTTGGACTTGGTGCTTGGCAACGAACCAGGCCAGGTGGCAGATCTCTCGGTGGGAGAGCATTTCGGTGATAGTGATCACAACTCCCTGACCTTTTACTATAGTCATGGAGAGGGACAGGAGCAGACGGGATGGGAAAATATTTAATTGGGGGAGGGGAAATTACAATGCTATTAGGCAGGAACTGGGGAGCATAAATTGGGAACAGATGTTCTCAGGGAAATGCACGACAGAAATGTGGAGGTTGTTTAGGGAGCACTTGCTGCGACTGCTGGATAGGTTTGTCCCGATGAGGCAAGGAAGGGATGGTAGGGTGAAGGAACCTTGGATGACGAGATGTGGAACAGCTAGTCAAGAGGAAGAAGGAAGCTTACTTAAGGTTGAGGAAGCAAGGATCAGACAGGGCTCTAGAGGGTTACAAGGTAGCCAGGAAGGAACTGAAGAATGGACTTAGGAGAGCTAGAAGGGGACATGAAAAAGTCTTGGCGGGTAGGATTAAGGAAAATCCCAAGGCGTTCTACACTTCTGTGAGGAACAAGAAGATGGCCTAAGTGAGGGTAGGGCCGATCAGGGATAGTGGATGGAACTTGTGCCTGGAGTCTGAGGAGGTAGGGGAGGTCCTTAATGAATACTTTGCTTCAGTATTCACTAGTGAGAGGGACCTGGACGTTTGCAAGGACAGCGTGAAACAGGCTGATATGCTCGAACAGGTTGATGTTAAGAGGGAGGATGTGCTGGAAATTTTGAAAGACATGAGGACAGATAAGTGCCCGGGGCCAGACGGGATATACCCAAGGATATTACGGGAAGCGAGGGAAGAGATTGCCACGCCTTTGGCGATGATCCTTGCGTCCTCACTGTCCACTGGAGTAGTACCAGATGATTAAAGGGTGGCAAATGTTATTCCCTTGTTCAAGAAAAGGAATAGGGATAACCCTGGGAATTAGAGACCAGTCAGTCTTACGTCGGTAGTGGGCAAATTATTGGAGAGGATTCTGAGAGACAGGATTTATGATTATTTGGAAAAGCATAGTTTGATTAGAGACAGTCAGCATAGCTTTGTGAGGGGCAGGTCATGCCTCACAAGCCTCATTGAATTCTTTGAAGATGTGACAAAACACGTTGATGAAGGAAGAGCAGTGGATGTGGTATATATGCAATTTAGCAAGGCGTTTGATAAGGTTCCCCATGGTAGGCTCATTCAGAAAGTAAGGAGGCATGGGATACAGGGAAAGTTGGCTGTCTGGATACAAAATTGGCTGGCCCATAGAAGACAGAGGGTGGTAGTAGATGGAAAGTATTTAGCCTGGAGCTCGGTGACCAGTGGTGTTCCGCAGGGATCTGTTCTGGGACCTCTGCTCTTTGTGATTTTTATAAATGACTTGGATGAGGAAGTGGAAGGCTGGGTTAGCAAGTTTGCCGATGACACGAAGGTTGCTGGAGTTGTGGATAGTGTGGAAGGCTGTTGTAGGTTGCAACGGGACATTGACAGGATGCAGAGCTGGGCTGAGAAGTGGCAGATGGAGTTCAACCTGGAAAAGTGTGAAGTGATTCATTTTGGAAGGTCGAATTTGAATGCGGAATACAGGCTTAAAGACAGGATTCTTGGTAGTGTGGAGGAACAGAGGGATCTTGGGGTCCATGTCCATAGATCGCTCAAAGTTGCCACCCAAGTTGATGGTTGTTAAGAAAGCGTATGGTGTGTTGGCTTTCATTAACAGGGGGATTGAGTTTAAGAGCCGCGAGGTTATGCTGCAGCTCTATAAAGCCCTGGTTAGACCACACTTGGAATATTGTGTTCAGTTCTGGTCGCCTCATTATAGGAAGGATGTGGAAGCTTTAGAGAGGGTGCAGAGGAGATTTACCAGGATGCTGCCTGGACTGGAGGGCATATCCTACGAAGAAAGATTGAGGGAGCTAGGGCTTTTCTCATTGGAGCGAAGAAGGATGAGAGGTGACTTGATAGAGAGGTACAAGATGATGAGAGGCATAGGTAGAATGGATAGCCAGAGACTTTTTCCCGGGGTGGAAAGGGCTATCACCAGGGGGCATAATTTTAAGGTGATTGGAGGAAGGTTTCGGGGAGATGTCCGAGGTAGGTTCTTTACACAGAGTGGTGGGTGCGTGGAATGCACTGCTAGCAGTGGTAGTAGAAGCAAATACATTAGGGGCTAACGTAAGCGACTCTTGGATAGGTACATGGATGATAGTAGTATGATAGGTATGTAGGTAGTTTGATCCTAGAGTAGGTTAAAGGTTCGGCACAACATTGTGGGGCGAAGGGCCTATACTGTGCTGTACTGTTCTATGTTCTTACTTTCAGCGACTGGTGCATAAGGACACCCAGGTCTTGCTGCACCTCCCCCTTCCCCAATCTATCGCTGTTCAAATAATCTGCCTTTCTGTTTTTGCCACCAAAGTGGATAACCCACATTTATCCACATTATACTGCATCTGCCATGTATTTGCCCACTCACTCAACCTGTCCAAATCACACTGGAGCTTCCTCCTGCCAGCTCACCCTCCTACCCAGCTTTGTGTCGTCTGCAAACTTGGATATATTATATTTAATTCCCTCATCTATATTATTAATATATAATGTGTACAACTGGGAACCTAGCACTGATCCCTGCGGTACCCCACTAGTCATTGCTTGCCATTCAGAAAAAGACCCGTTTATTCCTACTCTTTGTTTCCTGTCTTCCAACCAGTTCTCTATCCATGTCAGTACCTTACCCCCAATTCCATGTGCTTTAATTTTGCATGCTAATCTCTTACGTGAGACCTTATCGAAAGCCTTTTGAAAGTCCAAATACACCACATCCACTGGTTCTCTCTTATCTATTCCACTAGTTACATTCTCAAAAAATTCCAGTAGATTCGTCAAGCATGATTTCCCTTTCATAAATCTATGTTAACTTTGTCCGATCCTGTCACTGTTTTCCAAGTGCTCTGCTAATACATCTTTTATAATGGACCCTAGCATTTTCCCCACTACTGATGTCAGGCTAACCGGTCTATAATTCCCTGTTTCTCTCTACCTCCTTTTTTAAATAGTGGGGTTACATTAGTTACCCTCCAATCCCTTAGAATTGTTCCAGAATCTATAGAATTTTGAAAAATGACCACCAATGCATCAACTATTTCTAGGGCAACTTCCTTAAGGGATGTAGATTATTAGGCCCTGGGGATTTATCAGTCTTCAATCCCATCAATTTCCCTAACACCATTTCCCTACTAATACTGATTTCATACAGTTCCTCCTCCTCACTAGACCCTATGTTCCCCAACATCTCTGGGAGATAATTTGTGTCCTTTGTGAAGACAGAACCAAAGTATGTATTTAATTGATCTGCCATTTCTTTGTTCCCCATTTATAACTTCCCCTGTTTCTGACTGTAAGGGACCCACATTTGTCTTCGCTAATCATTTTCTCTTGGCATATCTGTAGAAGCTTTTATAGTCAGCTTTATGTTCTCTGCAAGCTTACTCATACTCTTATTTTTGCTTCTTAATCAATCCCTTTGTCCTCCTTTGCTGAATTCTAAACTGCTCCCAATCCTCAGGTTTGCTGCTTGTTCTGGCCATTTTATATTTATCCTCCTTGGATCTAATACTATCCCTAATTTCTTTTGTAAGCCACGGTTGAGCCACCCTTCCTGTTTTATTTTTGTGTCAGACAGTAATGAACAATTGTTGTAATTCATCCATGTGTTCTTTAAATGCTAACCATTGCCTATCCACTGTCAACCCTTTAAGTAACGTTGCCCAATCTATCATAGCCAACTCACTCCTCATACCTTCATAGTTTCTTTATTTAGATTCAGGACCCTAGTCTCGGAATCAACTGTCTCACTCTCCATCTTAATGAAGAATTCTATCATGTTATGGTTGCTCTTCCCCAAGGGACCCGCACAAGATTGTTAACTAATCCTTTCTCATTACACGATACCCAGTCTAGGATGGCCTGTTCTCTAGTAAGGTGCCTTGGAACATTTTATATTAAACTCTAGAACCTCCATTCATAAGAGCCATGTGATGGAGTCAGAACTGTGGCTCCCAGAGTTCAGGAGGTGTCGTCAGGACACTAGACATATAAGCCTGGATTTTGCAGTCAGTGGCGAAATGGCAGCACTCACCACTGACAGCGCTGAGAAATGTGAACTTACTTAGTTGGTTGACTTCAGCGAGAATTTCAACTTCTTGCTGCAGCATGTTCCACTGATGAGAGGATCAGCGAGGCCTTGCATCAAGGTGTATTCCTGGCAAAGCCACACCCCCTAATGGTGTCACAATCTGAAGACACGCCCATAATGGTAGGTTGAAATAGCTTTCACTTCATATATGATAGGCGCTGATCAACCAATTCAAAAAATTCCAGAAATAGGTTTATTATCTAAAAGGGGACCAAAAAATCCAACATACATATATATATATCTGGCGGGCAGCCATAAAGGCGGGGCTAAAGTGTGGCGTGTCGAAAAGACTTAGCAGTTGGCAGGAAAAAAGACAGAAGCGCAAGGGGAGAGCCAACTGTGTAACAGCCCCGACAAACAAATTTTTCTTCAGCACAGTGGCGCAGTGGTTAGCACCGCAGCCTCACAGCTCCAGCGACCCGGGTTCAATTCGGGCTACTGCCTGTGTGGGGTTTGCAAGTTTTCCCTGTGTCTGCGTGGGTTTCCTCCGGGTGCTCTGGTTTCCTCCCACAGCCAAAAGACTTGCAGGTTGATAGGTAAATTGGCCATTATATATTGTCCCTAGTATAGGTAGGTGGTAGGAGAATATAGGGATAGGTGAGGATGTGGTAGGAATATGGGATTAGTGTAGGATTAGTATAAATGGGTGGTTAATGGTCGGCACAGACTCGGTGGGCCGAAGGGCCTGTTTCAGTGCTGTATCTCTTAATCTAAATCTAAAAAAAAATCTAAATCACCTGTGGAAGAGCCTGTCACTCTAGAATTGGCCTTTATAGCCACTCCAGGCGCTGCTCCACACACCACTGACCACCTCCAGGCGCTTACCCATTGTCTCTCGAGATAAGGAGGCCAAAGAAAGATATATAAAATAATCATGGAAAAATGTTAAGGATAAAGGAATGTCAATGTGAGTTTTGTGGCTGGATAGTTATGCTGTGGCTGGCCCCACCAACCGGCTGAAAACTCAGGGCGAGCCTGCCTCTGCTGGGCCTGGACACCACGCAGCAATTTTATGTGGCTCGGACCTGTAATTGGCCTCGGACGGGACTTACATCCCTCTGAGGCAGGGAGCTCCGCCTCCAAGAGCTGCTGGCCAATCAAAGGGCTGGCAGTTCTTCAGCCCCAGCAGTGCAACATAGTGGCCACTGCTGGGACTGCACCCAGCCAGGACCAGCAACAATGGAGGAGGCCCCGGAAAAGTTAAGTGAGTATCAGGTCTCGCCAGGGACAGTCGGCTCCCATTTAATCAGTGTCTCTAAAATAAAAACTAAGATGTAAGATCAAATTGTATTTACAGCAGATGCCCTTGATTTGTGCACACGCGTTCAGCTTTCTCCAAACACAATGAAGTGTGAGCCCATTTTTTTGCTAATTATTTAATTAAAACCATTTGTATTTTAAAGTTTTCTACAGATTACACTAGAATATTTCCAGTTTAAATGACTCCCCACAGCAACAGAGAGCAAGGAAGTTTTCATTTATTAACACTTTATTAAATAAATAAAATCATATTACAATGATTTTATAAATGGGTCATAAGCTTAAATATCAATGATACAATAATTATCACATTTGCCTGTATTATTCTAAAATATTGCAATTTATTTTTGTGATTAATATAAATTCAATAATGACTTTCTTTTCAGCTATTCATGTTCACTCTCTACCAATTAGTGCATTAATTCCCCTGAAACAAGATTGTTAAACAGACAGCTAAACTTGTTCCCAGTTATACTTTTCTGTGGTTATGATAGAGGCCGCAGTTATCCTAAGTGTTGACATGCCTTTTATTACATTTCTAAATACTGATTATCAGTACTTTAATTCAGGGATAGAGTTGCATGGATATTGGCAGCAGTTCCAACTGGGATGAATTAACCCTTGCTTGCAATCCCAGGCATTGACTCCCTTTGACCCCCCAAATATAGTCAGTGGCTGCATTCAGCTCTTAATTTTTTCCTAAAGCTGTTAATGTGATATTTAAATAAACCTCTGAATATCAGGAATAAGCTATCCTGACAGGCTACTATCCTGTTGCCTGCAGCAGTTTTTGAAGGTCTAATAAGCATTCAAGATTGGAGCTCAGTGTTTGAGACTTCGGTATTTGCAGTAATTTACTTTTGGTACAAATGAAATAATCCTTTAAAAGTTGCCTCTGACTGTTCAATAGAAGCAGTACATTCCTTGCATATAACTTAATTAACTAGATATGGATGTGCTCCATAGCAGCTGTAAATAAATAAACGTTAAATCTAGTGCTAAATACAGGTCCCTGCCACTGTACAGTTGTAGGCTTCTCCAAGAGCCCATTGAGGCGGACCGCAACTTCTGGTTTCTGATGCAAGTGTGATCACTAGAAGTTGCGGTGCATTCGCTGCTATTGGGACTCCAACATCTGGCCATAATGGATGATTATGTGATCCAACGCTCTTAGTGGGGAGTGCCACTCACTTTGGGAAGTCTCAAGTATGATTGAAATTCAAATTTGAGTTCTTACTTTTAAGTAATTTGTATTCAAGACTCTAAAACTAAATACGCCGCAAAACAAATTTTCTTCATAGTTGGGATCAGAAAGTGATGAGTCAAGTGGGCATGAGTGTGGTGTAGCCAGCACAGTGGTAAAAGATGGTTTGTTTGCCCTCTCCCTGGAGGGCACGGTCACTGACTAATTCTGCTGCTGAGGACTCAGATAAGGACCTCGATGGGGTGACTTACAGGAGGGCACTTATGGGCATACACACCAAGATGCTGGGTGCATTGACTGACCTGCCACACAGCCTCCTATTACTGTTGAGCATGGCGGAGTCTGGCATCAGTTGGCAGAGGATATGGTGCAGAACTTCCCATCTCTGCAGCCTCTGCTCCATCTCCCCTGTCATGCTGCAGATCCAGCGGCACTGCACTGTTTCCTCCATACCTGTTGCAGTCTGTGTGTGAAGAGGTCATCAAATCCACTGCCTTCCCTTTCAGAATACAGAAACATTCTGGCAAATCCAGGAACTCACCACAGCACCTTCAAAAACAATCCAGAGTACTTCCAGACACATTGCAATGGCAGAAGTTCTTAATTACCTTACTTGCAATTTGGGTGCCTGGCCTTTTAAGAAACACCAGTGCTTGGCCTATCTTGCAGTATTGCACCTATTGACTACAGAGTGACATGAATATGTTGCCTGGACCTGCGTGGTCCAAATTTGGTATCCTGGCCTCATATCAGCTGGTTGGGCTGTGTCACGTTGAGATAGTGTCGATTAACAGTCTTCCACTGATGCAGGGCTCGCCTGTGCATGCACCATTTTTACAAATGGAACGTCACGTGGGCTACGCAGAAAGCGGCTGTCAGCACCTCATGTCCCAGCACCTCATGTCCCAGCAAAGCGACGGTAGGCTTCTGTCGTGCCAATATCACACCCTGAGTTTTTTCATAGTATAATAATTGAAAGAAACAAACTATTTGCATACTTTTCTAATTTTCTCTTCAGTTCCTACCTCCTGCTCTATCCAGCAGATGTTCACTCTTTGGAATATGTTTCCGCAGTTGCTGTTCATCCTCTGGTACCACAACCAATTGATCATTGTTCAATTGCGTGTCTTGAATAGTGAGTTTCAACAGGCCATCATACCCTAGAGGATGGAGAAACAGCTAAACTAATCCTATCCTCAGCTAATGTCCATATGTGTGTATTTTCATATGGTAGGACCAGATAGCAATTAGAAGTGAGTCCTTGCTCCTTTTCTCCTCCATAGCAGAGGCAATGAACCCAATTGGAGTGCCCCTACTGATGCCCTGATGGAGATCAGCTAACGCAGCAGGGATCAAAGGTTTGACTTTCTGGTTTGCGTGGGTCAGATAAACTTGTTGAGCCTTTATGGAATAACCAGCAGAAGCCCACAAAATATTTGCTGCGAAATTAGTACCTTTTATTGTTACAGTACTTCCTTAAATTCCAATCCCTTGTAATTCCATTCTTCCCATGCCATCCTCAAATCCCATTCCTTTCATCTCTCTCATATCCCCATACCATCCCCCATCCCACCCCTTCTTCCTATGTCATTGCCATCCCCCATTCCACACCTCTCATGCCGTTTCCCTCCCTCCCATGCGGTCCCCCCTACCTCCCTCCCTCCCTCCCAAGCCATCCCTCCTCCTTCACCTGCAGTTGCCCCCTAGGCTGTCCCACCCTCCCCCCACCATGCCATGCCACCCCCATGCTGTCATTTCACCCCCCCCCCAGCCGTACCTCCCATCCCACTCCCCCATAACATCGCCGCACCCCCCCCCCACCCCCCGCAGGCTGTCTGTCACCCTCCCCGTTGCTGCCATCACACCAGCGGGAGGCAGTGGACTAGTAACCCTCAGTCTCAGGCTAATGTTCTGGGGACATGGGTTTGATGGTGGAATTTGAATTCAATTAATAAATCTGGAATTAAAAAACTAGTCTAGTGGTGACCATTGTTGTTTGTTGTAAAAACCCATCTGGTTCACTAATGTAATTTAGGGAAGAAAATCTACTGTCCTTACCTGGTCTGGCCTACATCTGACTCCAGACCCACAACAATGTGGATGACTCTTAATGCCAGGGGTGGGATGGGGGATGGTATGGGGATATGAGAGAGATGAAAGGAATGGGATGAGAGGATGGCATGGGAAGAATGGAATGGCATCGGCTCAATGCCTTTGGGTTCTGACACTTCACGATCATCATGTTCAGGGTCAGTGCTGTCCCTGGAAGTACTGTAACAATAAAGGTACTAATTTCACAGCAAATGTTTTGTGGGTTTCTGCTGGTTATTCCATAAAGGCTCAACAAGTTTATCTGACCCACGCAAAGCAGAAATGGCCTAGAAAGCCACTCAGTTGTATCAAACTACAAAATCTAAGAAAAGGAATGAAACTGGACGAACCACCTGGCATCGACCTTGGCACTGGAAAAGACAATGGCAAACCCGCCCTGTTGACTGGGCAAAGTCCTCCTTACTAACATCTGAGCTATTCTGCCAAATATGGGAGAGCTGTCCCACAGACTAGTCAAGCAACAGCCTGACCTAGTCATACTCACGGAATCATACCATGCAATGTCCCACACACCACCATCATCATCCCTAGGTATGTCCTGTCCCACCGGCAGAACAGACCCACCAGAGGTGGCAGCACAGTGGTATACAGTAGGGAAGGAGTTGCCCTGGGAGTCCTCATCATTAACTCTGGACCCCATGAAGTCTCATGGCATCAAGTCAAACATGGACAAAGAAACCTCCTGCTGATTACTACCTACTGCCCCCCTGCTCTTGGCTGATGAATCGGTGCTTCTCCATGTTGAACACCAATTGGAGGAAGCACTGAGGGTAGCAAGGGCACAAAACGTACTCTGGTGGAGGACTTCAATGTCCATAACCAAGAGTGGCTTGGTAGCACCACTACTGACTGAGCTGGCCAAGTCCTAAAGGACATAGCTGCTAGACTGGGTCTGCAACAGGTGATGAGGGAACCATCAAGAGAGAAAAATCCTACTTGACCTCATCCTCACAAATCTACCTATCGCAGATGCATCTGTCCATGGCAGTATTGGCAAGAGTGACCAGTGCACAGTCTTGTTGACCAGTCTTTGTTTTCTCAATGAAATTGATCCGGATGAAATTGACGAGCACAGCTGCCGATACTTCAATCTCCGATCCTGCTGTCTTCACAGTCCAGAGTGTCTGCAGCCACGGCATGCGGTAAGTCCATTGAGGTGAAGAAGGAGCTGCGGGACCCGAGAGAAGTCCTGTGAAAAGGTGCCCCGAACACCCAAAACATCCACGAACGGCCCCCCCGGCCGCAACTTCAAAGCGCCCGCGGGAGATGGCTCGGAGAGCATCTGCAGCGCACTGTCGGCAATGCTGCATGCCTTTATTTAAACCACTGCAAAAAAAAACCCTTAGCAAATGTAATCACCTCTAAGTCTGCCAAATGATGCTTCACCTCCCGAAGGACGTGGATGAGCTTTCCGGACGTCGATGGTGGGCACTGAGGAAATGGCTTATTACCTGCACCAGATTCCACCCCCCCTCCCCCCCCTTCCACCCCCCCCCCCACCCCCGTCCCCTTCCCTGCTCCACCCTCTCAGCTCACCCCCTCACAACCCCGTCCCAGCCCGCCCCCCCCTCGCACCATCTTCACCCCGCACCCCCTTCCCCTGCACCCCCCCCCCCACCCCCTCCCTCTACCCCTCCCCCTTGCATCCCCTCCTCCCACCGGCACCATCCTACACCTGTGTAGGGGCCCCAACAACCCCACTGCCTTGTGGGCGTCTCGGGAGAGACCAAGGCTAAGGGAGTAAACCCTAACAGAAAATCCGGAGCGGAACCCCGTAGGCGGTCATGTGTCACCTTTGGCATGTTTCCGGCAGTTCCTGCAGCCATACTGGTGCCAAACGTCGTGTCCTGCACTCCTTTGGACCCCACCAGAAAGGCCGAGAGGGGGGTTTTGACGACTGGGCAATTCTCAACCTCCATAAATTTGCCCAGGCATGCGCCATGGAGAGGTCACTCCATAGTTGCCTCACAGCGACTAAAACAACACGGAAGGCAGCAGTTACGGGTTATAAGTCCAGATAAATTGGCGTAGAAACTGGGCGCCACGGGTTGCCTTTGTCGGTGGGAGAGGTCATTGCACCTCACTGGACAGCTACCGCCCGCCTCAAACCGGGCAGCCCCCGGTCAATAAGGTTCTGTCCCGCCACAGTCTGCCTGCTTCAATGGGTGCTTGGAGCTCAGGGTCATTGCCCGAAAGGTGGACTGATACACCGCACCAAACAACATGAAAAAAGGAAAGAAGGTACCAGCCCTTCGCTTTGCAAGCTGGAACGTCAGAACTATGTGTCCTGGCCTGTCGGAAGACCTTACACAAATCAACGATTCTCGGAAGACCGCCATCATTAACAACGAGCTCAGTAGATTCAATGTGGACATTGCAGCACTTCAGGAGACTCGCCTCCCCGCGAGTGGCTCTCTAGCAGAGCAAGACTACACCTTCTTCTGGCAGGGCAGGGATCCTGAAGAACCAAGACAGCATGGAGTGGGCTTCGCCATCAGAAACTCCTTGCTCAGCATGATAGAGCCTCCCTCAAATGGCTCGGAACGCATACTGTCCATCCGACTGCTCACCACCTCTGGTCCAGTACACCTACTCAGCATCTATGCTCCAACACTCTGCTCCGCACCTGAAGCTAAAGACCAGTTCTATGAACAACTCCATAACATCATTAGCAGCATCCCCAACACCGAACACCTATTCCTGCTGGGGGACTTTAATGCCAGGGTTGGGGCCGACCATGACTCATGGCCCTCCTGCCTTGGGCGCTATGGCGTTGGAAGGATGAATGAGAACGGGCAGAGACTGCTTGAGTTGTGTACCTATCATAACCTCTGCATCACCAACTCGTTCTTTCACACTAAACCCTGTCACCAGGTTTCATGGAGGCACCCAAGATCACGTCGTTGGCACCAGCTAGACCTCATTGTCACAAGGCGAGCCGCCTTAAACAGTGTTCAAATCACACGCAGCTTCCACAGTGCGGACTGCGACACCGACCACTCCCTGGTGTGCAGCAAGGTTAGACTCAGACCAAAGAAGTTGCATCATTCCAAGCAGAAGGGCCATCCGCGCATCAACACGAGCAGAATTTCTCACCCACAGCTGTTACAAAAATTTCTAAATTCACTTGTAACAGCCCTTCAAAACACTCCCACAGGGGATGCTGAGACCAAGTGGGCCCACATCAGAGACGCCATCTATGAGTCAGCTTTGACCACCTACGGCAAAAGTGCGAAGAGAAATGCAGACTGGTTTCAATCTCATAATGAAGAGCTGGAACCTGTCATAGCTGCTAAGCGCATTGCACTTTTGAACTACAAGAAAGCCCCCAGCGATTTAACATCCGCAGCACTTAAAGCAGCCAGAAGTACTGCACAAAGAACAGCTAGGCGTTGCGCAAACGACTACTGGCAACACCTATGCAGTCATATTCAGCTGGCCTCAGACACCGGAAACATCAGAGGAATGTATGATGGCATGAAGAGAGCTCTTGGGCCAACCATCAAGAAGATCACCCCCCTCAAATCTAAATCGGGGGACATAATCACTGACCAACGCAAACAGATGGACCGCTGGGTTGAGCACTACCTAGAACTGTACTCCAGGGAGAATGCTGTCACTGAGACTGCCCTCAATGCAGCCCAGCCTCTACCAGTCATGGATGAGCTGGACATACAGCCAACCAAATCGGAACTCAGTGATGCCATTGATTCCCTAGCCAGCGGAAAAGCCCCTGGGAAGGACAGCATTACCCCTGAAATAATCAAGAGTGCCAAGCCTGCTATACTCTCAGCACTACATGAACTGCTATGCCTGTGCTGGGACGAGGGAGCAGTACCCCAGGACATGCGCGATGCCAACATCATCACCCTCTATAAAAACAAAGGTGACCGCGGTGACTGCAACAACTACCGTGGAATCTCCCTGCTCAGCATAGTGGGGAAAGTCTTTGCTCGAGTCGCTCTGAACAGGCTCCAGAAGCTGGCCGAGCGCGTCTACCCTGAGGCACAGTGTGGCTTTCGTGCAGAGAGATCGACTATTGACATGCTGTTCTCCCTTCGTCAGATACAGGAGAAATGCCGTGAACAACAGATGCCCCTCTACATTGCTTTCATTGATCTCACCAAAGCCTTTGACCTCGTCAGCAGACGTGGTCTCTTCAGACTACTAGAAAAGATCGGATGTCCACCAAAGCTACTAAGTATCATCACCTCATTCCATGACAATATGAAAGGCACAATTCAACATGGTGGCTCCTCATCAGAGCCCTTTCCTATCCTGAGTGGTGTGAAACAGGGCTGTGTTCTCGCACCCACACTTTTTGGGATTTTCTTCTCCCTGCTGCTTTCACATGCGTTCAAATCCTCTGAAGAAGGAATTTTCCTCCACACAAGATCAGGGGGCAGGTTGTTCAACCTTGCCCGTCTAAGAGCGAAGTCCAAAGTACGGAAAGTTCTCATCAGAGAACTCCTCTTTGCTGACGATGCTGCTTTAACATCTCACACTGAAGAATGCCTGCAGAGTCTCATCGACAGGTTTGCGTCTGCCTGCAATGAATTTGGCCTAACCATCAGCCTCAAGAAAACGAACATCATGGGGCAGGATGTCAGAAATGATCCATCCATCAATATTGGCGACCACGCTCTGGAAGTGGTTCAAGAGTTCACCTACCTAGGCTCAACTATCACCAGTAACCTGTCTCTAGATGCAGAAATCAACAAGCGCATGGGTAAGGCTTCCACTGCTATGTCCAGACTGGCCAAGAGAGTGTGGGAAAATGGCGCACTGACACGGAACACAAAAGTCCGAGTGTATCAGGCCTGTGTCCTCAGTACCTTGCTCTACGGCAGCGAGGCCTGGACAACGTATGCCAGCCAAGAGCGACGTCTCAATTCATTCCATCTTCGCTGCCTTCGGAGAATACTTGGCATCAGGTGGCAGGACTATATCTCCAACACAGAAGTCCTTGAAGCGGCCAACACCCCCAGCTTATACACACTACTGAGTCAGCGGCGCTTGAGATGGCTTGGCCATGTGAGCCGCATGGAAGATGGCAGGATCCCCAAAGACACATTGTACAGCGAGCTCGCCACTGGTATCAGACCCACCGGCCGTCCATGTCTCCGTTATAAAGACGTCTGCAAACGCGACATGAAATCGTGTGACATTGATCACAAGTCGTGGGAGTCAGTTGCCAGCATTCGCCAGAGCTGGCGGGCAGCCATAAAGACAGGGCTAAATTGTGGCGAGTCGAAGAGACTTAGTAGTTGGCAGGAAAAAAGACAGAGGCGCAAGGGGAGAGCCAACTGTGCAACAGCCCCAACAAACAAATTTCTCTGCAGCACCTGTGGAAGAGCCTGTCACTCCAGAATTGGCCTTTATAGCCACTCCAGGCGCTGCTTCACAAACCACTGACCACCTCCAGGCGCGTATCCATTGTCTCTCGAGATAAGGAGGCCCAAAAGAAAGAAAGAAAAGAAAGACCAGTGCACAGTCCTTGTGGGGACAAAGTCCTGCCTTCACATTGAGGGTACCCACCATCGTGTTGTGTGGCACTACCACTGTGGTAGTGGTAATGGGACAGATTTCGAACAGATCTAGCAACTCAAAACTGGGGATTCATGAGGCGTGTGGGCCAATAGCAGCAGAATTGTATTCAACCACAATCAAAAACCTCATGGCCCGGCATATCCCCACTCTATCATTGCCATCAAGCCTGGGAACCAACCCCGGTTCAATGAAGTGTGCAGGAGGGCATGCTAGGAGCAGCACCTGGCATACCTCAAAATGAGGTGTCCGCCTGGTGAAGCTACCACACAGGACTACTTGCATGCCAAACAGCGGAAGCAGCATGCGGTAGACAGAGCTAAGCAATCCTCAGTCATGAATGATGGTGAACAATTAAACAACTGACAGGAGGAGGAGACTCCACAAATATCTCCATCCAAAATGATGGGGGAGACCAGCACATCAGTGCAAAAGACAAGGCTGAAGCATTTGCATCCATTGTCAGCCAGAAGTGCCAAGTGGATGATCCATCTCTGCCTTCTCCTGAGGTCCCATCCAGCATTACAGATGTCAGTCTTCAGCCAATTTGAATCACTCCATATGATATCAAGAAATGACTGAAGGCACTGATACTGTAAAGGCTATGGGCCCTGACAACATTCCGGCAATAGTACTGTGCTCCAGAACAAGTCGCGCCCCTAGCCAAGCTGTTCAGTACAGTTACAACAATGTAGAAAATTGCCCAGGTATGTCCTGTGCACAAAAAGCAGGACAAATCCAACCCGGCTGTTGACTGCCCTATCAGTCTACTCTCAATCATCAGCAAAGTGATGGATGAGGCCATCGACAGTGCTATCAAGCAGCACTTGCTCAGCAATAACCTGCTCACTGATGCTCAGTTTGTGTTCTGCCAGGGCCACTCAGCTCCTGATCTCATTACAGCCTTGGTCCAAACATGGACAAAAGAGCTGAACTCCAGAGGTGAGGTGAGAGTTACTACCTTTGATGTTAAGGCAGCATTTGACCGAGTATGGCATCAAGGAGCCAATGGGAATCAGGGAATAACTCTCCAATGTTTGGAGTCGTAGCTAGCACAAAGGAAGATTGTTTTGGTTGTTGGAGATCAATCATCTCAGATCCAGGATCATACAGCTCCTCAGGCGAGTGTCCTAGGTCCAACTATCTTCATCAATGACCTCTCCATCAATGGGGATGTTCCTGATGATTGCACAATGTTCAGAACCATTCGCGACTCCTCAGATACTGAAGCAGTCTGTGTCCAACTGCAGCAAGACCTGGACAACATCCAGGCTTGGGCTGATAAGTGGCAAGTAACATTCGCACCACACAAGTGCCAGGCAATGACCATCTCCAGCAAGAGAGAATCTAACCATCTCCCCTAAATGTACAGTGCCATTACCATCCCTGAATCCCCCACTGTCAACATCCTGACCAGAAACTGAACTGGACCGGCTACATAAATGCTGTGGCTACAAGAGCAGGTCAGAGGCTGGGAATTCTGCAGCAAGTAACTCACCTCCTGTCTCCCGGTGCCTGTCCACCATCTACATGGCACAAGTTAGGAGTGTATTGGAATACTCTCCACTTTCCTGGATGAGGTGCAGCTCCAACAATGCTCAAGAAGCACAATACTATCCAGGACAAAGCAGCATGCTTGATTAGCACCCCATCCACAAACCTCAACATTCACTCCCTCCACCACAGACATAGTGGCAGCAGTGTGTACCATATACAAGATACACTGCAGCAACTCACCAAGGCTCCTTTGACAAACCTTCCAAACATGTGACCTCTACCACCTAGAAGGACAAGGGCAGCAGATGCATGGGAACACCACCACCTGCAAATGCTAGCATAGCCTGCAATGTCGACATCCCCCGAAAGAATAAAAAAAAGTAACCAGGGCTGGGAGGCGGCGAGAGTCAGGGACCAGTACCAAGCCACATGCACTAGGATCTGCCCAGCAAATCAATCCACCGACCAATCAGAAAATGTGGACAAACAAAAACTATTATTATTGTAGATGTTATATAAAATGTACTACGAACAGAACAATTATCACTTATCGTTTTTCTATAAGCAGTTGTTCTGATTATTGAAACTTGGAATACTATGTCCATTTCTAATCACCACACTTGAGACTGAAACAGACTGTTTGCAACCTTGGTGTCACAATGAGCTTCTGAACGCATATCTGTTTCATCACCAAGGCTGCCTTTTTCCACCTCTGTAATGTCGCTCATCTCTACCTTTGCCTCAGCTCATCTATTGCTGAAACTCTCATCCATGCCTTTGTTACCTCTTGACTATTCCAGTGCTTTCCTAGATGCCCTCCCATCTTCCATCGTATATAAACTTAAGCTCATCCAAAACTCTTATACCAAGTCCCATTCATCAACCACCCCTGTGTTCACTGGCATACATTGGTTCCCGGTCCAACAAAACCTTGATTTTAAATCCCTCCATGGCCTCACCCCTCCCTCCCTATGTACCCTACTCCAACAGTACAATTCTCCATGATCTCTGGACTCCTCCAATTCTGGACTGTTGTGTATCCCCAAGTTTAATCACTCCACCATTGGACACTGAGCCTTCAGGTGCCTAGGCCTTAATCTCTGGAATTCACTCGCTAAGTCTCTCTGCCTTTCTACCTCGCTTTCTCCTTTAAGATGCTCCGTAAAACCTACCTCTTTGACCAAGCTTTTGATCATCTGTCCTAAATCTCCTTATGAGAATGGATGCCAAATTTTGTTCAATAATGCTCCTGTGAAGCATCTTGGGATGATTTAATGTGTTAAAGGTGCTTTTTAAATGCAAGTTGTTGACTTGCACACATGAGAAAACTTGGGATCATTCTCTTTGCTCTTCTCTTCAAGTTGATATATGAGGACAGATTGGAGTTCTACAGTCTGCATAGAAGATTATAGAGCAAATTCATTGAGATATATAAAGTATTAAATTATATAGATTAAATGAGCCAAGAATTTTACGCTGTCGGTCAGGACAGTGGAATCCGAAAATACAAATTTTCATTGGACAAATTTATGTAGAAGACAGATTTTAGAAAAAAATTATGTAAATGATTAATGTTTGGAATTATTTTAGATAAGGTAATGGAATTGATGACATTAGATGACATCAGGGTACAGTTCATGCTTCACTTGGTGAGTTGAAATACTAAAAAGGAGGAGCTTGTCTTTTTCCTTATAGGCTTGAATGTGCAGAGATGTCAGATCAGTTGGGTAGGTGATGTTATGCTAAGAGAAAAGCGTGCTGCTCTACATATTATTTCACAAGGTACCACAGAAGGACAATTAGGAAGGAAGATCACAGCAATAGCAGAAATAAGAGTGTCTGAATTAATTTTCACAGTTCTTACTGTTTGGTCTAAAATATACTAAGTGAGAGTGCTTTCTACTTGTCTGCTGCAGCATCATTCAAAGAAAGAAAAACTTTTATTTATATAGTGCCTTTCATGACCATCAGACATCTCTAAGCACTTTACAACCAATGAAGAACTTTTTCTAGTGCAGTCACTGTTGTAATGCAGGAAACTGTAACTGGATATTTCATTGTAAGTATGTACTAAGATCTATCAAAAGCTTTAAATACTGTGCAAAACACAACAATCCATTTTAGATCATTCGCACTTAACAACATTTTAACTTGCAACATTTGCTTTGGATTGCTGAGGAAACACAGGCATCACATAATGACAAGGCTTCAATGACTTTAGTCAACACCAGGAACTAATTTTTGTTGGATGACCATTAGACATGGTTAGTATTGACCGTTACTTTTATACTGCTTGGTCCTGAGAGACTAAATGGACCCTAGCACTAAATAGGCAGAAAATAAGTATTTGCACTGATCCACATCAAGACATCATCTGTAACGATTGAGGACCTAACACATCTGTTATATGGCTTCTATATTAGTACATGGTGACCTATACAATATTCTTTTCACAATCTTCTTCATTTTTCTTTCATATAAATCAAAATGATTATTAATTCTGGAATCTGATTGTTTACAGATAATCCTAATCCCTCCCTGCATAGGATTTCTGCTTTAGCATGCCTCTGGTCTGTTCAATGATAACTTTGGTAGATGGATGCACCTTATTATTTATTCAGCAAATGTAGGTGGCATTCAGTGAGACATCTTGAATCAGGGCTGCAGTAACGAGCTATTATCCCCATCAGAGCCAACTTTTAGCTCGAGCTCGAATAACGGGATATAGTAGATAACCTTGAAATAAGGCATAATATCAGCTAGCTGAGAAGCAAGCACTGATTTGTATGACACTGTGGAGATGATCATAGGTCAATTGCACATTGACAGAATGATAACCCTTGTGATTTATGAATGCAGTTAATGTGTGGAGGTGCACTTAGGGCTGTGTGAGGACATCCTGGACTTAGGGCACTGCATTTTTGCTAGATTTCCTATCATACTTTTGTTTGTTGATCTTGGAAAAATTGATCAAGGTGTTCATGCTACATTTTTGGGTTTTATTCAGAATTTTAATTAATTATTTTAATAGTGCTAAGGCCCACTCCCATCATGAGTCCTTGTTCGCAGAACTAACTGACTTTATAACAAAATATCTAGTAATGCCGTATTGCCCATAGGTTTGAAAGGAACTCCCGTTGCTGTGAGAGGTTTCTGGAGTTGGCATAAACCATACTGTCATCTTCTAGTCTGGAAAGTGGGAAAATAAGCATTATTGGGCTGATTGATTCAGGCTGTGAATTACAAATCAGGTTTATTTCAAGTAAAGGTTAAATGTTAGCAAAAAAGCAAACACAAACCAGATGTCATTTGGCTACAGAATTTCTAATGTATACCTTGAATGCAAAAATACTAAAAGATGAGTCATGTCTATAACTGAGTAATACTAAACCTGGACTAATATCAGTAATGTGACTTATGCATGCAGTTTCATTCATCACAGAGGCCGCAGCCTCTCTTTTGATGAGCTCAGAAGAACTTGATTTTTTTTTAAAACTGCCAAATATATCTCAGCAGGTCACATTCTTTACTCACTGAAGTCAGTGGTTGAATGTGAGCATGGAGCAACCTGCAACTGTCTCTTTCTTCATTCCCTGTCTCTGCGCTGTGAACACTTGTCAGTGTTTAGACACAGCTCTCTCTGTGTCCATAAAGTTGGTTGGAATTGTCAGACAGCACCATGCTAGCCTTACAAGGTGGGGGATTCAGCATTCCAAAGAGTTCCAAAACTGCAGCATCGCAAAGTACAATCTACTTCTTTTGCAATGCTTTTATAAGCAGGAATCTTCAGCCCACAGTTCTTGTCAAAGCCAGAAATCCTATCAAACGAATTTAAATCCACCATCAACAGGTGCATTTGTGCAGGTTCAAAGATACAACTTTCAGGAACACCGCAGAAGGTTGTTGAAATCTTTGAGCTGCTTTTTCTTCACCGCTTGACTCTTCCCCTTAGCAGTAATATTGTTTGAGCTTCTGCCATGCCAGAAAACACCTGTTTGAGCACAGATATTTAATTCAGCTTCATCAGTGTTGTTCGTTTGACTGTGCTTTAGCCCAGAACAGTACATCCATTACTTTATTGTAAGCTTTGTGGATTGTGACATGTTGAGATTCAAACCAAGTGATGAAATCCATCAGTCATATAGCATTCTTGGCAACAAACTGAACCTCCTCATTAAGTTAAGCATCATTTAGAAGGGTTACAATGTCTTAAAACCTGTGTTTTCGGTGTCAGTTTGAGCTCTTCCGAAATGAAGTCCGAGTAGTATTTCAGGTGAGTTGCATGCTACCTTACTGCCCGAAACCAAGAACTCCAACGTATAATTACTGACTCTGGAGGAAGGGTGGTGTTTTGTTCCCCAATTTCAGCTGCATTTCCAATTTGTTCTGTATTGAATCTTGCAGCTGGGGCAGTGTTTGAAGATCTTTTTAATGTAGCTGACCAGTTTGTCGACTTTACCAAACTCACTTTTCCACAGCTCACTGACAAGAGAAATTATATGTGAGTTACATGTAATATGGACAGCATTAGACATTACACCTTAGAGCACAGATTTGAAAGATTTTGTCATGTAAGTTGCATTGTCACTAATGAAAGCAGACACTTTGTTGAAATCTGCACTATATTTTGAAATGGTTTTGATTATCGCTTGGGAAACTGTTATGTAATTCACAGCTTTTAAATGGACACAGTCTGTGAGCGCTGTTATTAGCTTTCCTGACTCTACATCTTCAGCCTTACCAGGCATAAAATCAAACAAAACATGCAGCACGTACTTATCTTGCTCATCAGTGGACTCATCACAAATAATTGCAAAAGACTCACATGCATTAATCTGAGACTGCATCTCCTCACAAAGTGTAGCAAAAACCTTCGGTAAGTAGTTCTGTCATAGTTTATTTGCACTTGGAAATCAGCCACAATTTTGCACATTACGTTGAATGAATACATGCAGCTTTGGGTGATCACCTTTCTCCGATGGTATGTTGGCCCTTGCAGAAGCATCCACAAGTTCCATTGTAACCAACTGACGATTTTCTGAGCTCTCTGTCGACTTCTTAAAAAAAGATGAAATTGTTGCTTTTTTTTGCATGTTTGTTTTTCAGCAGTGTGATGTCGGATGTTCTCTTTCTGCTACAACGGCTTTCGGACTCTTAAGTGGTGCTGAACCTTTGCCCGTCATGTGTGATCCAACGAAACATTGCAGCTTGTATAAAACAGTATTCCACCATTGGCATGCAGAATTTGGCTTCCAAATTCTTTCACTCAATGTGCACCTGTAATGGGTGTGGCCAGTTTTCATTTGCTCATTCTGGCATTCTCATTTGTCTGCTAATACTTGATACTGCTTCTCTCAAAACTACATCGGAAGCCCAACCTCATCTACCAATCAGCAAGTTGAGCCTTGTACGAACATCCGAACATATGAGTTAGGAGCAGAAGAAGGCCATTCGGCCCCTCAAGCCTGTTCCACTATTCAATAAGATCATAGCTGATCTGTTTGTGTCTCGAATTCCACACTCCCATCTACCCCCAAAAAACCTTTGATTCCCTTGCCTAACAAGAATCTATCTACCTCTGCCTTAAAAATAGTCAATAAACCCGCCTCCACCACCTTGTGAAGCAGAGAGTTCCAAAGTCGCACAACCCTCTGACAAAAAAAAATTCTTCTCATCTCTGTCCTAAAAGGGCCATTCCTAATTTTAAAACAGTGCCCCCTAGTTCTGGACTCACCCACACAAGGAAACATCCTTTCCACATCCATCTTGTCAAGACCATTCAGGTTCTTATATACTTCAATCAAGTCTCCCCTCACTCTTCTAAACCCCAGTGAAAATAAGCCCAGTCTGTCCAACCTTTCCTCATAAGACAACCCGCTTATTCCAGGTATTAATCTAGTAAAGCTCCTCTGAACCACCTCCCAATGTATTTACATCCTTAAATATGGAGACCAAAACTGCACACAGTCTTTGAAATTTGGTCTCACTAATGCCCTGTATAACTGAAGCATAACATCCTTACTTTTATTTTCAATTCCTCTCATAATAAAAGATAGCATTCCATTAGCCTTCTTTATGACTTGCTGTACCTGCATACTAACTTTTTGTGACTCATGCATTAGTAGGCTTTTGATAAAGTCCTGCACAGGAAGTTGGTTAGTGAAGTTAAAGCACATGGGATAGGAGGTAATATACCAGTATGGATTAAGGATTGGTTAACAGGCAGAAAACAGAGAGTAGGAATAAACGGGTCATTCTCACGTTGGCAGGCTGTGACTATTGGGGTACCGCAGGGATCAGTGCTTGGACCCAAGCTATTCACAATACATATCAATGATTTGGATGCCGGGACCAAACGTAGTATTTCCAAGTTTGCGGATGACACAAAACTAGGTGGGAATGTGTGTTGTGAGGAAGATGCAAAGCAGCTCCAAGGAGATTTGGACAGACTTAGTGAGTGGCCAAGAATGTGGCGGATGGAATATAATGTGGAAAAATTTGAGTTTATCCACTTTGGTGGGGGAATAGATGTCCAGAGTATTTCTTAAATGGTAAGAGATTAGAAAGTGTAGATGTACAAAGGGACCTGAGTGTCAATAAGTCACTAAAAGCGAACATGCAGGTGCAGCAAGTAATTAAGAAGGCTAATAGTATGTTAGTCTTTACCACAAGATGATTTGAGTACAGGAGTAATTAAGTCTTGCTTCAATTATATAGAAGCTTGGTTAGATCGCACCTGGAGTACTGTGTGCAGTTTTGGTCCCCTAACCTTAGGAAGGATATTATTGCTGTAGAGGGAGTGCAACGAAGGTTCACCAGACCTGTTCCCGGGAGGGCGGGACTGTCCTATGAAGAGAGATTGGGGAAACTGGGCCTGCATTCTGTAGAGTTTTGAGGAATGAGAGGTGATCTCATTGAAACCTACAAAATACTTAAAGGGATAGATGGGGTAGATGCAGGTAAGATGTTTCTACTGGTTGGGGAGTCTAGAACCAGGGGACACAATTTGAAAATAAGGCGGAAGCCACTTAGGACAGAGATGAGGAGAAATTTCTTTACTCAGAGGGTTGTGAATCTTTGGAATTCTCTACCCCAAAGGGCTGTGGAAGCTCAGTCATTGAGTATGTTTAAAGTAGAAATTGACAGATTTCTAAATACCAGTGACGTAAGAGGATATGAAGATAGTGTGGGAAAAAGGCATTGAAGTGGAAGATAAGCCATGATTGTATTGAATGTTGGGGCAGGCTCGATGGGCTGAATGGCCTGCTCCTGTTCCTATGTTCCTATTAGTGAGCGAATGCAAAACTAGGGAATGGCAGCCAAGGATTCTCACTGAAAGAATTAAGGGGTAGGTAGGAGGAAAGTTCTTGAACAAGGATAATCCAGGAAATTATAGGCCGGTGAGCCTTACGTCAGTGGTAGGGAAACTATTAGAGAGGATTATTCGGGACAGGATTTACTCCCATTTGGAAACAAACGAACTCATTAGCGAGAGACAGCATGGTTTTGTGAAGGGGAGGTCCTGTCTTACTAATTTGATTGAGTTTTTTGAGGAAATGACGAAGATGATTGATGAAGGAAGGGCAGTGGATGTTATCTATATGGACCTTAGTAAAGCCTTTGACAAGGTCCCGCATGGCAGACTGGTACAAAAGGTGAAGTCACTTGGGATCAGAGGTGAGCTGGCAAGATGGATACAGAACTGGCTCGGTAATAGAAGACAGAGGGGATCAGTGGATGGGTGTTTTTCTGAATGGAGGGATGTGACTAGTGGTGTTCCGCAGGGATCAGTGCTGGGACCTTTGCTGTTTGGAGTATATATAAATGATTTGGAGGAAAATGTAGCTGGTCTGATTAGTAAGTTTGCGGACGACACAAAGGTTTGTGGAGTTGCGGATAATGATGAGGATTGTCAGAGGATACAGCAGGATATAGATCGGTTGGAGACTTGGGCGGAGAAATGGCAGATGGAGTTTAATCTGGACAAATGTGAGGTAATGCATTTTGGAAGGTCTAATGCAGGTGGGAGGTATACAGTAAATGGCAGATCCCTTAGGAGTATTGACAGGCAGAGAGATCTGGGTGTACAGGTCCACAGGTCATTGAAAGTGGCAACGCAGGTGGATAAGGTAGTCAAGAAGGCATACGGCATGCTTGCCTTCATCGGTCGGGGCATAGAATATAAAAATTGGCAAGTCATGTTGCAGCTGTACAGAACCTTAGTTAGGCCACACTTAGAATATTGCGTGCAATTCTGGTTGCCATGCTACCAGAAGGACGTGGAGTCTTTGGAGAGGGTACAGAGGAGGTTTACCAGGATGTTGCCTGGTCTGGAGGGCATTAGCTATGAGGAGAGGTTGGAAAAACTCGGATTGTTTTCACTGGAACGACGGAGGTGGAGGGGCGACATGATAGAGGTTTACAAAGTTATGAGCGGCATGGACAGAGTGGATAGTCAGAAGCATTTTCCCAGAGTGGAAGAGTCAGTTACTAGGGGACATAGGTTTAAGGTACGAGGGGCAAAGTTTAGAGGGGATGTGCGAGGCAAGTTTTTTACACAGAGGGTGATGAGTGCTTGGAACTTGCTGCCAGGGGAGGTGGTGGAAGCAGATACGATAGCGACGTTTAAGAGACATCTTGACAAATATATGAATAGGAAGGGAATAGAGGGATATGGGCCCCGGAAGTACAGAAGGTGTTAGTTTAGGCAGGCATCAAGATCGGCGCAGGCTTGGAGGGCTGAATGACCTGTTCCTGTGCTGTACTGTTCTTTGTTCTTTGAGGGCTATTAAACCATGGGTTCCTTCACCACATGCGGTAATTGAGTTAGCGACTAAGGGCAGGATTTTTAAGTCATGCCAGGGGTGAGAACGGAGACCAGTTTCCCATCACTGTTCCTGCTGCCAGCCAGTTCCATCAGGACAGGGAAGGTTGTGCAGCAGAAACCTGCCCGATTCGGGAATGAAGCCAATTCAAGTTGTCAATGAGTGCACTGAGAGTTTGTTGAGGGCCAGTTTGGGATTTTGGTGGGGGCACATGGGTTGCATGCTGGGTTGGGGCCGACCAGGTGCATGGAGGGGGCAACACAGCGGGGAGCCTGTCATGGCCACACCATCAGCTTAGGTAGACTGATAAAAGGGAGCACAGCTGAGGGGGGCACTCAGCCATTGGCACAAGGGTGCCATCGAGTGTGGAGAGGTTGTGGGGAGAGTAGTCTATACCCACTTAGGTAGTACAGGGTATCAACAACCTCCTAGCATTGCTGGGGCATAAGAGAAGGGGTTCAGGCTTCCAGACATTATTGAGAGTCCAGCTGAACGCAAGGAAGGCAATAGCTGGTAATGAGTACATGGTTCACAGATTTTGGGTCCGGTGGCAACGAGGAGCAACAACCTCAGTAGGACAGACAGTGCCCCGGACATGAGGGCAGCGGAGAGGGACGAGGGGTAGGAAGGCAATGAAGGCCATTCCCTCAGCATAGGCTGTAACACCAAAGACTGAGTTAGCTGGACAGGACAGAGAACTTTGCCACAGGAGACTCTTTACATGGATGATAGTAGTATGAAGGGTATGTAGGTAATTTGATCCTAGAGTAGGTTAAAGGTTCGGCACAACATTGTGGGCCGAAGGGCCTGTACTGTGCTGTACTATTCTTTGTTCTATATCCAGGCAGTGGGTCACAGAGATTTGAACCCTCATGGCAGAAGTCCTCACACCTCACAGCACTGGTCGCCATGCCCTGCCAGTAGCTGTCAAAGTCACTGTGGCCTTGAACCTCTCCGCCTCTGGCTCCTTTCAAGGATCAGCAGCAGACCTTGGTGGTGTCTCACAAATAGCTGCCTCTTGCAGGTCACTGATGCCCTTTTTGTGAGAGCTGCTCAGTACATTCAATTCCAGACAGATGGAGCCTAGCAGGGACAGAGGGCAGTGGGTTTCACCTCCATTACCAGGTCCTCAGGTGCAGGGCATCATCGATTGTACCCATGTGGCCATCAAGGCACCAAGAGATCGCCCAGTGAGATTCATCAACTGGAATGACATCCACTCCCTTAATGTTCAACTGGTCTGCGAACACACAAGCTGGAATCTCTATAATATGCGTGTACGGGCTCGCTTTCGTGCTCGCTGCCATGACTCCTCAATCCTCCGGCAGTCCAGGATGCCACAGCTCTTCATTCCACCCACCAAACTCTGTGAATGGATTCTAGCGGAAAAGGGTTATCCTTTGAAGAGATGGGCTACTCATCCCTACGAGACCCTGAGATGGAGCCACAGAGATTCTACAACCGAAGTCATCTGCTCACAAGGACCTTGGGCCTTCTGAAGATACGATTCTGATGCTTGGATCGGTCGTATACTTATGCAAGGGTCTCGCGCATTGTGCTGGTCTGCTGTGCTCTCTGTAACATGGCTCTCCATACAGGTGTGGACCTTGAAGAAGGTGAGGCTCTGGAATGACACAGCACATCAGAGGAACAGGAGGAGGATGAAGATGCAGAAAATAGAGGTGCCCCGGCTGCACAGGGAGGTGACCGGGCTAGCGTAGGACTAGAGGGTCTGGTCAGGATGTCATCAACATCAGGGATCATCTGATTCAAGCATGTTTCAGCTGAGCCCTTCTGACTCAAGAGGTCAGCATGGCCTGTAATTGCCTGTGAGAGTACTTCTATTAAAGATGCAGCCTGGAATAGATGCACTCTTACTGCCAATGAATGATGCACCTCTGTCCAGAGGTTTCACTGTCCCCCTTTAAGGATCCTTGCTTCCCTTCACCACCTCTTCCCTCTTTTCCAGTGTTGCCATTAAAGAATGGAAGCATACAAGTCTGGTGTTATGTGTCAATATTGACATTATGTTGAATAAGAGAAAAGGTGCACATTTACAGACAAGGCAAACACAGCGAACCACTCAGTGCTCTGCCTGTGCAGTGGCCTCCGACCTGGACTACTTCTACGTGGTGCTCCCCTTGTGGCCTCAGATGAGGTGGAGGCAGCCTGCTCACTTGCCTTGCTTGTGGCTGAGATGCAAGTGGCGGTTGTCCTTGTCGAGGTGCCCAAGGGGGCATCACCAGAGGCTGCTGCATCTGAGTCATGGCAGTGACAGCCTCCGTCGCTGGGCCTTGATGCACAGCTGCTCCCTCTATCAGAGGGGCCAAGAAAGCCCCATGAGGCGTGGCACCCTCATCCTACTCGGTGATAGCCTCAGCCTTTGGATGGCATTCCGGATGCCTAGATGGGAGCACCAGCTTTTCTTTTATTAATTTTTGGGATGTGGGCATTGCAGGCTAGGCCAGCATTTAATTCCCATCCCTGACTACCCTTGAGAAGATGGTGGTGAGCTGCCTTCTTGAACCGCTGCAGTCCATGCGAGGTAGGTATACCCACAGTACTGTTTGGAAGGGAGTTCCAGGATTTTGACCCAGCGATAGTGAAGGAATGGCGATATAGTTCCAAGTCAGGATGGTGTGTGACTTGGAGGTGGTGGTGGTGTTCCATACATTTGCTGCCCTTGTCCTTCTAGTTGGTAAAGGTCGCGGGTTTGGAAGGTGCTGTCTAAGGAGCCTTGGTGCGTTGCTGCAGTGGATCTTGTAGATGGTACACACTGCTGGCACTGTGCGTTGATGGCGGAGGGACTGAATGTTTGTGGATGGGGTGCCAATCAAGCAGGCTGCTTTGTCCTGGATGGTGTCGAGCTTCTTGAGTGTTGTTGGAGATGCACCCATGAAGGCAAGTGGAGAGTATTCCGTCACTCTCCTGACTTGTGCCTGGTAGATGGTGGACAGGCTCTGGGGGGTCAGGAGGTGAGTTACTTGCTGCAGGAATACCAGCCTCTGACCTGCTCTTGTAGCCACGGTATTTATATGGCCACTCCAGTTCAGTTTCTGGTCAATGGTAGCCCCTAAGATGTTGATAGTGGGGGATTCGGCGATCGTAATGCCATTGAATGTCGAGGGGAGATGGTTAGATTCTCTCTTGTTGGAGATGGTCATTGCCTGGCACTTGTGTGGCGCGAATGTTACTTGCCACTTATCAGTCCAAGCCTGGATATTGTCCATGTCTTGCTGCATTTCTACACGGACTGCTTCAGTATCTGAGGAGTCGCGAATGGTGCTGAACATTGTGCAATCATCAGCGCACATGCCCACTTCTGACCTTATGATTGAAGGAAGGTCATGGATGAAGCAGCTGAAGATGGTTGGGCGCTAGGTATGACTCCAAACAGCAGGGGGTTTTCCCCCTGATTCCCATTGACTTCAGTTTTGCTAGGGCTCCTTGATGTCATACTCGGTCAAATGCTGCCTTGATGTCAAGAGCAGTCACTCTCACCTCACCTCTTGAGTTCAGCTTTTTTGTCCATGTTTGAACCAAGGCTGGAATGAGGTCAGGAGCTGAGTGGCCCTGGCGGAACCCAAACTGAGCATCACTGAGCAGGTTATTGCTGAGCAAGTGCTGCTTGATAACACTGTCGATGACAACGTCCATCACGTTACTGATGATTGAGAGTAGACTGATGGGGCAGTAATTGGCCGGATTGGACTTGTCCTGCTTTTTCTATGCAGGACATACCTGGGCAATTTTCCACATTGCTGGGTAGATGCCAGTGTTGTAGCTGTACTTGAACAGCTTGGCTAGGGGTGCGGCAAGTTCTGGAGCACAGGTCTTCAGTACTATTGCCGGAATATTGTCAGGGCCCATAGCCTTTGCAGTATCCAGTGCCTTCAGTCATTCAATCACACGGAGTGAATCGAATTGGCTGAGGTTTGGCATCTATGATGCTGGGGACTTCAGGAAGTGGCCAAGAAGGATCATCAACTCAGCACTTCTGGCTGAAGATTGTTGCAAATGCTTCAGTCTTATCTTTTGCACTGATGTGCTGGGCTCCCCCATTTTCGAGGATGGGGATATTTGTGGAGCCACCTCCTCCAGTTAGTTGTTTAATTGTCCACCACCATTCACTGATGGATGTGGCAGGACTGCAGAGCTTAGATCTGATCCGTTGGTTATGAGATCACTTAGCTCTGTCTATCGCTTGCTGCTTACGCAGTTTAGCATGCAAGTAGTCCTGTACTGTAGCTTCACCAGGTTGACACCTCATTTTGAGGTATGCCTGGTGCTGCTCCTGGCATGCCCTCCTGCAGTCTTCATTGAACCAGGGTTGGTCTCCTGGCTTGCTAGTAACGGTAGATTGGGAAATATGCCGGGCCATGAGGTTACAGATTGTGGTTGTGAACAATTCTGCTGCTGCTGATGGCCCACAGCGCCTCATAGACACCCAGTTATGCATTGTTAGATCTGTTCGAAATCTATACCATTTAGCACGGTGATAGTGCCACACAACCCTAGATTCAGGAGTGGTCCGTCTGGATTGGAAAGTTGCACATGTCACTCCACTTTTTAAGAAGGGTGAAAGGGGGAACCAAGGAAATTACAGACCAGTTAGCCTGACATCTGTGGTGGGCAGGTTGCTGGAGTCTATAATCAGGGGAGCCGGTGGCATAGTGGTATTGTCACTGGACTAGTAACCCAGAGACCCCGGGTATTGCTCTGGGGACATGGGTTCAAATCCAACCACAGCAGAAGGAAGAATTTGAATTCAATTAATAAATCTGGAATGAAAAGCTAGTCTATTGACAGCCATGAAATTGTCAATTTGGTTCACTAATGTCCTTGAGGGAAGGAAATCTGCTGTCCTTACCTGGTCTGGCCTACATGTGACTCCAGACCCACAGGAATGTGGTTGACTCTTACATGCCCTCTGAAATGGCCTAGCAAGCCACTCAGTTGTATCTAACTGCTACAAAGTCTATAAAAAGGAATGAAACTGGACAGACCATCCGGCATTGACCTCGGCACCGGAAACGACAACGGCAAAGGCAAACCCAGCCTTGTCGATCCTGCAAAGTCCTCCTTACTAACATCTGGGGGCTTGTGCCAAAGTTGGGAGAGCTGTCCCACAGACTAGTCAAGCAACAGCCTGACATAGTCATACTCATGGAATCATACCTTACAGACAATGTCCCAGACACTGCCATCACCATTCCCGAGTATGTCCTGTCCGACTGGCAGGACAGACCCACCAGAGGTGGTGGCACAGGGGTATACAGGAGGGATCGGGTTACCCTGGGAGTCCTCAACATCGAATCCGGACCCCATGAAGTCTCATGGCATCAGATCAAACATGGACAGGGAAACCTCCGGCTGATTACCATCTACCGCCCTCCCTCAGCTGGTGAGTCAGTACTGCTCCATGTTGAACAGCACTTGGAGGAAGCACTGAGGGTGGCGAGGACACAAAATGTACTCTGGGTGGGGGACTTCAATGTCCATCACCAAGAGTGGCTCGGTAGCACCACTACTGACCAAGCTGGCCGAGTCCTAAAGGACATATATGCTAGACTGGGTATGTGGCAGGTGGTGAGGGAACTAACAAGAGGGAAAAACATACTTGACCTCGTCCTCACCAATCTGCCTGCCGCAGACGCATCTGTCCATGATAGTATTGGTAGGAGTGACCACCACACAGTCCTTGTGGAGACAAAGTCCCGCCTTCACATTGAGGATACCCTCCATCATGTTGTGTGGCACTGCCACCGTGCTAAATGGTATAGATTTTGAACAGATCTAGCAATGCAAACTGGGCATCCATGAGGCGCTGTGGGCCATCAGCAGCAGCAGAATTGTACTCAACCACAATCTGTAACCTCATGGCCCAGCATATCTCCCACTCAACCATTACCATCAAGCCAGGGGACCAACCCTGGTTCAATGAAGAGTACAGGAGGTCATGCCAGGAGCAGCACCAGGCATACCTCAAAATGAGGTGTCAACCTGGTGAAGCTACAGTACAGGACTATCTGCGTGCCAAACTGCGTAAGCAGCATGCGATAGACAGAGCTAAGCGATCTCATAAACAACGGATCAGATCTAAGCTCTGCAGTCCTGCCACATCCAGCCATGAATGGTGGTGGACAATTAAACAACTAACTGGAGGAGGTGGCTCCACAAATATCCCCATCCTGAATGATGGGGAAGCCCAGCACATTAGTGCGAAAGATAAGGCTGAGGCATTTTCAACAATCTTCAGCCAGAAGTGCCGAATTGATTATCCATCTCGGCCTCCTCCTGAAGTCCACAGCAACACAGATGCCAGACTTCAGCCAATTCGATTCACTCCGCGTGATATCAAGAAACGACTGAAGGCACCAGATACTGCAAAAGCTGTGGGCCCTGACAATATTCCGGCAATAGTCCTGAAGACATATGCTCCAGAACTTGCCGCGCTCCTAGCCAAGCTGTTCCAGTACAACTACAACACTGGCATCAACCCGGCAATGTGGAAAATTGCCCAGGTATGTCCTGTACACAAAAAGCAGGACAAGTCTAACCCGGCCAATTACTGCCCCATCAGCCGTCTCTCAATCATCAGTAAAGTGATGTAAGGTGTCATCAACAGTGCCATCAAGCAGCACTTTCTTAGCAATAACCTGCTCACTGATGCTCAGTTTGGGTTCCGCCGGGGCCACTCAGCTCCTGACCTCATTACAGCCTTGGTTCAAACATGGACAAAAGAGCTGAACTCAAGAGGTGAGGTGAGAGTGACTGCCCTTGACATCAAGGCAGCATATGACCGAGTATGGCATCAAGGAGCCCTGGCAAAACTGAGGTCAATGGGAATCAGGGGGAAAACCCTCCGCTGGCTGGAGTCATACCTAGCGCAAAGGAAGATTGTTGTGGTTGTTGGAGGTCAATCATCTGAGCTACAGGACATCATTGTCGGTGTTCCTCAGGGTAGTGTCCTAGGCCCAACCATCTTCAGCTGCTTCATCAATGACCTTCCTTCAATCATAAGGTCAGAAGTGTGGATGTTCGCTGATGATTGTACAATGTTCAGCACCATTCGTGACTCCTCAGAAACTGAAGCAGTCGGTGTTGAAATGCAGCAAGACCTGGACAATATCCAGGCTTGGGCTGATAAGTGGCAAGTAACATTTGTGCCACACAAGTGCTAGGCAATGGCCATCTCCAACAAGAGAGAATCTAACCATCTCCCCTTGACATTCAATGGCAAAACCATTGCTGAATCCCCCACTATCAACATCCTAGGGGCTACCATTGACCAGAAAGTGAACTGGAGTAGCCATATAAATACCGTGGCTACAAGAGCAGGTCAGAGGCTAGGAATCCTGAGGCGAGTAACTCACCTCCTGACTCCCCAAAGCCTGTCCACCATCTACAAGGCACAAGTCAGGAGTGTGATGGAATACTCGCCACTTGCCTGGATGGGTGCAGCTCCAACAACACTCAAGAAGCTCGACACCATCCAGGACAAAGCAGCCGCTTGATTGGCACCCCATCTACAAACATTCACTCCCTCCACCACCGATGCACAGTGGCAGCAGTGTGTACCATCTACAAGATGCACTGCAGCAATGCACCAAGGCTCCTTAGACAGCACCTTCCAAACCCGCGACCTCTACCAATTAGAAGGACAAGGGCAGCAAATGCATGGGAACACCACCACCTGCAAGTTCCCCTCCAAGTCATACACCATCCTGACTTGGAACTATATCGCCGTTCCTTCACTATCGCTGAGTCAAAATCCTGGAACTTCCTTCCTAACAGCACTGTGGGTATACCTACCCCAAATGGACTGCAGCGGTTCAAGAAGGCAGCTCACCATCACCTTCTCAAGGACAATTAGGGATGGGCAATAAACGCCGGCCTGGCCAGCGACGCCCACATCCCATGAATGAATTTAAAAAAAATCAAGGATAGGGTGACTGAACACCTAGAAAAATTTCACTTAATCAGGGACAGCCAGCATGGATCCATGACGGGAAGGCCATGCCTGACAAATCTCATTGAATTTTTTGAAGAGGTGACTAAGGTAGTGGACAGGGAAGTGTCTATGGCTGTTATTTATATGGACTTCCAGAAGGCATTTGATAAAGTCCCACATAAGAGACTGTTAACGAAGGTAGAAGCCCATGGAGTTGAGGGCAAATTCATGACGAGATTCGAAAGTTGGTTGAGTGGTAGGCGACAGAGAGTGGGGATAATGGGTAAGTACTCTGATTGGCAGGATGTAACTAGTGGTGTCCCAGAGGAATCTGTGTTGGGGCCTCAATTATTCACATTATTCATTAACGACTTGGATGATGGCATAGTAAGTCATATATCCAAATTTGCTGATGATACAAAGTTAGGTGGCATTGTCGGCAGTCTAGATGATAGCATAAAATTGCAAAGAGATATTGACAGACAAGGTGAGTGGGCAAAACTGTGGCAGATGGATTTCAATGCGGGCAAGTGTGAGATTATCCATTTTGGACCAAAAAAGGATAGAGCAGGGTACTTTCTAAATGGGAAGAGGTTAAGTACAGTGGATGTCCAAAGAGACTTGGGGGTTCATGTGCATGGATCTTTAAAATGCCACGAGCAAGTGCAGAAAATAATCAAAAAGGCTAATGGAATTTATATCTAGCAGACTGGAGTATAAAGACACAGAGGTTACGCTGCAGCTGTACAAAACCCTGGTTAGACCCCACTTGGAGTATTGTGAGCAGTTCTGGGCACCACACCTTAGGAAGGATATATTGGTCTTGGAGGGAATGCAACGTAGGTTTACAAGAATGATACCTGGACTACAGGGGTTAAGTTACGAGGAGAGATTACACAAATTAGGTCTGTTTTCACTAGAATTTAGAAGGCTAAGGGATGATCTGATTGAAGTCTTCAAGATATTAACAGGAAAAGACAGGCTAGATAAAGATAAACTATTTCCACTGGTTGGAGATTCTAAAACTAGGGGGCATGGTCTAGAAATTAGGACCAAACTGTTCAGGAGAGATGTTAAGAAGCACTTCTTCACACAAAGGGTGGTAGAGGTTTGGAACTCTCTCCCACAAACAGCAGTTGAAGTTAGAACAGTTGTTAATTTTAAATCTGAGATAGATAGATTTTTGTTAAGCAAAGATATTAAGGGATATGGGCCAAAGACAGGTATATAGGCCGCGGATCAGCCATGATCTCATTGAATGGTGGGACAGGCTCGAGGGGCTGAATGGCCAACTCCTGTTCCTATCTTCGTATGTTACTATGTTCCTAACACGATGGAGGGTATCTTCAGTGTGAGGACGGGACTTCGTCTCCACAAGGACTTTGCGGTGGTCACTCCTACCAATACTGTCATGGACAGATGCATCTGTGGCAGGCAGATTGGTGAGGACGAGGTAAGGTATGGTTTTCCCTCTTGTTGGTTCCCTCACCACCTGCTGCATACTCAGCCTAGCAGCTATGTCCTTTAGGACTCGGCCAGCTTGGTCAGTAGTGGTGCTACCGAGCCACTCTTAATGATGGACATGGAAGTCCCCCACCCAGAGTACATTCTGCGGACTTGCCACCCTCCGTGCTTCCTCCAAGTGGTGATCAACATGGAGGAGTATTGACTCATTAGCTGAGGGAGGGTAGTGGGTTGTAATCAGTAGGAGGTTTGACCTGATGCCATGAGACTTCATGGGGTCTGGAGTCGATGTTGAAGACTCCCAGGGCAACGCCCTCCCAACTCTATACCACTGTGCGCCACCTCTACTGAGTCTGTCCTGCCAATGAGACAGGACATAGCCAGAGATGGTGCAGGTGTTGTCTGCGACATTGTCTGTAAGGTATGATTTGGTGAGTATGACTATGCCAGGCTGGTGCTTGACTAGTCTGTGGGACAACCCTCCCAACTTTGGCACAAGCCCCCAGATGTGAGTAAAGAGGACTTTGCAGAGTCGACAGGGCTGGGTTTGCCTTTGCCGTTGTCGTTTCCGGTGCCTAGGTCGGTGCTGGGTTGTCTGTCCAGTTTCATTCTGCTTTATTGACTTCGTAGTGGTTAGATACAACTGAGTGGCTTGCTAGGCCATTTCAGAGGGCATTTAAGAGTCAACCACATTCCTGTGGTTGGAGTCACATGTAGGCCAGACCAGGTAAGGACAGCAGATTTCCTTCCCTAAAGGACATTAGTGAACCAGATGGGTTTTTACAACAATCAAAAATGGTTTCATGGCCATCATTAGACTAGCTTTTAATTCCAGATTTATTAATTGAATGCAAATTGCACCTTCTGCTGTGGTTGGATTCAAACCCATGTCCCCAGAGAAATACTCTGGATCTCTGGGTTACTAGTCTAGTGACAATACCATTATGCCACCGCCTCCTCTGAGGTGCAATTGGCATCCTCTCCAAACCTCTCTGTGCCACCAGTGCCACTGACTGGTCAATGTTGCAGAGTGTGGCATGCATTCTGTGCATGCCAGTGCACTGCTCCTGCATCCACTCCAAGCACTGCCACATATGGCTTTCCATCAGGCTGGCCACTCTCTCAATGGAGGAGCTCATGCGTTCAAAGCCCTGAGCCATGGTGGTGCACGTGAACTGAATGTACTCCTCCGTTTTCAGCCCATGCCCACATGCTGACTCAGGGAACTCTGGGTACATATTTGTTCCTGCTGGTCTAAGTAGAGCATCCTGACCACTCTTGTTCTGTTGACAGTCTCAGCAACCTGCAGCCATGCCAGCTTTCTTTGGGAGGGTGGCCTTCTCTTGCCACCCTCCAGAAAAAGGATCTCCCTCACTGCCTCGAGGAATAAATCCAGATCAGCATCAGAGAAGTGAGGGGCAGTTGTGCCTCAGGTGTCAGGACTCTGTCTTTCTTGTTTGATCACTGGTGCGTCATTTTTTCTTTCAAACAGTGGTGCATTTAAATGAGACTGGCACAGTCCCACCTCCATTCCCTCTCCCACTGCCACTAATTGGAAGTTGGGTTTGGCGACCAGCCAATTAGCAACCTACCTCTGTGAAAATCAGGGGCTGTGACTTCTTTGATTCCCCCTCAACTTCCCATCTCCACCCTCCATTCCCCCCCTCCATTTCCCCATTGTGTATATAGAAATCACTTTTAAGAGTCTGTCATGTACTTAACAGTTTCCTGTTTTGCAACAATGTTTGTATTTAGTGGAGCTCTGTTATTTCTTCAAGGGAGCTTTGTGTGTGTGCCTAATTGGAGCCAGTTATGTTTTTAGTTTTATAGTTCTCACAGTAAACTCCCCTGGAAGCCACCTACAACTAATGTCCTGTGTCTTTCTTCATAAGATATGAACTCCACCCCCATCCCCTTGATTTCTCCGCTTTGCCTGCTCTGGGTGGCCTTTTTTTTAAAGCAGCATTTGCTGACAACGCTACCACTAGGTGGCGCTGCAGTGGCACATGCACAAATTCAGCATGTGCCACTAAAACGTCACAGTCTGCGACTTCAGGCAGCTGCCAGGACTACAGATGGCGGTGCTCAAATAATCACACGGAGGTAACCTAACCTAAACACATGGCAGCACACAATGGCCGAAGGGAGAGAGCGGGCGAGCGGGCTGGGGACGGTGGGGAGCGGAGCAGCCGGAGAGAGCAGCGAGGGGTTGGGGGGGGGAGGTGGGGGGTGGAGCAGAGCAGCTGGAGAGAGGGGGGGGGAGGGAGGAGGAGTGCGTTTTTTTGCACATGCGCCATAAACCTGCAACAGCAAAAGACGTACCAGCCGGTCCCTGCACCCGGCGACACCAAGGTCTTCGGCCGCTTTCTCCCTGCGGCTCTCTACGGCCTCTCCCCCCCCCCCACCCCCCCTCTACCTCCCCTTCTCCCCCCCACCCCCTCACCTCCCCTCTACCCCCATAACCCCCCACCCCCCTCACTCCCCCTACCCCCTCTCCCCCCACCCCCCTCTACCTCCCCTTCTCCCCCCACCCCCTCTACCCCCCTCACCTCCCCTCTACCCCCATAACCCCCCACCTCCCTCTACCCCCCTCTACCCCCTCACTCCCCCTACCCCCTCACCACCCCCTCTCCCCCCCACCCCCCCACCCAAGGACCACACCACAGTTGAATATCTGAAGTGCAGTTGCAAAGTCGGGAAAGTATCATCAAAAACCTCAACAATTTCGTGTTTAATTATTGAGAAATTTTATTAAGTACATGAAGCATTCGAGGCACTGCTGTGCATGGATACATGAGTGTTCTGTCGCCAGCATTCCCGTGAAACAGACAGGCCAAGACTCTGCTATGCAGAACTAAAGAGATTGTTCCTGGAGAGCCTTGTGGTGAATGAACGCGTAGCTCTCTATTCCACTACTGTATTGTCTATGTGAAGAAGGCAAAGTCACAAGAGTCTGAGCTCAGTCTATTCTTGGTGAATGTTCCCCAAGCGCATCCCAATGTGCGCTCCCACTACATCCATAAATGCAAGGATTGTTTTCTCAAGAGCATGTTTTACCTGAAAAGAAATAAGGAAAGAACATCAGTGTCAGAGCTTCCCCCCCCCCCCCCCCCCCACCTCCAATGAAATTACTGTTGAGCATGCTTTATGTTCTGCAGTAAAGGCATGTACTGATAACACTGCCAATGAATCACTTAGTACCCACCTCAGCTGTAGGAGTCAGGATGATGTTACTGCCCCTATCTCGTGATGGTTCAATGCTGCTCTCAGGGAAAACATGAATGATGTGAGGGTGCTGGAAAAAGAAGCACATTTCTTTTGGACTACGAACATAAAGCAGGCCATTTAGCCCAGCTGTTCCCTGCTAGTGGTTATGCTACTCCTGCACCTTCCCATCCGCTCCCATTTAATCCTGCCTACTACTATCAGCATCATCTTCCATTTCTTTCGTTGTTATCTACCTTTGCCTTAAAGCAACATTGGGGATGGAGAACGGTGTGGCTGCACTCCCACCTCACCAATTGTGTACACAGCAAGAGCATTCACATTCGTGCTACCACTGGACACGGCATGCTTATTTCTTTTAGTGTTCAGTCTCTTCTTGCTAAATGTTCCCCAAGCACTTCACCCCTTCGGACGCCCTCTCTGCTTGACAGACAGCAGCTGGCAATTGCGGAGTCTCACAAGGCTCTGCATGGTTGTTTCAAGGGCGGATGGGGAAACAGGGGGTTGTGTGTCCACGTGCACTGCTCGGATGGGTGCAGGAACAGGTGGCTGTGTGTCCATATGCACTGCTCTGATGGGTGCAGGAACAGGTGGCTGTGTGTCCATGTGCTCTGCTGTGATGGGTGCAGGAACAGGTTGCTGAATATCAGTGTACATTGGTACGGTGATTGGCTCTGCCAGTGTGACTGAACAGCAAGAAGAGGGTCCCGCAGGTGGGGAAGTGGAGCTGTGAACAGGCAGGCGTACGTATGGTCCATCAGCTCATTAGCCCAGGGGGTGAAACACTCAGGATCCATGGATTGTGGCACGTGACTGATGTCCAGCTCATGGCCACCTCCATTTGAAGGTGCCTCCGGGCAATTGTTGTGCAAATTAATTGGCTCCATCTCATCAGCCAGTCCTTGCTGACAGCGGAGAGTCTGTTGACGCAGCCAGTCCAGTTTCCGCATCAATGATGCCGTTCCACTCTGCAGAATAGCCTGTTGTAGCTTATACAATTGATCTGAAAGCAAGCGGTATTTTTCATTGTAGCTGAGGGACCTTGGCTGTTCCTCTGTAATCACAATGGCAGCAGCCATGCCTGTCCTCGTGGGTGTCTGAGATGCACGCCAACGGCAGTTGGGGGCAAGCCTCTCCAAAGGCAGACCCAGATGCCTCTGCACAACAATAGCATGTTTGCAGGGCAACACAGTCTGAATGGAGAAGATGCAGCTGCAGGTAGCCTGGCCATCATGTATCTGCAGTGCGTACTGTTTGGCACCAGAAATCACAGTCACTGTGCCTTTGTCCTGCTGCTTGACATTTACTCGAAGAATGTGGCTATGATCCAGATGCATCAGCTTCACAGCGTGACTGGTGAATCCTGTGTAAAATGATTGTAGATCTGCTGGTGCCTCTGTGATGCGCTTGAAAGAGGCTTCCTGCAGGAATGTGGAATAGGACTGCTCCCGATCCAGGACACTATTGTGGAAGATCAGCTCTGAGATGCATTCCTTCATGGATGAGGAGGAGTGGAGCAGGTGCTTTATCTTGCCATTCTCTGACTTAATGCGATTGTTGGTGTTGTTCCCAAACATTAGGATTTTACCTCGTGAACATGATGCCCACATCTCCTTCTGTGGAATCCAGTTTGTAAGCAGGTAGCCCTGCAGGGGTGGGTAGAAGTGTCCAATTCTTTCTGTGCAACTTGTGATCTTGTCCTCCAAAGGTGCATGAACCATTTCCTCACAGATCATAAACAACTGATCCCTCAGTTCACCATTCAATGGGTAGCTGTTGATCTTCCTCCTCATTCTTTGCACCACTTGGAACTGACAGAGGAGAACAGTTGCAGCTGGGAGATGCTTCCTGATCGCATTGATCTCATTGATGTCCTTATCCACAATGGCTAATCTCACGCGGCAGGCACTGGATCCCATGAAATCGACAAAAACACCCACAATCTCATCCAGCATCTGAGCCGTCTCATTCCTCACCATGGCATAGAACACAGCCCTGCCCCTACCAACATTGTCCGGCACCATCACCTGGTAAAGAGGGTAGCCACATTTGTTCACTTTGTACGTTCCGTCCATGAACAGCAGTTCAGGAAAGGCCTACAGGCTGGTGTCATGAAGGCAATAGAGAGGATGTTCCTTCCCTGCAGGCCAACCCGCACCGTGGCCCCGTCCTGCTGGATCTTCTCCAGCGTATCATACAGTGCATCCATGTTGTCAACCCCAGTTTTGAGCCGGGACTTTACATTTCTAATGTCACTACGGGTCATGGTCTTGTTGAATGAACGCTCGATATAATCCTTCAGTTGTTTGTTCCCAGTCTGCAGCTTGACCAACTCTTCTACCTTCTGCCTTTCACCCCGTTCAGTTGTCGTCTCGTTGCATAGAAGCGTAAACATTCTGGATCCAAAACATGACCAAGATGGCAGGAGCTGACATGCAGTTTGTTCTTGCTCGTATTGAATTTCACACTGATGAAGACCTCACAGCCCAGGGCGAGATACCTGAAAAGTTACACAAGCAGAGTTACACAAGCAGAAATACTCAACTATGGCGGGGGTCCCAAACTGCAAGGTAAATGCAATAACATTTGTATAAGGCATGTGATCAGACATCACATTATCATAAAAGCAAAATACTGCAGATGCTGGAAATCTGAAAAACATGAAATACTGGAAATACTCAGCAGGTCTGGCGGTTTTTATTAGCACATTATCATAGTCAGACTGTCACCTTCTCAAATTTCTCGGAATACCAGAGTTGGTAACCCGACTCTTGAGCAGATTAGTGTGCCAGTGTGAGAAACGTAGCCCACTTAATAATAATTTACACCAAGTCAAACTCTGAAGAAGTAAGTTTATTTAACGTTCTTGCAAGATCGGGTGTCCTACAAGCAGGCACACCGATCAACATATTCAGTTCATGTTTATACAATACAAATCCATTTTTCCACGCCTTTAGTTTACATTATTGGTTATAACATATTATGACACTAACCTATCCTATAGTTGCTACAGTCTCCTCCTCTGTTTACTTCTCCCCCTACTCTAACTTTCTAGCCCCTAACTCTTGTTGTTGTTTTACCTTATTTGGCTCTCCATTGTGTGTTTTAACTTGCAGCTGTCAGCCTTTATCTTAGTGGGGCAGTTTCTTATTCACTACATCCTTTGTTCTAACTCTTGCTGTTTCTCTTTTCTCTGCCTAAGCACAATTTTTAACTGCTGTACTGTCTCAAGGTATTTACTTACATACCCTTATCAGTTCTCTTTTTCAGTGATTTCATTATGTTGTGTAAAAATGACTTCTTGGTAATTTTCCACAAGCTGTAGAAACAACATTTCAGTATTTCTTATTCTCACACCAGGAGTCTTCCTCGCAGGAGAAGGGTCACTGACCCGAAACGTTAACTCTGCTTCTCTTTCCACAGATGCTGCCAGACCTGCTGAGTGGTTCCAGCATTTCTAGTTTTTGTTTCAGATTTCCAGCATCCGCAGTATTTTGCTTTTATATTATATCATGAAGTAAGAGTATTTGGCAACAGTCGGGCCGCGCTCACTGTAGGAGGAGCTGCCGTCTGATCTAAAAGTCCAAGTACAGTTGGAAAACGCAAGGCCGTCGCACAGGCGTCAAGACTGCAGTAGCCAATTGCCAGCAGTTGCTTTAGTGCGTGTACGGAAGACTTTGCGGAAAGAGCTCAGAAGTTGTACCAGTATTTCCATGTCAAGAGGATGGCGGCTCCGCGCCCGCGCATCTTTGCACTGTTGCTGTGTGTCTCCTTTTTCTTGTTCTGGGACCAACTCTCCACTGCTCCGCTCAACCAGCGGCCCATCATTGGTAAGAGGCGCCTTTCACTGATACTAGGCGATAGAGAATTGTCAGTAAAGGTTGTTGGCGAGAAATACCGAAAACAAGCAGACGGAGCATTTGCTGGGAACAGAGGTCCAATGCTGTTGTCGGCTCCAGACCCAAATGGATGGCTATGCTACGATTTAGTAGGCTGGTTTTGTGCGATGTTTCAGTTGTTAATGTTGTTCCTTGAGAACTTATTTGAATGTTCGTGTACCTGGGTTGCAAAATTTGTAATCTATCAATAGAAAGGATTTCCAGTCCCATGGAGTAGCTGCAACCTGGGAGAGCCCTCACCATCTGAAATTATTAATCCTAATGCATTGAGATGCTAAAGAAATCTAAACTTTAATTCCATGGGGCTACCACTGTCCCAGGCCCCCCATCAAAACATTTCTTTGGAGACTGGAAGAAACAGTTGAAAACATCAATTTTTACCATTTCTGTGGGGCTCCAACTGTCTCCATTGAAGTTATCATAAAAGACCTGTAAGATTTCATCTATGCCATATCAGTGTTAGGTAAATAGTAAACAGTAAAAAGTGTAAATTAGAGCAGAAGCTTACAATACTTGTTGATAGATTAAGCAAATAGGCCCAACTGTGACAGATGAGTTTAATGTGGTGAAGTGTGAGGTCATCCACTTTAGATCTAAGAAAGGTATATGAGTGTTTTCTAATTGTTGAGAGGCTAGGAACTGTGAAGCTCTTGCACATGAATCATTAAAAGTTAGTGGGAAGGTACAAAAAACATTTAAAAGGCTAATGGAATGGCCTTTGAACAAGGAGGCTGGAATGCAAAGGGATGAAATTTTGTTACATTATATATAAACTCTGGCTAGACCCCACTGGAGTTCAGCTCTAGGCACCACACCTCAGGAAGGATACACCGGCCTTGGAGAGCCTTAGAATCTGAAATGTGCAGGGCTAAAAAGTTATGAGAGCAGGTTGCATAGTCAAGTATTGCATTCCCTTGAGTAAGAGATTAAGTGTTGATCTAATTGTTCTTCTTTGGCCTCCTTGTCTCAAGAGACAATGGATACGCGCCTGGAGGTGGTCAGTGGTTTGTGAAGTAGCACCTGGAGTGGTTATAAAGGCCAATTTTAGAGTGACAGACTCTTCCACAGGTGCTGCAGATAAAATTGGCTGTCGGGGCTGTTACACAGTTGGCTCTCCCCTTGCGCTTCTGTCTTTTTTCCTGTCAACTGCTAAGTCTCTTCGACTCGCCACACTTTGGCCCCGTCATTATGGCTGCCCGCCAGCTCTGGCGACCACTGGCTACTGACTCCCATGACTTGTGATCAATTTCACGGGACTTCATGTCATGTTTGCAGACATCTTTAAAGGGAGGTGTTTAGGATCATTAAAGGATTTGGTAGGTTAGATTGAGAGAAACTATTTCTTCTGGTGGGGGAGCCCAGAACAAGTGGGCATAATCTGAAAATTGAGCTAGGCTGTTCAGGGCTGATGTCGAGAAGCTGTTCACGCAAAGGGTATTGGAAATCCAGAAAACTCTGCCCCAAAATGTTGTTGAGGCGATGTCAATTGAAAATTTGATAGGTTTTTGTTAGGTAGTGTGTTAAGGGTTACAGAACCGAGGAGGGTAGATTGAGTTAAGATACAGATCAGCCATGATCTAATTGAATGGGCCTACTCCCATTCTTATGTCACATTAATATATTTAGGTTCTGGTTCTGAGGGATAGGATTAATCTCCACTTGGAGAGGCAGGGATTAATCAGGGATAGTCAACATGGCTTTGTCGGGGGGAGATCGTGTTTAACTAACTTGATTGAATTTTTCGAGAAGGTGACTAGATGTGTAGATGAGGGTAAAGCAATTGATGTAGTCTACATGGACTTCAGTAAGGCATTTGATAAGGTCCCACATGGGAGATTGGTTAAGAAGCTAAGAGCCCATGGGATCCAGGGCAATTTGGCAAATTGGATCCAAAATTGGCTTAGTGGCAGGAGGCAGAGGGTAATGGTTGAGGGTTGTTTTTGCAAGTGGAAGCCTGTGACCAGTGGTGTACCAGAGGGATTGGTGCTGGGATCCTTGCTGTTTGTATTGTACATTAATGATTTGGCTGTGAATATAGGAGGTATGATCAGTAAATTCGCAGCTGACATGAAAATTGGTGGTGTGGTAAATAGTGAGGAGGAAAGTCTAAGATTACAGGACGATATAGATGGGTTGGTAAGATGGGCGGAACAGTGGCAAATGGAATTTAATCCTGAGAAGTGTGAGGTGATGCATTTTGTGAGGACTAACAAGGCCAGGGAATATACAATGGATGGTAGGACCCTAGGAAGTACAGAGGGACCTTGGTGTATTTATCCATAGATCACTGTAGGCAGCAGCACAGATAGATAAGGTGGTTAGGAAGACATATGGGATACTTGCCTTTATTAGCGGAGGCATAGAATATAAGAGCAGGGAGGTTATGATGGAGCTGTATAAAATGCTAGTTAGGCTACAGCTGGAGTACTGTGTCCAGTTCTCGGCACCACACTATAGGAAGGATGTGATTGCACTGGAGAGGGTGCAGAGGAGATTCACCAGGATGTTGCCTGGGCTGGAGCATTTCAGCTATGAAGAGAGACTGAAAAGGCTAGGGTTGTTTTCTTTAGAGCAGAGAAGGCTGAGGGGGGACCTGATAGAGGTATACAAAATTATGAATAGCATAGATAGGAAGAAACTTTTTCCCTTAGCGGAGGTGTCAATAACCAGGGGGCATAGATTTAAGGTAAGGGGTAGGAGGTTTAGAGGGGATTTGAGGAAAAATGTTTTCACCCAGTGGGTGGTTGGAATCTGGAACACACTACCTGAAGGGGTGGTAGAGACAGGGACCCTCACAGCATTTAAGAAGTATTAAGATGAGCACTTGAAATGCCATAGCATACAATGCTACGGGCCAAGTGCTGAAAAATGGGATTAGAATAGTTAGGTGCTTGATGGCCGTCACGGACACGATGGGCCGAAGGGCTTGTTTCTGTGCTGTATAACTCTATGATAATTATACTCATATTTCTTAAAGTATTACAACCAGGCAAGTGACATATGTTTATATACTTATGAGCGATCCGGATGAAACTGACGAGCACAGCTGCCGATACTTCAATCTCCGATCCTGCTGTCTTCACAGTCCAGAGTGTCTGCAGCCACGGCATGCGGTAAGTCCATTGAGGTGAAGAAGGAGCTGCGGGACCCGAGAGAAGTCCTGTGAAAAGGTGCCCCGAACACCCAAAACATCCACGAACGGCCCCCCCGGCCGCAACTTCAAAGCGCCCGCGGGAGATGGCTCGGAGAGCATCTGCAGCGCACTGTCGGCAATGCTGCATGCCTTTATTTAAACCACTGCAAAAAAAAAAACCCTTAGCAAATGTAATCACCTCTAAGTCTGCCAAATGATGCTTCACCTCCCGAAGGACGTGGATGAGCTTTCCGGACGTCGATGGTGGGCACTGAGGAAATGGCTTATTACCTGCACCAGATTCCACGCCCCCCCCCCCCCTTTTACCCCCCTTCCACCCCCCCCCCACCCCCGTCCCCTTCCCTGCTCCACCCTCTCAGCTCACCCCCTCACAACCCCGTCCCAGCCCGCCCCCCCCCTCGCACCATCTTCACCCCGCACCCCCTTCCCCTGCACCCACCCCCTCCCTCTACCCCTCCCCCTTGCATCCCCTCCTCCCACCGGCACCATCCTACACCTGTGTAGGGGCCCCAACAACCCCACTGCCTTGTGGGCGTCTCGGGAGAGACCAAGGCTAAGGGAGAAAACCCTAACAGAAAATCCGGAGCGGAACCCCGTAGGCGGTCATGTGTCACTTTTGGCATGTTTCCGGCAGTTCCTGCAGCCATACTGGTGCCAAACGTCGTGTCCTGCACTCCTTTGGACCCCACCAGAAAGGCCGAGAGGGGGGTTTTGACGACTGGGCAATTCTCAACCTCCATAAATTTGCCCAGGCATGCGCCATGGAGAGGTCACTCCATAGTTGCCTCACAGCGACTAAAACAACACGGAAGGCAGCAGTTACGGGTTATAAGTCCAGATAAATTGGCGTAGAAACTGGGCGCCACGGGTTGCCTTTGTCGGTGGGAGAGGTCATTGCACCTCACTGGACAGCTACCGCCCGCCTCAAACCGGGCAGCCCCCGGTCAATAAGGTTCTGTCCCGCCACAGTCTGCCTGCTTCAATGGGTGCTTGGAGCTCAGGGTCATTGCCCGAAAGGTGGACTGATACACCGCACCAAACAACATGAAAAAAGGAAAGAAGGTACCAGCCCTTCGCTTTGCAAGCTGGAACGTCAGAACTATGTGTCCTGGCCTGTCGGAAGACCTTACACAAATCAACGATTCTCGGAAGACCGCCATCATTAACAACGAGCTCAGTAGATTCAATGTGGACATTGCAGCACTTCAGGAGACTCGCCTCCCCGCGAGTGGCTCTCAAGCAGAGCAAGACTACACCTTCTTCTGGCAGGGCAGGGATCCTGAAGAACCAAGACAGCATGGAGTGGGCTTCGCCATCAGAAACTCCTTGCTCAGCATGATAGAGCCTCCCTCAAATGGCTCGGAACGCATACTGTCCATCCGACTGCTCACCACCTCTGGTCCAGTACACCTACTCAGCATCTATGCTCCAACACTCTGCTCCGCACCTGAAGCTAAAGACCAGTTCTGTGAACAACTCCATAACATCATTAGCAGCATCCCCAACACCGAACACCTATTCCTGCTGGGGGACTTTAATGCCAGGGTTGGGGCCGACCATGACTCATGGCCCTCCTGCCTTGGGCGCTATGGCGTTGGAAGGATGAATGAGAACGGGCAGAGACTGCTTGAGTTGTGTACCTATCATAACCTCTGCATCACCAACTCGTTCTTTCACACTAAACCCTGTCACCAGGTTTCATGGAGGCACCCAAGATCACGTCGTTGGCACCAGCTAGACCTCATTGTCACAAGGCGAGCCGCCTTAAACAGTGTTCAAATCACACGCAGCTTCCACAGTGCGGACTGCGACACCGACCACTCCCTGGTGTGCAGCAAGGTTAGACTCAGACCAAAGAAGTTGCATCATTCCAAGCAGAAGGGCCACCCGCGCATCAACACGAGCAGAATTTCTCACCCACAGCTGTTACAAAAATTTCTAAATTCACTTGTAACAGCCCTTCAAAACACTCCCACAGGGGATGCTGAGACCAAGTGGGCCCACATCAGAGACGCCAACTATGAGTCAGCTTTGACCACCTACGGCAAAAGTGCGAAGAGAAATGCAGACTGGTTTCAATCTCATAATGAAGAGCTGGAACCTGTCATAGCCGCTAAGCGCATTGCACTTTTGAACTACAAGAAAGCCCCCAGCGATTTAACATCCGCAGCACTTAAAGCAGCCAGAAGTACTGCACAAAGAACAGCTAGGCGTTGCGCAAACGACTACTGGCAACACCTATGCAGTCATATTCAGCTGGCCTCAGACACCGGAAACATCAGAGGAATGTATGATGGCATGAAGAGAGCTCTTGGGCCAACCATCAAGAAGATCACCCCCCTCAAATCTAAATCGGGGGACATAATCACTGACCAACGCAAACAGATGGACCGCTGGGTTGAGCACTACCTAGAACTGTACTCCAGGGAGAATGCTGTCACTGAGACTGCCCTCAATGCAGCCCAGCCTCTACCAGTCATGGATGAGCTGGACATACAGCCAACCAAATCGGAACTCAGTGATGCCATTGATTCCCTAGCCAGCGGAAAAGCCCCTGGGAAGGACAGCATTACCCCTGAAATAATCAAGAGTGCCAAGCCTGCTATACTCTCAGCACTACATGAACTGCTATGCCTGTGCTGGGACGAGGGAGCAGTACCCCAGGACATGCGCGATGCCAACATCATCACCCTCTATAAAAACAAAGGTGACCGCGGTGACTGCAACAACTACCGTGGAATCTCCCTGCTCAGCATAGTGGGGAAAGTCTTTGCTCGAGTCGCTCTGAACAGGCTCCAGAAGCTGGCCGAGCGCGTCTACCCTGAGGCACAGTGTGGCTTTCGTGCAGAGAGATCGACTATTGACATGCTGTTCTCCCTTCGTCAGATACAGGAGAAATGCCGTGAACAACAGATGCCCCTCTACATTGCTTTCATTGATCTCACCAAAGCCTTTGACCTCGTCAGCAGACGTGGTCTCTTCAGACTACTAGAAAAGATCGGATGTCCACCAAAGCTACTAAGTATCATCACCTCATTCCATGACAATATGAAAGGCACAATTCAACATGGTGGCTCCTCATCAGAGCCCTTTCCTATCCTGAGTGGTGTGAAACAGGGCTGTGTTCTCGCACCCACACTTTTTGGGATTTTCTTCTCCCTGCTGCTTTCACATGCGTTCAAATCCTCTGAAGAAGGAATTTTCCTCCACACAAGATCAGGGGGCAGGTTGTTCAACCTTGCCCGTCTAAGAGCGAAGTCCAAAGTACGGAAAGTCCTCATCAGAGAACTCCTCTTTGCTGACGATGCTGCTTTAACATCTCACACTGAAGAATGCCTGCAGAGTCTCATCGACAGGTTTGCGTCTGCCTGCAATGAATTTGGCCTAACCATCAGCCTCAAGAAAACGAACATCATGGGGCAGGATGTCAGAAATGCTCCATCCATCAATATTGGCGACCACGCTCTGGAAGTGGTTCAAGAGTTCACCTACCTAGGCTCAACTATCACCAGTAACCTGTCTCTAGATGCAGAAATCAACAAGCGCATGGGTAAGGCTTCCACTGCTATGTCCAGACTGGCCAAGAGAGTGTGGGAAAATGGCGCACTGACACGGAACACAAAAGTCCGAGTGTATCAGGCCTGTGTCCTCAGTACCTTGCTCTACGGCAGCGAGGCCTGGACAACGTATGCCAGCCAAGAGCGACGTCTCAATTCATTCCATCTTCGCTGCCTTCGGAGAATACTTGGCATCAGGTGGCAGGACTATATCTCCAACACAGAAGTCCTTGAAGCGGCCAACACCCCCAGCTTATACACACTACTGAGTCAGCGGCGCTTGAGATGGCTTGGCCATGTGAGCCGCATGGAAGATGGCAGGATCCCCAAAGACACATTGTACAGCGAGCTCGCCACTGGTATCAGACCCACCGGCCGTCCATGTCTCCGTTATAAAGACGTCTGCAAACGCGACATGAAATCGTGTGACATTGATCACAAGTCGTGGGAGTCAGTTGCCAGCATTCGCCAGAGCTGGCGGGCAGCCATAAAGACAGGGCTAAATTGTGGCGAGTCGAAGAGACTTAGCAGTTGGCAGGAAAAAAGACAAAGGCGCAAGGGGAGAGCCAACTGTGCAACAGCCCCAACAAACAAATTTCTCTGCAGCACCTGTGGAAGAGCCTGTCACTCCAGAATTGGCCTTTATAGCCACTCCAGGCGCTGCTTCACAAACCACTGACCACCTCCAGGCGCGTATCCACTGTCTCTCGAGATAAGGAGGCCCAAAAGAAAGAACTTATGAGCAGATGAATCTTTATGTCCTGAGCTTGATCTCTGGTATCTTTAGTCCAAGTTGCCCACAAGCCAATATGATCCCACCGCAAAGCAAGACCTACCTACAATCGAGGACTCTAAAGCGAGCTCTGAGGACAGTAACCAAAACAATCTTCAGATATTGCCTCAAACTTTTCCACTTTATTTCTTCTGCTCTTTTCTGTCTCTATCTGCATGTGTGTATCGCGTGTGCATGCTAGCGTGGGTATGCTAGCGTGGGTGCGTAGTGTATCCATAGGCGTTAACTGAATTAGAGTTTAAGATTAATAAAGTTCAACCTTTCTTCTTCAAACCTAAGAAAACCTGTTTGGCTGGTTTCTTTGCCTTATGATTGGAAAGCAGTGAACAAGGATTCACCAAGGGGGAGCTAAAAACACAGTGTTTAAAATTAAACCCTGTTATCGTAAGACCAGGTGAAAGCTGAGAGGGAGCCCTAGACCCCTTTCTCACCAGGTTGTAACACCTGAGGTTAAAAAAGTATAACGAAAAGGGGGTAACGAGAGAAATGTAGCAAAAAAGGAAAACCAGCTCGTGAAGTATAATTAAGATAGAAACCATAAGGTGTGTTTGTTATCAGATGTACGTAAACAAGGCAGACATATGAAACCTATCTGTTAATCAGTAAACTTTAAAAAAAAAAGTTATGGCTTTAGAGAGCAAGGTACACAAACTTAAGGGAGGCAGTTCTTTTTTAAAAAGTGGACATGTTAGAGTCAGTAACTGAATTGTCACGAGTAAATGATACGAACAGGCAGCTGTCAGACCTCGACAGTGAACCTTGAGCTGGAGGTGGAGACCAGTGTAATCAGGAACAGTATAATAACAGACAGACAAGAGCTGAAGGAAAACAAATAAATGGGGATTCTGGATGGATTGAGTCCAGTAAAGAAGCAAGGAAGGTTGGAAACCCTGTGAAGCTTCCCAAGAGATTATTATTGACCAGATACCAGGCACGAGCCAACACTGTAGAAAATAATAAAGTCCCAGAAGAAAAGGCTGTTCAAAAACCAGAGATGGCAACCTGGGCAAGGATATAGGTTGGAGGTCGGAGATTGTAGTTGTGAGAGATTTTTTGTTTAGGGTAGTGGATAACCTTTTGTGTTGTAAGGACATATCTGCCAGAATGGTGAGCTATTTAACTGAAGCTCAAGCAGTACATATTGAAAAAGGTTAGATGTGATACTGAAGGAGATTGGTCAGAGCCCAGTGGAAGAATTCCATAGGGGGGTAAATAACATAAGCAGAACTAACATAGGTGTCTTAAAAATTATTAAAATCCTTAAGACGAAGGCCAAAACTTGTGGAGTTAGGGGACAAGTAGCAGAATGAATATTTTTATTTATTTTTTTATTTAGAGATACAGCACTGAAACAGGCCCTTCGGCCCACCGAGTCTGTGCCGACCAACAACCACCCATTTATACTAACCCTACAGTAATCCCTTATTCCCTATCACCTACCTACACTAGGGGCAATTTACAATGGCCAATTTACCTATCACCTGCAAGTCTTTGGCTGTGGGAGGAAACCGGAGCACCCGGGGAAAACCCACGCAGACACAGGGAGAACTTGCAAACTCCACACAGGCAGTACCCAAAATCGAACCCGGGTCCCTGGAGCTGTGAGGCTGCGGTGCTAACCACTGCGCCACTGTGCCGCCCAATAGCAAACTGTATAGCAAAAAGTAGGTGTTTAAGCTGATTATTCAACTGGTGGCCGGTGGGGGGACCACTGCTGTTCACTATTTACCTATATGATTTGCATTTGGGAATTGAAAGTACAATATATAAATTTTCAGATTACTCTAAATTGGGGGTTTGGTTGATACTGAGAAAGACTGCAACAAAATACAAGAAACCATTAACAAACTTGCAAAATGAGCATGTAAATGGCAAATGAATTTCAATATGGAATTGGGTGAGATGATGCACTTTGGTAGGAGAAATAAGGAGGCCACCTACTGCTTGTGAAAATAAGAGACTAATTGGAGTAGAGGTATAGATTCACAGATCATTGAAAGCAAGCTAACAAAGACATTTTTAAAAAAGCAAACAAAGCACTGGGATTTTTTTTAGCGGAATTGAATTCAAAAGCAGGGAAGTTATGTTAAAATTGCATAGAATCTTGGCTAGACCACATTTAGAGTACTGAACACAGTACTGGTCTCCATATTATAAAAAAGGATATAGAAGCTTTGGAGAAAGTGAATGTTGTGACCAATGGAGTAATGGAACTAGAGAAAGAAGGTGCATTCCGACAACCTTGGTCATAACAATAGAGTAAGTGATATTATTGGACATTAAGATCTTCCAGAAGGTTTAATTTAAAGGGTTATGTCATGGCAGGAGAGCTCAAAGCCATGGTGTGCTCCATGTCGGAAGCTACAAACATTTCCAGTGCCCGGGACCAGCATGTGTGCAGGAAATGTATCCAGCTGCAGCTCCTGGAAGCCCGGGTTTCGGAGCTTGAGCGGCAGCTGGGGACACTGTGGAGCATGCACGAGGCGGAGAGTATCGTGGATAGCACGTATAGAGAGGTGGTCACACCGCAGGCTCAGACCCCACAGGCAGGAGGGGAATGGGTGACCACCAGGCAGAGCAAGAGGACTAGGCAGGCAGTTTAGGAATCTCCTGTGGCTATTCCCCTGCAAAATAGGTATACTGCTTTGGATACTGTTGGGGGGAATGGCCTCTCGGGGGGAAAGCAGCAACAGCCCAATTCGTTGCACCATGGTTGGCTCTGCTGCACAGGGGAGGAGTAAAAATTGTAGGAATGCAATAGTTATAGGGGATTCAATTGTAAGGGGAATAGATAGGCGTTTCTGTGGCCGCAAAAGAGACTCCAGGATGGTATGTTGCCTCCTTGGTGCTAGGGTCAAGGATGTCTCAGAGCGGTTACAGGACATTCTGAAGGGGGAGGGTGAATAGTCAGTGGTCGTGGTACACATTGGTCCAAATGACATAGGTTTAAAAAAAAAAGGATGAGGTCCTAAAAGCAGAATATAGGGAGCTGGGAAGTAAGTTGAAAAATAGGACCTCAAAGGTAGTGATCTCAGGATTACTACCAGTGGCACGTGCTAGTCAGAGTAGAAATAGAAGGATATAACAGATGAATACATGGCTGAAGAGATGGTGTGAGGGGGAGGATTTTAGATTCCTGGGACATTGGGACCAGTTCTGGGGGAGGTGGGACCAGTACAAACTGGACGGGTTACACCTGGGCAGGACTGGGACTGATGTCCTAGGGGGAGTATTTGCTAGAGTGGTTGGGGAGGGTTTAAATTATAATGGCAGGGGCATGGGAACCTTTGCAAGGAGTCAGAGGATGGAGGATCAAAGACAAGAACAAAAGACAGTAAGGGGAATAAGAAAAGTGATAGGCAGAGAAATCAAGGGCCAGAATCAAACAGGGCCACAGTGAAAAATAGTGGGAAGGGGACAAGTAATGTTAAAAAGACAAGGCTTAAGGCTTTGTGCCTTAACGCGCGGAGCATTCGCAATAAAACGGATGAATTAATCACGCAAAGAGATGTAAACGGGTATGATATAGTCGGGATTACGGAGACATGACTGCAGGATGACCAGGGATGGGAAATGAACATCCAGGGATACTCAGTATTTAGGAAGGACAGACAAAAAGCAAAAGACCGTGGAGTTGCAATGTTGGTTAAAGAGGAAATTAATGCAAAGATATTAGCTCTGATGGTATGGAATCCGTATGGGTAGAGCTGAGAAACACTAAGGGGCAAAAAACATTAGTGGGGGTTGTATATAGACCCCCAAACTGTAGTGGTGATGTTAGGGTAGGCATTAAACAGGAAATTAGAGATGCATGCGATAAAGTAACATCTGTAAGTATGGGCGAATTTAATCTGCATATAGATTGGGCAAATCAAATTAGTCACAATACCATAGAGGAGGAATTCTTGAAGTGTTTATGGGATGGTTTTCTGGACCAATACGTTGAGGAACCAACTAGAGAACAGGCCATCCTAGACTGGGTATTGTGTGATGAGAGAGGAATAATTGACGATCTAGTGGTGCGAGACCCCTTGGGGACGAGCGACCATAATATGATAGAATTCTTCATCAAGATGGAGAGTGACGTAGTTGATTCTGAGACAAGGGTCCTGAATCTTAGTAAAGGAAACTACGAGGGTATGAGGCGCGAGTTGGCTATGATGGATTGGGAAATGTTACTTAAAGAGATGACGGTGGATAGGCAATGACAAACATTTAAAGAGCGCATGGATGAACTGCAACAACTATTTATCCCTGTCTGGCGCAAAAGTAAAACGGGAAAGATAGCCAAACCATGGCTTACACGGGAAATTAGAGATAGCATTAGATCCAAGGAAGAGGCATATACATTTCCAGGAAAAACAACAGATCTGAGGATTGGGAGCAGTTTAGAATTCAGCAAAGGAGGACCAAGGGATTGATTAAGAAGGGGAAAATAGAGTACGAGAGCAAGCTTGTGGGGAACATAAAAACTGACTGTAAAAGTTTCTATAGGTATGTGAAGAGAAAAAGATTGGTGAAGACAAATGTAGGTCCCTTACAGTCAGAAACGGGAATTTATTATGGGGAATAAAGAAATGGCTGACCAACTAAATGCATACTTTGGTTCAGTCTTCACAAAGGAGGACACAAATATACCAGCAGTGTTGGGGAACACTGGGCTTAGTGAGAGAGAGGAACTGAAAGAAATCAGTATTAGTAGAGAAATGGTGTTGGGGAAATTGATGGGATTGAAGGCTGATAAATCCCCAGGGCCTGATGGTATGTATCCCAGAGTACTTAAGGAAGTGGCCCTAGAAATAGTGGATGCATTGGTGGTCATCTTCCAAGATACTTCAGACTCTGGAACAGTTCCTACAGATTAGAGGGTAGCTAATGTAAACCTGCTATTTAAAAAGGGAGCTGGAGAGAAAGCAGGGAATTATAGACCAGTCAGCCTGACGTCGGTAGTGGGGAAAATTCTAGAGTCCATTATCAAAGATTTTATAGCAGAGCACTTGGAGAACAGTGGGAGAATCGGACAGAGTCAGTATGGATTTATGAAAGGGAAATCATGCTTGACAAATCTACTCGAATTCTTCGAGGATGTAACTAGTAGAGTTGATGAGGGGGAGCCAGTGGATGTGGTTTATTTAGACTTTCAGAAGGCTTTCAACAAAGTCCCACATAAGAGATTAGCATGTAAAATTAAAGCACATGGGATTGGGGGTAGTGTATTGCGATGGATAGAAAATTGGTTGGCGGACAGGAAACAAAGATTAGGGATAAAGGGGTCTTTTTCCGAATGGCAGGCAGTGACTAGTGAGGTACCGCAGGGAACTTTGCTAGGACCCCAGCTATTCACAATATACATTAATGATTTAGATGAGGGAACTAAATGTAATATCTCCAAATTTGCAGATGAGACAAAACTGGGTGGGAGGGTGAGTTGTAAGGAGGATGCAGAGAGGCTTCAGGTGATTTGGACAAGTTGAGTGAGTGGGCTAATGCATGGCAGATGCAGTATAATGTGGATAAATGTGAGGTTATCCACTTTGGTAGCAAAAACAGGAAGACAGATTATTATCCGGATGGCTATAAACTGAGAGACGGGAATATGCAGTGAGACCTGGGTGTTCTCGTACGCCAGTCGCTGAAGGTAAGCATGCAGGTGCAACAGGTAGTAAAAAAGGCAAATGATATGTTGGCCTTCATAGTGAGTGGATTCGAGTACAGGAGCAGGGATGTCTTGCTGCAATTATACAGGGCCTTGCTGAGGCCACACCTGGAATATTGTCTGCAGTTTTGGTCTCCTTATCTGAGGAAGGATGTTCTTGCTATAGAGAGAGTGCAGCGAAGGTTTACCAGACTGATTCCTGGGATGGTGGGACTGATGTATGAGGAGAGATTGAGTCAGTTAGGATTATATTCGCTGGAGTTCAGAGGAGTGAGGGGGATCTCATAGAAACCTGTAAAATTCTAACAGGACTTGACAGGGTAGTTGCAGGAAGGATGTTCCCGATGGTGGGGGAGTCCAGAACCAGGGGTCATAGTCTAAGGATACGAGGTAAACCTTTCAGGACTGAGATGAGGAGAAATTTCTTCACCCAGAGAGTGGTGAGCCTGTGGAATTTGCTACCGCAGCAGGCAGTTGAGACCAAAACATTGTATGTTTTCAAGAAGGAGTTAGATATAGCTCTTGGGTCTAAAGGGATCAAAAGGGTATTGGGCAAATGCGGGAACAGGTTACTGAGTTGGATAATCAGCCATGATCATAATGAATGGCAGAGCAGGTTCAAAGGGGCCGAATGGCCTACTCCTGCTCCTATTTTCTATGTTTCTATGTAATAGTACTATGATCAGGAAAGACAGAACAGACTGGGACTTCTTTATCTAGAAAAGGTAAGACTGAGAGATGATCTGTCAGAGCTCTCAAAATTATACATGGGTGCTCTGGTTTCCTCCCACATGCCAAAAGACTTGCAGGTTGATAGGTAAATTGGCCATTATAAATTGCCCCTAGTATAGGTAGGTGGTAGGGAAATATAGGGACAGGTGGAGATGTGGTAGGAATATGGGATTAGTATAAGATTAGTATAAATGGGTGGTTGATGGTCGGCACAGACTCGGTGGGCCGAAGGGCCTGTTTCAGTGCTGTATCTCTAAACTAAACATATCAAAATGCTTCCATGTGTGTGGGCTTCCAAAATTAGGGGCTATAAATATAAGATAGTAAATAAATCCAATAAGGAATTCAGGAGAAAGATTTTTTTTTTATCCATGGAATCGTTTAAGGGAATGGCATAGATACATTTATGTGGAAGCTAGGTAAGTACACAAGGGAAAAAGGAATAGAAGGATATTACTAAGATTAGATGAAGTGAAAAGTAAAGAAAAAGACTTGCATTTATAAAATGTCTTTCATGACCCTTGGATATCCCAAAAGCTCTCTACAGCAAATGAAGTACTTTTTGAAGTGTAGCTACTGGAGAAATGTAGGAAAGTACGTTGGGAGTAGGCTTGTATTGAGGAAAGTATATTCCCATAGATGGCTTTAAAAGTTATTTTACTATAAGTTCATCTCAGATAATTATGAATGTCTTATCTTAGTCTGTACTTGTCCGGGTGGGGATGAATTGTCTAATCTTGCCTACATTTGGAACTTATAAGAGTCATCGACCTGAAATGTTAACTCTTTCTTCACAGATGCTGCCCGACCTGCTGACTGTTTCCAGCAATTTCTGTTTTAATTTCCGATTTCCAATATCCACAGTATTTTGATTTTTGACACTTATGATGCGTGTTTACTTAATGTTTACTGAGGCTAAACTTTCTTCCTTGTTTTAGGTGTACTGGCTCAGGAAACGTCTCGAAGTTTTCAGAAATTTGGCAGCAGTTTTGTTGCGGCATCATATGTAAAATATCTAGAATCTGCTGGAGCAAGAGTTGTACCCATAAGGTAGGTCAGGACCACCTTTTACACTGCACAGCCATTATGAACCCTGATTTTTGCATCGGAGAAACTACCGTGGTAAAGTCAGAGGTGAGATCCCCAAGTTTAACTATTTGGGTAATGTAGTTAGAATATTTGTAGAACATGTAAAAAAAATGTTTAAAATGTGTCTCCAAGGCTGCTCCACCCTCGTTAAACCTTTATAATAAAAGCAAAATACGGCAGATGCTGGAAATCTGAAAATACCAAAAAGTGCTGGAAATACTCAGCAGGTCTGGCAGCATCTGTGGAGCGAGAAGCAAAGTTAATGTTTCAGGTCAGTGACCTTTCATCAGAACATCGTCAGTTCTGATGAAAGGTCACTGACCTGAAACGTTAACTTTGCTTCTCTCTCATTAAACCCTTTTTTGTTTCTTGCTGACCCGTATCTCCAGTTCACCTTTCAGCGTGTCTGTTTCACACCTCTTTCTGGAATTTCCTCTTCAAATGCACTATCACAATGCCAGCCTCAACCATCCAGCTTGCTCAGCTACAGGTGAGGAAGGCCATTTAAATCCATTCCAGCTCATTCACCCAGAAAATGCAACAGTCCCCCATCACAATTTCTGCAGGGATTTAGCAGCCACTAACCCACCTAGATTTTTATCTGGCAGTCGATCAATCTTTTGTGTGAAGAAAAACCTTGCCACAATTAATCCTAGCTTTTTTCTTTTACTAGTTCATCCTGTGCTTCTTTGTTCTGCAGCATTTAATTTGGAATAGTGTTCCTGATTTACCTTTTCTCCATCTTGAGCTATCTTTTATACCTCAATGAGACATCCTTTTAATCACCTCCTTTCAAGGTTAAAATCTCAAATTTCTCCAGTTTTGTTTTGTAACCTAGTGCCCCGATGCCACGGATCAGCCATATTATCTCTTTTCTGCATTACCTGTATGTAGGGCTTGATGACCAAAACTGGACATGACACTTAAGCTGTGATCTTACCAGAGCACTGTACAATTTAACATTTAACTGTACAGTTCAGCATTTTATTTGCTTTGTTGATCAAGGGACAGGTCCCCTAAAACCCCATGACTTTTAGTTTTACTCTTAGCCATTTTGACATCTTTTGTGGAGTTAGGGTCAGCTTGGCCCTATGTTCTCACCTCTGCTACCTTGTACAAAGCAGGTGGATAAATAAGTTGGTTTATCTACCTGTCATCATCTGAAATGGGTCACTTTAGCACATTTATTTCGAATACATTTGATGGCCATTGGAGTAATCTTTTCATTTTTTAAGCAGGTTTACTACTATGTGGTTGGCATGCTGTGTTAGGCGCAAGGATGTGGAATGATCAGCTACTTAGATGGACTGTTTTAAACTTCCAGTAGGAAGCTGGGTGTTGGTGGGGTGAGGGGAGAGGGGGATGACAATCCCTCAATTTGTTCCTAGGAAGTTGAATCAGGCCCGGCAGATTGTAACTTCTGGCCCTCATTTCAGTGCTACTGGTCAGCTGCTCGGCCGTTTTCAGTGGAAAGCAACAGCTGTCTGGCAGATGAGTGCAAAGATCGGCCAGCAGAGGCCACTTGCCAGCATCAGGAGAAGGTTGCAGGCAGGAAGGCAAGTTTAGAAGTGGGGCAATAGTGACTTCTGAGGCATTCCTAGTCATGTGTGCATTCAACTCACTTGTTGAACAGGAAGCTGAGAGTGCAAGATATCTGTTTCCTTTAGTATATTTGGCCACAGATCCTACTCAATCTAACTGTAAATTTGACCATAGTTTTGAACAGTTCCTCTCTGGAGTGGCAGAGATGATTGGTTGAGATGGATTGAACGCTTGCAGATAAACAAATCTACATCTTGGAACGTAACTAGACAGTAAGTACTCTGCTTTAGTGCATCATTTGTGGCTTCCTTAACATGGAAGTTATGTAACATTGTATCATGGTGTCATATAGGAACTTCCCATCTACTTCGTTCACTCTTAAGAAATCAAAAAGGAAGTTTTTTTGTAACTGAAATTCTGTCTGCTTGGAATGGATAATGTCATCTCTAGATCAGTCTCCAGATCTGTAAGAACAATTAGATGCGTTCCTGTGTCCTGAGTATTGAGGCATATTTTTAGCTTATTCATTGTCTTCTAGCTGCTTTTTAAAAAAAAATCAGGTCGTATATCATCACTGGAACTCTCAACTTCCCAATTGGCAGGTTACCATCCTCACTTCAGGACTCTGATCCTTCTTCAACTAATCTGTTCCTGTCAAGAATTGTAACTTTACTAATTCATCATCTTGATTGTTACCTGGCAGAAGCATCTTTAATTGGTTTTCACCTTCTTCCAACAAATCTTTATTTTTTCAATTTTTTTTTTCTTGACTAGTCGATCGCTTTGTAATGTCAAGCCTGAATTGGAGTTGGTGTGTGCCACAAATTCTTTGTCTTTGACATTCAGTTGTGCAATTCCACCGGATCCTGTGCACTGTCTTTCCTTTTACCTTTAGCATATTTAATCTTCCAACTGAAACCCTTGCAGCAGTAGGGTCCATCCGACTATTTAACTGCTGGAAAGATTACTTTCAAAAATCTTCTTGCTATTCAGGAAGGCCAAAACCTCGTAATTGGTTACAATGGTAATCTTCTATTCTTTGATATAGTTCTATAAATAACTTGCAGCACAGGAAATTATAAAGTAATGTCTTCTTGGACATTTTGTTCCATATCATTTGGGGTCCTTGCTAACATAGACAGCAATTTTATGGTCTTTGTCATGTTCTTGATGCAGCACAACACTCTCCTTTTCTGGACAGCCAGTTTTATCATATTGCCAACTTCTTTTCATTATTATTGTTGGAAAGCGACTTCACTGAGCATTTTTTTCAATTATTTAATAAGATTGGCTTTCTAATGTTCATCATTCAGTAACTTGTTCAGGGTTGGGCAAGCAACCATACTTCGCTATGAACTGGCAGGAGTAATTGCATTGTTCAAATCTCCTCAGTTGGTGAATGGCTTTCATCTCCGTGTGGCTTCAGTTCCTCCTGGTCGGGAGGTATGAGGTTACGATTTGTCCACATAGAAAGTGACATTAATATGGAAAATCCAGTGCACGACCTGCCAGATGTAAAGCAGTGGAAGAAATGGAAGTTACTGTCTGAGTTGCCCTGCTCCTCAGCAGGTTGCGCTATACCTGTACCTCGCCAAGATACTCGGCACTTAAACATATGAAAGGCGTGAAGTTGCAGACTTACCCACTAGATATCCGCTAAACATGCCAGAAAAAGTTAGGATTGTCCATTCAAGTGTAAGTAAATTTTTAATGGTTTGCTACTAAACAAATTCTGATGCTGGAAATTTACTTTTACAAGTGCGGCTTCTCATTCCTTGGATTTTAAAAGAAAACTTATCTTTGTCTCTTTTCTCACTCTGTCTTAATTCCATTATTCTTCCCCCTCTATTTCACTCTCTGTACATGATTTTACATTGAATTAAATATTCTAATTTGTACTTCTTGGCTAAAGAGGGTACTTCAGTTCAATGGTTGAAGAGACTTGTTATTGCTTGCCCTGTTTACACACGCTGCAGAACCCCTGTTGAGGATGCTGTGCTGAAATAAAGTTTGAATAACCGTAAGTTGCGACGCAAAAGCTCTCAAATAGTTGTGGACAGCTGTGAGTGTAATGACCATCAAGTGCCTTTTTTGCCATTAACCATAAAATTCAGGCCATTCATTTTGTCGCAGGAATTCATCGAGTACTGTTTTGTGTCTGATATATTTCATGTTAGTACTGTTATCTTCATCATGGCCATGTTCATATAAGTATGCCTCACAGTACTCAACTAAACTTTGCTTTGACATCAGAATTTAAATTTCCTCCCTCGAAGGTATCTGATGTAACTTTATGCAAGGTTATAAGTGGGAATGATCGCTGATGATTGCACAGTGTTCAGTTCCAGTTGGAACTCCTCAGATACTAAAGCAGTCCATGCCCACATGTAGCAAGACCCACACGACATTCAAGCTTGGCTGTTAAGTGGCAAGTGGCATGCAGGCCACACAAGTGCCAGGCAATGACCATCTCCAATAGCAGAGAATCTAACCATTTTTTCTTGACATTTATCAGCATTACCATCTCTGAATCCCCCAACATCAACATCTTGGGTGGGGGGGAGTCACTATCGACCAGAAACTTAACTGGACCAGCTAAGTAAATAATGTGGCTACAGATTAAGTCAGGCTGGTAACACATCTCCTGATTTCCCCAAATGATGGAATACTCTCCACTTGCCTGGATGAGTGCAGTTCCAACGACATGCAAGAAGCTTGATACCATCCAGGACAAAGAAACCTGCTTGATTGGCACTCCACCACCCTAAACATTCATTCTCTCCACCACTAGCACACATTGGCAGCAGTGTGTACCATCTACAAGATGCACTGCAGCAACTCGCTAAGGCTTCTCCGACAGCCCCTTCCAGACCTGTGACCTCTACTGAGAAGAACAAGGGCAGAAGACGCATTGGAACACCACCATCTGCAAGTTTCCCTCCAAGTCACTCACTATCCTGACTTGGAAATATATCGCTGTTCCTTCATCGTTACTTTATCAAAATCCTGGAACTCCCTACCTAACAGCACTGTGGGAGTACTTTTACCACATGGACTGCAGCGGATCAAGAAGGCAGCTCACTGCCATCGCAAATATTTTTGGTATTTACCCTGCCCCTCTGTGTAATAAGAAAAGCATAATGATAACCTTAAACGCATCCATAGGTGAGCCATGTTCTTCTTCTGTGCAATAGTTCTAATGACAGCTATGCATCAATAGGGTTGGTGGGCTTTTTCTGTAATTGAATTAACAGAGGAGCCAGAATCTTTTTGGAAGTGAAGCTTTTTTTTAAAGGTCCAGCAGAGTTAAAGGATGGGTAATAAAGGACCCAATATGGGGGAGCAAGGGGTTGGAATGAGGTGAGGTGAAGTGTCAAAATCATGCTTATGAAGACCAAAGTCCTTTATGACTCAAGTTAATAGTAAAAACCATCTTGTCTAGTTTCTAGTTTTTAAGCTGTTGAGTAAAATGTGACAAGTTGTAATGAGGTTTGTAACTGTTTTGATTGTTTGAGCACTCTGATTATGTAAGATTAATTATAAAGTGCTTATGATTGCTATTGGATCACCAATATTATAATTTTTAATTTTGTTTATTTAATATTTACTTAAATGTGTCATTCTCCAGGACTAAATTCAGATTTTATTTTACCGAAGTATAATTTCTTCTTCCATTTCCAAATGTAATAATGTAGATATTTTTCTCCTATAGCATCAACCTAACTGAAGCTCAATACAGGAAACTATTTTATTCCATAAATGGGTGAGTGGCTTATGAAATTGCAACAGACTTGGTTTTATATTTGGATCACTTTTCAGAGTGTATCATTGAAAGTTTGGATTTTTCATGTCAAGTCTTCAGTAAGTTGCAGGAGCTTTTTCTAACTGCTTTTGAGAATATAAAAGCATTTTAAGGGATACGGTATAAGAAATGTTTTTCTATTAGCGAGGGATTAGTAAACAAGTATTACACAAGGTATTCTGCTAAGGTACATTGTACTTAAAAGTTTAAACTACAGGAATTAAGAGAGCAAGGTTTATTGAATGGTATTCAGTTTGCATAGATTTAACTTTTTAAAAAAAAAGTATTTTGATATGTTGTCATTGTACTTGAACAGGAGGTATGTTATGTTCCCCTTTCTCTTACCAACTGTTGAGATGGTAGAAAATCTATTACTAGTTTCTTATCTACCGCAGTTGTGTTTGGAAGTATTAAAAGCAGCGGGTTTAAATTAAGCAATTTTGAATTAAGAGGAACAGACTGTAATTCCGATTACTAGGCTCGGGGAAACATTCTTTTTGTGGCATTGTAGTGATGTCACTTTTTGTCTGCTGAAGTCCTGAATAATAATATCAAGCCAAACTGATGAAAGAAAGTTTGTGTGAAGTGCTGACAATTTTAAACAATGCATCCCTTTGCCTGAGCGCCATCAGTAGCTCCTTACTGAAGGAAGTTAATGCCCAGTTGGTTATGGATTGCTGTTAATACTGTCAGCCTGGAATATGGTGCTGTGGCTGCTCAATGTGTTCCTTATCAATAGAATTATCTTTTTTTTTCATTTTAAAAAAAATTTAATATTCTTTCTTGACAGTTAAAGATCGGTCTTATTTTGATTACTTCTATCCAATATTGCATGTAAAAGGAAAGGACAGAGTGTGCTACAAGACTGTTGTAAATCTGATGGCACTAGTACTATTTATTTATCCTGTCAATGGTGGTTATCATTATGTGACCTAGGTGCACAATGCCCTAATATGAGAATGAATATGTTCACGATGCCTCCTCCTCCCATTAGTTGCTTAATTGTCCACCACCTTCCATAACAGGGTTTTGAATTGACCAGTTGGTGTGCGATCACTTGGCTCTGTCTGTAGCAATAAGAGCAAAATACTGCAGATGCTTGAACTCTGCAATGAGAACAGAAAGTGCCAGAAATACTCAGCAGGTCTGGCAGCATCTGTGTACAGAGAAGCAGAGTTAATGTTTCACGTCTGCGACCCTTCGTCAGAACTGGCAAAAGTTAGAAATGTAACAGTCTTTGAGCAAGTGAAAGAGGGAGGCGGGGAGAAGCACAAGAGGAAGGGTCTGTGATAGGATGGGCGGAGGGCGGCGGCGGTTGGGGGGAAGAGATTAAATGACAGAGATGTCATGCAACTGAATGCAAATGGAGCGCTAAATAGTCATAGTGAAAGACAAAGCATGAGTCCAGCGAGTGCTAATGGCAGAATAATGAACAGCTCTGTACAAAAGCAAAACATGAAAAGCAAGTTTAAGACAAGCATATGGTTAAAAAATATTTAAAAATAAATAAATAAAAAATAATGGGGCTCATGGTCTGAAATTATTGAACTCAATATTGAGTCCAGAAGGATGTAGAGCGCCAAATCGGAAGATGAGGTACTGTTCATCGAGCTTGCATTGAACTTCACTGGAACACTGCAGCAGGCCGAGGACAGAAATGTGGGCATGAGAGCAGGCTGGTGAATTAAAATGGCAAGCAGCTGGAAGTTCAGGGTCATGCTTGCAGACCGAGTGGAGGTGTTCTTCAAAGCAGTCATCCAATCTGCATTTGGTCTCCCCAGTGTAGAAGAGACTGCATTGTGAGCAGCGAATAAAGTATTCTAAATTGAAAGAAGTACAAGTAAATCACTGCTTCACCTGGAAGGAGTGTTTGGAGCCTCAGATGGTGAGGAGAGAGGAGATAAAAGGGCATGTATTACACCTCCTGTGATTGCATGGGAAGTTGCCTTAGGAAGGAGAAGAGGTGTCAGGGGTGACGGAGGAGTGGGCCAGGGTGTCGCGGAGGGATTGGTCCATTTGGCAAGCTGAAGAGAGGGGGAGGGGTGATGTGTTTGGTGGTGGCATCACACTGGAGGTGGCGGAAATGGCAGAGGATGATCCTTTGAATGTGGAGGCTCATGGGGATAAGGGGAGCCCTGTCGCGGTTCTGAAAGGGAGGGGAAGAGGTGTGGACAGAAGTGTGGGAAATGGGTCAGACACGATTAAGGGCCCTGTCAACCACAGTGCGGGAGAATCCTCGGTTGAGGAAAAAGGTAGACATATCAGAGGCGCTGTTTGTGGAAGGTTGTATCATCAGAACAGATGAGTCAGAGATGGAGAAACTGGGAGAATGGAATGGAATCCTTACAGGAGACAGGGTGTGAGGCAGTGTAGTCGAGGTAGCTGTGGGAGTCAGTGAGCTTATAGTGGACAACCTATCCCTGGAGATAGAGAAGTCAAGGAAGGGAAGGGAAGTGTCGCAGATGGACATGTGAAGGTCAGAGAAGGGTGGAAACTTGAATCAATGTTGATGACGTTTTCCAGTTCAGGCAGGAGCAGGAAACAGCACCAAAACAGTCATCAATGTACCAGAAAAAGATGAGGGAATGAGCCTGAATAGGACTGGAACAAAGAATGTTCAATATACCCCACAAAAAGACAGACATAACTAGGACCAATGCGGGTACCCATATCAACACTTTTTATTTGGAGGAAGTGAGTGGAGTTGAAGGAGTTCAATAAGAGAACAAGGTTGAAGGAGAA